>NC_134252.1:607500-910000 GCF_965152275.1 Natator depressus
TAGTTGAAGCACGAAGGGACATATGAATCTTTAGCGCATCTGGCATGTAAATATCTTGCAATGCTGGCTACAACAGTGCCATGTGAATGCCTGTTCTGACTTTCAGGTGAACAAGAAGCAGGCAGCATTATCTCCTGCAAATGTGAAACACACTTATTTGTCTGAGCGATTGGCTGAATAAGAAGTAGGACTGAGTGGACTTGTAGGCTCTACAGTTATCTTTGTTTTGTTTTTGAATGCAGTTATTTTTGTACATAATTCTACATTTGTAAGTTCAACTTTCATGATAAAGAGGTTGCACTAAAGTACTTGTAATGGGGGAATTGAAAAATACTAATTCTTTTATCAATTTTTACAGTGCAGATATTTGTAATAAATAAATATAAAGTGAGCACTGTACATTTTGTATTCAGTGTTGTAATTGAAATCAATGTATTTGAAAATGTAGAAAACATCCAAAACTATTTAAATAAATGTTATTCTATTATCGTTTAACAGTGTGATTAATTGCATGATTAATATTTTAATCGTGTGATTAATCACAATTAATTTTTTAATAGCTTGACAGCCCTACAGATTTTACCCCGTAACATAAAAACAGAAAACTCTCAGGAGTTCAGAGTGTGCTGTGCCATGTGGTCTTTCTGTTGGCACAAACACTGACTCGGTCAACATGGAGAACCACCCCCAATAATAAGCACATTCTGGGGATCAGCAGATTCCGTTATAGACTTTAGTGCCTGCATCTGTCTTCATATCAGGAAAAACCAGTGAAATTTAAAGAAGCTTCAAAAACAATTTAATAGACCCAAGTTAGTTTCTTTAAAATAATCAGCTCAGAGGGGGATCTGGCATCAGACCCATTTTCTGCAGTACAGGGGGAAACAAAGGAAGGGCCGAATATTAGTGGGAGAGATAGATGTGAACTGAACTCTCACATAAGGACAGTGGAACTCCAGGTGTTGGAAAGCCATGCTAGGTGCTCGCTTAGGGCAAGGGTCCTCAACCTTTTTCTTTCTGAGTCCCCCCCGCTCTCCCATGCCCACTGCAGGCTTAAGAGAACTCCTTGCTTTGCTGCTGCCGTGTTCTTCTGCTTTCCATTACTGAAGAAACCAGTGTGTTCTGTACAGGTGTGCACATCGTTATCTGGGAAGAGAAGCCCAGCTCGTGCGCATCCAAATTCCAGAGTGCATCATAGTGATGCATGGTTCAACCATTAGGGGATAGAAATTAGATGAATTGATTAGCCTGGAATGCATCCACATCCAGGGCTGTTCATTTACTTCTCCAGTTTATTGTTCTACTTTCCTCCTCTCTGCGTATGTTTGAAGCTTTAATTCTGCTTTTCTTAGCCAGTGTGTTCCTCCTTCTATGTTCAAAGTTTTCAGGAGATAAACTCCACATCATCTTTGCAGCTCACTGAAGCCACATATTCCTTGCAAATCACTCCTTATCCTGCTATATGAGGGGGGGGGGAGAGAGGGAAGGGGGAGGAAAAAGAACATTAAGCAACATTAAATCAAAGATAATTATCAGCTGTCAGTCAGGGAATGGCACAGAGCCAGGGAAGCACTCAGTGGGGACTATGTCCGTCCATCCTTGCTTTCCTTCGTGGTTTGCAAAAAGTGCAATATTTGTCTTTAAACAGCATAATTCATCATCGGAGGAATTAAGGACTATTTAGAATTGTAATAGACCACTCCATTCTGAGAATGAAAATGTCTTTTAATAGAACAGTACCTCTAGCAATTCACCATTCATCCTTCCAGCTTCCCAGTACCTGGCCTTAGCATCCAATATTGTGACACTTTTTATCTTCTCTTGTTTTCAAAGGAAAATATTTTGATCATTTGAAAGAATTGCCAGAACTGGCATTATTAATAAGGCCATGCTATGAAATTACCTTTTATGCACTGTCTATAATAATATTTAGCCTTGCACAAGTGTTGGACACAGAAACTGTTGAAGGACAGAGATTTTGGTGTCGCATCTGTATTTCAGAGGGGCCCTAAAGAAGGACCCACACACTTGTCATCTACCCTGCAAGAGTGGGGAAAGGCATAGGGTTGGCTCATTTATATTTAACAGCAGCAAAATAATTAAAATGGATTCTGAAATCTTCTGGGGTTTTGTTTTCCCAAAAAGCTCTCATAAAATGTTCCAGATATTGCATCTCACTGGCTCCTGTCAATTGCTTTCCATTAAGTTATGGGACATGATGATGCAGCTTGGTGTGATGTGTCTGTCACCTGTGACCCACCATCTGAAAAACTGGAAACACAAAGAGAGGTCTCTAAAACCTAAGGGGCACACGGACATTGTTGTCTTCTACCATGGGGTTCCAAACATTCCTGGGCTGGGAGGCTCTGCAGCTGCTAAGTCTCCGAAGAGGTAATTTTCAGATCATGTATCACAGCACAGCAGAACCAGAGCTATGTCAGAGACCACATTTCCTTCAAGCAGTCCTGCCTTCCTCTATGGCTCTGGGATTGGAAGAGGATGGGTTAGGCTTTCCCAGCCTTTACAGAAATGTGGGAGTTGGAGCATTTTGGGTCAGTGGCGGATTGTACCTGCAGTAGTAACAGGTGGTGATGAGGACATGGCTGTTTCATATTAATTCTGACTGTTCCTAAGCATCAATGAGTCATACTTCTTTTTCAGAGGACACCTTTGGGTTCTGCCCCCAAATTCAGAGAGGACTTGGGAATGGGCAGGCACAGTGTGTGGGGGTGTTTCAGAAATACACAAGGAGCATAAGCCACCTGAAATCCTGCTGGACAAAATACCCCAGTGCTACCCCAGTGCTACACCGTAACCTTGTTCCTCCTGCCCCTCTGACTAAATTTCCCAGCAACTGTTATGGTATTGAGCCTGTGGCCCTGTCTCCCTGTGGCTACAGTGGTCCCTGTAACAATACACTTGTATTCATAAGGGCCTGTTTGGGAGCCTCCCACTCTGTCTCCTCCCTCACTGGCTGCAGTTCTGGCTGCCGACATGCAGATGCTTGTGAACAGTTGAGCCTCTGTGAAAGTTGCCTTTGAGTGAGACAGACAGTTAATAACAAGCCAGAACTTTAGAGTCTGATCCCTTGTTCCTTGCTTCAAAGACAAGAAAGTCAGGATTTTGCCTCAGCAGTGGAAGGACCCAAGAGAACAGATAACACTGCCTGGGAAACTCAGAGCACCCTAGTCCTGCCTCTGTCCCCTGTTTCCTGTATTTCTCTGCTTTCATCGCTGCAGAGATTTGTCAGCAAATAAGCTGAATCTTTCTTAACACTAATCACCTACTCGTGCTGCTGCCACCCTGTCCAAAGCCAGAATGCTGTGTGTGATGTCAGTGTCACCTCTGTAGCAGCTAACTCTGATGCCACAAATAGACTGTGACTTTAGATGCGGGCTAAGCAGCAGGGGGACATGAGCCCTTGAGGAACAAAAGATCTGATTTTCAGGCAATTGCACGCTGTTTTAGAAGGAAGAGAAATGCAGACAATTGCTCCAAAGAAAGCTCTGCCATCCGAAGTTTCCCAGGGTCATCAGTGGCTCTTTGCAGTTGCTGTATATATATTGGTTGTGTGTGTCTGTCTGTCCTGTGCCTAGCTACACCACCCTGGACGTGCCTGGAGATGGGCCGATGGGAGGTGGAATCTGTCTGCAGGCCAAGATCATTATCTGTGCGCTTTGATCATAGCGACTGATCTAGCTTTTGGGTTTTGCTTGCTCACAAGTTCCTCCAGTTCACCTACTTACACTCTGCCTGTTATTAATAGAATTGTTAGCAGATTCACTCCACAGCTTATGGGGAAGGTGTGCACATGGGTGGCAGCTGAAGACAGAAAATATCTGATTATACCTATCACCTCTTCTTCCCAGGTGTGCTTTTCTGCCAAATTATAAACCAGGCAATTTCACAGAGGGAGGGATAGCACACCCTTGGTATGGGCTTGGGCTGTGGCCTGAGCTGGACTCCAATACAGGGCTGGTAGAGGGTTAGGGCTGTGCCAGGTTATACTACAGGAAGGAACAGAGATGGCAGTACTGTGTTCTGAAGAGGCAGCATGAATTAGTGGATAGGTTCTTGGGCCAGGACTTGAGACTTGGATTCTGTTCCCAGCTCTGCCAAGAGCTCAAAAGAGAAGAAACAAACAGTCTGCCATGAAGTTGTGAGTTTTAAGATTTGGACACTCTGCATCTCAGAGAAGCGGTGTGCTCATTCTGTATCTGTGCCATCCTTCTAAGGGGCAGTGGGTATGAGCATGAGCTAAGGCTGAGACTAAAAAGCGGGGTCCCACAAAGAAGTCAGAGGAAACTGGGGAATGACAGACAGCAAGGAGAGGAGGGAAAGAGTCCTATAGCAGTTGGGCCTCCCTCCCACCCCAACCTTGTGCATCTTGGGGCAGGTCGACATTAAAAGTGCTACATCCGTGCAGCTCTGCAGCTGTAGCCTGTCTTGTGATGATGCTCTATGCCGAAGGGAGAGCACTCTCCCGTCGGCATAATTACTCTACCTCTGTGAGAGGCGGAAGCTGTGTGAGCAGAAGAGCATCTCCTGCTGGCATAGCACTGGTATGGACATCATGTAGGTCGTTGTAACTTGCATTGGTCGGGAGGGTCTCTTTTTCACACCCCTGAGCAACGTAAGTTAGATCGCCTTAAGCGGTAATGTAGACCTGCCCTTGGTGGAAGGACTTCCTACAATGGATTCCATGTAAGACCTGTTCTCCTACCTTTGCTGGGTCTCAAGAGGACTTCATTAGAATTTTCATTGCAAACATTGTGGATGAAATAAATCTAGCTTCCAGCCTGGTGAATGTCTCAGTCTCCTGTGCTCTTAGCCTGGGTTCAGGGCAAACGAGAATGTCTTACTCAGTGGTAACCATGTCATTTCGTGTTTCATGACTTCACCTCTATTCCTGGCAAACCACCTCTTAATCAGTTTGGCAATATTAAATGTGCTGAATTTATCAGCTATTAACCCTCTGCTATAACATTCTCTTTGATTTGTACAAAAGGAAGCATATACCCCTCCTCTCCAGATGCAATGAGAGCTATGCTGCTTAATCATTAGCCAGATGACAGTGGAGTGTTTGCTGTTCTATCCATCGGATGGGCCAGTTCCTGAGGCTCTAGCCTGTGTGTGCCTCACAGCCGCATATCGCCAGCTGTAGGAGTGCCCCAGCCGGACACGCTGTGCCAGGAGTGGGGAGAGGTGGCATAGGAGTTGTTAGGGAAGCTCTGAAAATTCTTTGTACAGTATCAATTTGAGTCCTTGGAGAAGCCACCGAGACTGAGAAGATAATGAAAAGCAGATCACACATCTGTCATTTAATCCTAGGGACTGCTCAGAACCCTGATGCAGATGGAGTAACTGCTCATTACTTACACATGTGAGTTCCATGTGAGACTGTCTAGATGGAGCCGTTGCCTCTGGATAGCCACATCTAGAAAGTACTGGCCACTGGGTTCAGTGAGCATGGCCACCTGGGCACTTGGGGGCCCAGAGAGCTGTGATCATCAGCATCTAGGTCCCTAATAGCTGTGCTGGGTAAAAGGCAGGAGTTTGTCCAGACTCCCACAAATATTAATGCCTTATTTATAGGGCCACACTCTCATTTCTGTTTATGCAGCCCTGACATGTTTATCTTTGATTTAGGAATTATTATTCCCAAACTGGGCTCAGATGCCTCGTTTGCTTTTTGAGTTATGAGCCAGGAAAAATGGTGGAGTGATGACACCTACCTGACTGATGGCTTCACATCTGTAATTGAATTACATTTATAGGCATTTGCACAGGGCTCCTCCCCTTAGCCTCAGCACCGAAAAGTCCCAGGTCTCCGTAGTTCTCCATGTTGATATTTCAGTTTCTCTCATTGTATAGATCTCCTCATTCCCAACACTGTGTGGTCTCACGTTTAGAGAAGCACTGTGAATTTTAATGATAACGGTAATACTGCACATTCTTAACACACCTGATTGACCCAAGTTTAATTAATTTCTTCTGGGTGTTTTTTTTTGTTTTTGCTTATTCTCTTCTGACCCTGAAACCACTGGCACCAGAATCATGGCTCCTCATTCCTAAGGCTTCTCTGGTGTTGAGGGGGGCTGCAGCCTCATTCCCCTGTGGCAGAAATGGACAGCCATGTCAGTTTGTTTCCTTTGTATCCCATGTTCCAGGGAGGACTGTGCAGGACTGGGTTTCCATATGGCTGTTTTTCCCTCCCCCATTTGGTTTCTACACAATGTCGTCACTCCTTTTTTGGTTTCCTGACGGGCCCTGGTACACCATGTGATGATGACAGTGGTGCCAGCATTGGCTGCTGTTGATTTCAGAACTGAAACACGTTCCCTTTCCCTCTGACACGTGGAAATAAAGAGGGGACTTCAGGGGGGAAATTTCTGGATTAGCATTTGCTGTTTGTCAGGAAATGAGGGGCTTCGTTCCCTGCCAGAATCAGTCTCTTGCTGGCTTTTCTTTCCCCTTAATTAAGTTTGTCTCCGCTGAGCTGGGGGGGTGGGGGGGGTGTCCAGTGGGCTCTGCTATTGTGGAGCTGATTTCCCAGTCTCTTTGATGTGTCTCCTGTGAGGGGCAGGGCAGGTGCACTCTGGAGAAAGACCTGCTCTCCCCTTGTTTTCATGCTGCCCAGGGCAGAGCTCTCCTCTGCCCTTAGACTTACATTCCCTCTTTTTCAACACCAGCAACATTGTCTCAATAAACCTGAAGTTTAAAAGTATTGCAAGCTGCGGGAGGCCTGGAGCCCCGATTGTCTCATTTGCTGCATGCTCCAGTACAATTGGCAATGCAGACAGGAGACCCAGGCCAGCAAGGTGTGAGGAAAGACAGAGTCATAGGGCCTGATATTCAGAGGTGCTGAGCACCCACAAGTCCAGAGAAGCCTTGGGAATGGGGAGCCCTTACCTGAGTGGTCTTGTGTTACTATAGCGTCCACCAAAGGCCAATGCAGGACTGTTAGCTGGTGAGCCCAGTTTTAGGTTTTTTGAGCCTAGTTTTAAATGCCTGAACACTGGTGAATCCAGCTCTTCCCTTGGGTGATGATTCCAGTGCCTGATACATCTCACCTCTTGAGACTAAATTTGTCATTTCTTTACTTCACTTCTCTCTGTTATAATTCCCTAACTCATTCCTCAGCTTCCTGGAAGTTTTGCACCCTTCAAATATTTGCAGGCTGTTGTCATGTCTCCCCTTTGTCATTCCCTAGCCAAGAACACTGATTTAGCATTTGCATTCTTCCTTCCAGCCCCTGATCCATTTTCCTTTTGCTCCGTTCAGAACTCTCCACGTGGTCACTCTCTTTCTGAGTGTGAGGTATAGCGTGAAATGCAAATCCCAAATATTAGTCAAATATACAAATCAGAACTCGAAGATCATATTTTGAGTGAATTCACATTCATAATTTGTTAGAAGTTGTACTTGCAAAGCTTGACATTCAAATGTTTACAGAAAGCAAATTCAACAGAGAATTGCAGATGCAGTCCCATTGAAATTTACTTTTAAATTTAAGTGAGTAGTGGCCAAATATTTTTCCACTATTCGCTCAGCTGTACCCTTCACTTGGGATGGAGGCTCTTAAGAACAGGAAAGTTTGCAGCACATTCAGCTGGATTCAGTTAAGGAATAGAGGAGGAGAAGTTTGGGGAAGTAGAAATTGAAGGAATAAATGGTCATTCCTCATCACTAAAATCTTGTAATAAGTGACAGCTTGTTGGAGTGAAAGTGACTGAGCTTCCAGTTTACAATATCTGTTTTGGCAAGGAAAGGATAGAGAACATCCTCCCATCACCTTATCATCTTCCAAACCAAGCCAGCTCTGGGATGACATAGCTTGGAATTCTGAGATCATAATCACATTGTCTGTAATCCCACCAACACTTCACATCTTTACCTTTTACACGGGCAGTATTTGTATTTACCCTACAACTCCTGCACTTGATTTACCTGCCACTTATTTCAATCCAGTTTCACACCCTGATATGGCAAGAGGCCAAATTAGTGCTTGTAGCAGCCCGACTTCTGTGTCATAGCCAAGGAAATTAGTGCTGGAACTCTGGATCCGTCTATACTGGGAGCTGGTTATGTGATTCCCAACTCGGAGACATACAAGCTCTCCTCAAGCTAGCACTCTAAAAATAGAATGTGGCAGGACAAGCAGCTAGCCGCCCTGAGAACACGTCTCGGGTCTCTGACAGGATGGTCAGCCCCTCCTGCTGCTTGCACTGGGGCCGCTCCATTCTATTTTTAGTGGGTGTTAGCTCAATGAGAGCTAACACAAGTGTGTCGACGTACCCTCTGGATAGCATGAGTCCTACAGCAAGAGGAAACAAACCCTTCTTAGAGGCAAAGTGGGACAGTGAGTCACTGGCTGGCCATTTTGTCTTTGGCAACATGGGTTCAAATCCGGTCAGTGTACGTGACCTCCTCTTTCTTCTTGTCCAGGGACTTGCCAGACAAATTGTCCCAAGACACAGAGCTTTGGGGAGGCAGGGGAGCTACATGATCAGAACTCTGTTGAAGTTGTGAGCGCTGGGTTAGCAGAGTTGGGGGAGCTGGCAGGGCACACACAAGCGATCTGCCTCGGTCTTGCTTTCACGAGCACTATGTTCACGTACAAGTTTATTTAAAAAAATACAAAAGCAATTTCTTTATTATTTTCAGATCCTTTTACAAGCTATTTTTTGGTCTCTGGTGCTGACCCAGTGTGCCAGGAACCTTCCAAATATTCTATCTAGCCAGCTGATACTTATGTCCCTCATTCCCATAGTATCCGAGTACCTCACAATCAATCATTGAGGCCCACAGCACCCCTGTTCAGCAGGGAGGCATTGTGCTCATTTTACAGATGGGAAACTGAGGCACAGGATAGATAAGTTATGTGACAAGGTCACCAAGGAAATCAGTGGGTGGGAATTGAACTGTGGTCCCGAGGGCCAGCCTAGTGCCCTTGTAGGCTAGACCATCCTTCCACCTAGGGAAACTCACCATTAGAGAATCTAAATATTTTTCATGCAATAGGCTATTGCATCAACTTTCCAATTAACAGTCTCTTAAACCAAGTGACATTCAGCCCAGTCATGTCACAGAACCACAAGGTCTCCCCCTAGATAATCCTGGAGCTGCCAACCTCCTGAAAAGGCAGGCCATAGAGAGTGCATCGCAGTAGCCTAGCTCTGAGGTGCTAGTGGAGTGGGGGTGGCAAGGTCTGCATTGGCAAGAAAGGGCTGCACACTCCCTGCCAGGCCCATGTGAGCACACACACTTGCCACCTGATCTTCTAAAAGGACCCCACATCAGAGACTGGGAACCTGAGTCATAAATGCCAGATGCCATTTCCAGCACAGCGCAGAGATAGTCTTCCCCAGCACCTTTAGGTGCTGCCCCCACCCCGCCGTTAGCAGGGCATCGCCAGGACAGAGAGCGGAGGGGGTGGGGAAGAGCAGAGCTCATCCTCGACTGGTATAAAGTCCCTGAGCGAGCTGCAGCTGTTCCCCTGCAATCCCCCTCAGGTCACACAGGGTGGAGAAGTGAGGCCATAGCATGTTCTGATAGGCTTTGTCATAGTCATGGGGAGGTGTAACAGGGTCAGGACTCACCACTGCTGGCGCCTCCTGCAGGATGCTCCAGGAATTAGCTCGTCAGCTGTGAAGTGCCCTCTGCATGTGGTATCTCACCCGTTGTCTGCTCTGCCAATTTGGGAGCCACCTTGCTCCCTGCTCAGCAGTGTCCGCTTGAGGACACTGCCGTCCAGCAGCGCTCAGTACTCCACTCTCACCCCCTTCGGGGGAGGAGGGGACTGTAACAACAGTCCTTCGGCTTGCACCTGCCTCAGTGGCCAACCACAACCCCAAAGTCTAGCCCCTCACCTCAAGGCAAGTTGCAATCTGTCTCGGTCACACTCCTCTGTGGCCACGTGCAGTGTAAGGGGGGGGAAGGGGGGGGACCCAGGCCCACCCGCTACTCTAGTGAAAACCTCTCTCTGCCCTCCTTCTCTCCCCTCTTGTCTACCTATCTTCCCTGGGCCACTTCCCCTTTGGCCCGTGCACCTTCTCGACCCTTTTTAGCAGGGGCCGCAGCCTGGCAGGTAACTGGGCCAGAGCTCTCCTCTGCTCCGCCGAGCCTTCCCAGCACTGCTCTGTCCAAGGTGCTCCCTCCTTACCTCAGGAGCCAATCCTCCTCCCTTGCTAGTCAGGGAGAAACTGCCCTCTCTACTGCTAGGCAGCCTTTATATAGGACCCAGCCTGGCCCTAGTTGGCTGCCTTGCCCTTTGTCCTGATTGGCTCTCCACAGGCCCTTCCTGATTGGCTGCTGGTCTGTGCAGCCTCTCTGGCCTGTTCTAGCCCTTTTTTTCATGGATTGGGGCAGCTGCCCCACTACAGGAGGAAATGGCTCAGCTGTTCCCTGCTGAGAGCCAAGGGAGAGGTCAATCCAGCCACCTCGATGCAAAGAGGTGTCAGTGCATTTTGGGGTCTCCAGGGCTGGAAAGGCGTAAACGGGGTGGGCTGGGTGAGGGATCAGTCCCATGGGCTTTGGCTGGCATGCAGATTCCACAAGGGCATTGGCTACGGGTTTGAAACTAATGTAGCAACACAAAAATATTTGCAGTTATTAAATAGCTACTTCTAATGGAGGAAAAGAGGAAGCCAAGGCTGCTCATTGAGCGAATACACTGTGCATGGAGAGCTTTTATCCTGCAATAGCTGAGGTGAGGGTCCAAAGAGATTTTTACAGTATCTTAAAGGCAAACCACAATGAAATGTGTTAAGCCGGAGAAGCCCATGCGCACAGGTAAGCCAGGGTCATGTTTTGTCAACTAAGCAGATGTTTTCTAAATGTAGGTTTTTGAAATACTGCTAATTGCTGCCTCTGCGTGTTGCTTTTCCGTTCCTGCTCCGTTGTGTCCTCTTAGCCGCGTAGGCCACTTAGCCCTGTGACGTGTGAGGGGTTGTGTGGCGCGGCGGCACTCATTAAAGTTCCTACAGATGTTTTTTTAAAAACATTTGTCTGGGCCACATGAATTTGAATATTGCAACGTGTGTGATTCAGAGCAGAGGAGCAAGTGAAGCAAATTACTGTGAAAGCAAGCACTGAAGGGCGACATGCCCTAGGAATTACTCTTCTTATGGCAGAGAGGAAACCATCTCTTTTATCGGGGGCTCTCTGAGTCTTAGCTGCACTCACCAAATGCCATGTTGCAGCAAGAGCTGCCTACTCTCCCAGCTCTGCCATGAGATGCAGATCGGGCACAGATCACACTCTAGGCACAAGGCTGGAGGGAACGACATTGCGTCCTTTGCTCCGGCCCCCGAATGGTTTCTCGGGTCTCCTGTTGGTCACATGGACTCAGGGAGTTGGGCTGCTCTCACAGACTGACCCAACACATTTTCTCCACACTACCAATGGCCAAGTAAGTAAATAGCCCTTCAGTGACCGGCTAGTGAGGGCATTTGTGTCTAAGAAGATGCTTGTGCTGTGTGTGTGACATGACTGGTACATAGTATTTCTCACTGTGGTTTTTTATTGAATAGCACAATAAATACACTCCCTGGATCTTTATAATGCACCGGGTAAAATGCCCTGAGGCTATTCCATCTTATACACACTTTCTCCCTTTAAAATTGAACTGCCAGTTATATATGTGGGAGAAAGGAGCTAGAGCTGAACAAATCACGAAACCTGTAAAGGAAGCTGGTCTCTGTGAAGTCCTTCTTCCTACAGCAGTATTACTGCAGCTCTTTCTGGCTCTCTCTGGATTTCTCGGGTTCCGAGCCTCATAGTACTGAGGTATCAGTGTCTCTCTGTCTGCAGTTTCCCTATGCCTGCTGCAGCTATGGGGATCCTCTCATCCTTTGCACCAGCTATTTCTGTTAAAATACAATGTTCTTTTTCCCTGACATTCTGATTAATATTCTCTCCAATGAACAATTCCACTAAAAACTCAGGATCCCTCTTCTTGCTAGTTTCAAATATTCACCTGAAGCCACTCCTTCCATTGCATAAAAAACAGGCAGTTGAATGCTACTGAATGATTGTACCATTGAAATGAAAGCTCTCAACCTAAGCAGCTTTACTGAACTATCTCAGGAGCTGAGAGCAGAGAGGGCACGACTATGCGGAATAAAGGGGCATCACTTTCACTAATTGGTATGAATAGCTCTTTTGACCCTAATTAGCTGTTTGTAATTTCCCTATTTGCATATCAGAAAAGAAACAGATTTGCATATTTGTAAATGAGGAGTGGTTACATCTCTGTGGGTTTGAGCAGTGTGCCAGAGAGCAGCAGCGTGATCAGGGTGGATGGCATTCCCTGGCAAACTGGCTGAGTGCCATCGAGTTACAGAGTGCCCCTTCTCAGATAGTGTTGTGCCTGCCTGAGCCCAGTGCCCGCAGTTTAACTGAGAGCATCAGCCGGGAAACATTAATGGGTTAATTACAGCTCAGATTTAATCACTATAAATCTTAATGTTACTATTTTGATAAAATACTATCTAGGCTCTCTTTCCTGGTGCATCCCTGCTGTTCTGCTTCTCCGAGCGAATCTGTAGACATGGGAGGCAGTTCAGAATGTCTGTATCACTAGGCAGGTGGATTTGCCGTGTGTGTGAATATAAAGTACATAACCTTGCAGTAGATACACACACCAACCACCCTGTGCACAGGGCTTTGTGTGGTTTCATAGTGCACAAGCTGTCCTGCTGTGTTTCATCAGAATGGTGCCCTGTGGGATACCTGCTCCCCTTTGCTATGTATGTAATTTGGAGTTTGAAATCTAAAGTCCAAACTAAACGTTAAGTGTAATATACCTAGCCAAATGATGTGGAGCGCGGGCCGGTATGGTGTAGGCTCCCGTGTGGGATAGGTGGGCCTCCCATCTGTAACTTACATTTAGTCAACACTTTTCATCCAGAAGAATCTCAGACCATTTTACAAACTTAACAAACTGACCCACAGACTGTACACAGGGGTCACTTCATCAACCACCACTGAAATGCACCCACTGCCTCAGTGAAACGCAGCAGCTGTTTAACAGTACACGGCGCCATTGCCAATAAATTTAGGTCAGGAAGAACAGAATGTCTGATCCAGGGATAATGGTTCTAGTCTTGCAAAAAAACCCCTTTGTGGCCTCATCAGCATGAGAGGGTTAGGGCCTTCCCTGTCTCATCGGGGCGCCATAACTACTTGCCAGGTGCTCAGATACTATGTTGATGAGGGCCATGAAAAAACTTAAAGACCTTTTATGAGTCACCCAAATGGCAGCCCTTCTAGCAGCCTGGCTCCCCCTGCCCTGATGCTGGGGCGCTGGCTCAGGGAGGAAGATGTCACCTCCTGATTCACCAGCCCTGCTTTCTACAGTCTCTCCATTTCCCTTTGAGTGGTGTTAACACCTGTGTCATCAAACATGCCTTATGCCTGCTTGATAAATGCTGAGCCTCCCCCTTCTGCACAGACCTTGCAAAATTGACTACGTTAAATATAGCGTCTTGCGTTGTTACTAGTCGCGTAGTAAGTATGAGAAAGAGAGGGCGGCAGAGTTTGGCTAGTACAGATTGCGTGAGTCATGAATATTCATCATTCAAATGAGAACTGGAGTTTGCATAACAGCTCCGCCCACCCAACTGAAATAAATGTTGCAGACTTCGCCAATAAAGTGCCAAATGAAATGGGTAGATGCTGCAGGCTGGATTGTGCCAAGCTTCTGATTTCCACTCCGTGAATGTTCACAGGCAGGATGAGAGCTCCCTGCCCCCCAAAACATCTCTCAGTTTCACAGGAAATCCAAAGAGAGGGTGAAAAATGTTCTGCAGTGTATCTCGAAATAGGAGGGCAACTCGCACCCTCCCCCCCAGACACCCTTGGTACCAGGAAGACTAGAACTGGCCACTGGCAGCAATGCACAGGCTTTCTCCAGGGCCAATGGTTTTATTCAGCTGGGATCATCCTCACATCCTAGTTCATCTTGCTTCCCGCTTTGATTCTTTTGTAAAAAGGCACCTACAAATGCTTCATTGTTGGTTCTGTTGGATTTAATTACAAGTGTGTTAGCCGCTTCGCTCCATGTAATTACTAACCTGAATGGGGAAAGCAGAGATCAGAGAGTGTAAGTTCTCTCCGCACAGAAATCCAATTAGGTTTGTGGGCGTCTTTCCAGCTGCTGCTTATGTTATGTAAAGTTTTGTGTACGTATGTACGAGTTAATGGGGATATTTATGTTTTCTTGCCTTACCTTCCCAGTTTGTTAATTTCAAATGTATTTTATAAGGTATCCGTGATTATGTTCCAACGCAACGTGGGTTAATTAGGCAGCCGGAACAGTCCCTCATCTAGGTGCAGACAAATCTGCCTTTGGAAAGCAAAGAAAAGGGATTCGCAGGGTTACTGCAGCAGGCATTAGCTGGGACAGTCCTTGAGATGGTCTAGCAAGTGTCTGTAATGGCAAGTGGCATTTTCCAGTTCATGCCATGTATCTTTTGCCAAAAGAAAAAATAGGTGTGTGGGTGTGTGCCTTGACACGAGGGAGAGAGGTGTGTGAGTTTGCTACCATCTCATACCACTTGGCGCTGAGTCTGCTCTCACTTACACCACATTTACACCATTGCAATACTACTGATGTCAGTAGTGTTACTCCAGCTTCACACCAGTGTTGGGGAGAGCAACATTAGGCCCATCTCTTGTATCATATCTATCACAGAAGTGTTGCTGACACTTCCCAGATGATCAGCCTGTATTAGGGTGACCAGATATCCGGCTTTTATAAGGACAGTCCCGATTTTTGGGTCTTTTTCTTATATAGGTTCCTATTACCTCCCCCACCAGTCCCGATTTTTCACATGTGCTGTCTGGTCACCCGAGCCTGTACTCTGCAGAGTAGGCTAGGGTATGTGTACAGCAGAGGCTCGATGGGAAGCTACAATGTTGTTCCAAGGGCAGGGATTCTTTGGATGGGCCCATGGGATTTGTGGGCACAAGAACAAGCGCTATATCCTTGAGGGTGTGTTTTCACTGCAGTGTTAACTTGAGTTATCGACATTCAAATGATTTCTTTTGAATTAGCCTAGCTTGAATCAGAGCGGACACTCTACATACCCCATTTTTTTGTGCTGCAGTAAGATGAGCCGCTCTATGATTCTTTCCCAGTGAATTGTAGGAGAACTTGTCTCTCCTTCCTGGCACATGGGGGAATTGTAGGAAGGCACTTTAGTCGTGCTAGTCTGTGTCCATGCTATGGTGGTCACATCTGCAGCTGATGAATTGTGTTAACTCGAGCTTTAGCCGACACCCTTTGATTGGCCACCCAACTTCAGTTCAAAGCACCACCGTGCTCAAGTGATGGGCTTTTGTGTGTAGACAGAACTCTAGCTGGGGCAACAATCTAATGAACTTTGCAGTGAAGCCAAACTCTTCATTGTTGTTTCTGGATTTGCCACTTTCCCCTCGCTCCCCTCATCACATCAGAGCAATTCCTCTGTACATTCATTACCGTCTGCTAAACAAGGGCAGGTAGTTGCCCAACCCATATTGAAAGTCAGTGAGAGCTGGGCACTAGCTCCCACTGTACCTTTGAAAATATCTATCTAGAGTGACATGCTGCTGCCTTTCCTCGGGAAAGAACAGGAGTCAGGCTTACACAAAATGCATATCCTCAGGCTTCAGCTCCATGCTGGGATGCATGAGGAAACATACCCGATGACAGCCCTAAGGCTTCACCAAACCTACTTCTCACATCAGCAAGCTGGTAATAAAGCAAAACTGGGTTAAATGCATATTTAACAAACCAAAGTCCCTTCATGCGCTCATGTACCTGAGTTTCATTAGCAGGAATTCTCGCAGAAAACGAACGTCAGGCTCTCAGACTGAATACTTACAGAAACCAAATTTAACATAGATTTTCTGGGAGCATTCGAACCTGGAAACTGATTATGAGTTACTCTCATTCAATCAGTGAACAGAAATAATACCATGTAACTTATGTGATCAAACATAATTAAGTACTAGAGCTTGAATTTCTGTTAGCAAATCAGAGAGTAAATGCAATTCACAGAAAATGATAAAATACCTTGCAGTAAAAAACAAATAGGAGAAAATCACAATCTCTTTGCCCATATTCCACAAATAGAAAAGAAATAAAATTAATTAGCTAAATTATGCTATGAATCATTCACTCCGCTCTTAAAGAACTAGCAAGTGCCCTTTTGTTGAGCTGATTCAAATATACTTGCACAGCTAGTGTTGAACTAAACACCATATCTAGTTAGAAATAGGTGGAAATTGTGGCATCATGGGTTCTCTCCTTAACAAAGGCTACAGGGTGAAATCTGTCAATGGCAAAATTCTTCTTAATGGGCCCATCTTTGTGGTATCTGGGTAAATACTAAGTGCCTGCTTAGACTCTATGCAGCACCAACAGGGTTAGTGATATTATGCAAGTAAAATATTATAGCACTTAAAATACGGTAACCTTCCTTACTAAATATGTACAGCAGGGAAAACCAACTGTCTTCACTTTTTAAGTACAATATAAAATTCATCATAATGTATTAAAAATGAGCAAATTCTGTTGAATAAACTATAGTAATTTGTTAATATCTGAGCTCTTGTCCATCTAATATGCTAAAGGTGCTCCATGTTAACAGTCTTCATTTCATACGTTCTACTTGTCACGCTATAACCTGAAATTCTCAGAAGTAGCAAGAGGAAGTTTTCATGCATGACAGCAGTTTCTGAGATTTGTGTGACAAGCCTGGGTAAAATTCAAATGACGCTCTCTGTGATTTCATCCATTTGGAGCTATTGCACTAAATCACTATAGCCATCGCTGACATGCCAGCCCACAGAAACCTGGAAGGGGATGATATAAGTTCATCTGCGTATCTACAGGTGAAAACTCAGGCAGGGAGGATGGTTTGCTTCTCTTCTGAATACATTTGGAGAATGAGCAGGGTCTGAGTCCCAGAGCACTTTGTGAAAATCCCAGTGCATTTTCTCTGGAAATGAATTGGCCTCATGATCACATTGTCTCCAAAACTGACTGCTTATAGGAATGTCCCCATTTGCCCTGGATAGTCCAGGACATAACCCTATAAATCCAAGAAATAAACAGCAATAGTCACAAATTATCTACCAGTAAATAAATGCACATGGGCACAGTTTTGTAGCTGGCCTCAACCTGCCAAGCAGCAGTTCTGTTAGTAACCGAAGTTCCCTTTAAGCATTGAATCTGCATTCTTTACCCAGTTTTCTAAAACTACTGAGGCCTGGTCTACACCTAAAACTTAGCTCAACCTAGCTCAGTTGCTCAGTGCTGGGGAAAATGTTGTGCCCTATGCGACATAGTTAGGCGACCTAACTCCCACTGTGGACGCAACGAGGTCGACAACCTCACTATCACCTCTGAGAGGTGGCTAACCTATATCGATGGAAAAACCGCTTCCATTGATGTGGGAAGCATCTACCTATAGTGCTCCAGCTGCAACACTGTAGCTGTACTGATGTTGCTGCTCTGGTGTAGACATATCCCGAGAAACAGTTGAGGGTCGGATTGAGGTTTTCCTCCTTTTTCTTCTTCTTCTTCTTTTGTATGGCAAGATAGGTGATTAGCAACATTTAAATACCCAAGACCAGATTCATAAGCCAGAGAGTAGCTTCGGAAGTGGCTCGGTGTAAGTCTGACATGCCACCAGCAATGACAGAAGGAGGTGCTGACTTATAATGTGGTCCATAGTTTGCTACTGGGGTCCATCGTCACATTGTGCATTGTCTCTCAGCGCCCAGAAGTGTAAAAGATGACAGCATCTGCCATGCGATGTTCTGATACGGTTCACTGTGGAACATTGTTGCCAGGCTAGGTTGAAGGCTGGAAGTCCTTTTGTGGGGTCAGCCATCAGGTGTTTGTTTGGGACATTTGTATTATGCCATTGAATGGGTGTTGATTTTAATGTTCCAGTTATAATTATCATCATGGTTTGAGAGTAGAATTGAGGTTACAAGTCAGGGTGAAGAAATGGTGAGAGAGATTTTAGTCACCTGTAGAAACCCTGGTTTACAGGGCTTGTGTTAAGTGCGTTAACCTTTCACCTCAGTGTGGTTAGGTTCTAATATGCCCTTAGCTCATACATAAAGTGGGTGTGGGGATCACAGCCATTCCCTGTTAGGGCAAGGGTACACATTACAAAACCAGTGCAAGGTCAGCTAAAATTGCAAGCCAGGGAGTGACCTATGAAAGAAAAATCAAATCAAGTAGGGGTTATTGGGTTTTTTTTAATGACAAAAGGGAAGTTAGAATTTTCCATTCCTGGTTTCCCTGCTCAAAAAGGATTTTTCTAACACACTGTGAAAAAGAAGAGATACAAAGATTATGGTCTTTAGCTCATGAGGACTTGCATAATAATAAATTATCAACCATATTTTGCTCTATGGATGCCTTTTAATGCACTGATGGGGAAAGGATATATACACAGGCAGGTCAGCCAGGCACACATTATTCTCGATAAGAAACGATCTCAAACATCTTTTATTTTATTTTCCCTTGTACTACATTAAGGGCTATTTCATTTGTGTCTAGACTCAGAGGTTGTAAAAATAATATGGAATGAGGTATCTTCATTGAAAGAACTTGCCCTTCTTTCTGAGGGCAGTAGGTGGTCCATGATATTACTCACAACCACAGTTGGCCCATGGCTTGGTAGCCTCAGTAGACCGTCCCAAGATAGGATGGGCCTGGAAAGCCTGCTCCTCTCTCTCGGCTCTGAGACATGCTGGTGAAAGGACAGCATAGGGAGCTTTCAGTGTTTCTGCCTGGGCTATCCTTTGCCCTGTGGGCGAACAGGATATTTCCTCATCCAGAGCTGCCAGGCTAACACCTTTCAGCATCCACTAAATTCATGTAAAATTTTAAAAAAAGAAGCAAAGAGAAGAAACTCCACGTTTCATCTCCCTCATCTGTCAAGTGCTGCTCTCTTTCTCTGCTCTCTCTGCCGGAGGAGTTCAGCTCCCCCTTTGCTTTGGGTTGGTCTCAGAGAGAGGGAATGTGTTGCGGGGAGGATGTGAATAGGAAATTGAAGCTTCTGGGCAGGCTGTGTTAGTTACTAGATATGAATACAGAAATTCGACTTGAAGCATTTACCTGCCAACAGAATTATACACAGGAAGCTTTTGACTGGAAAAAATATGGTTTAGTGTTAAGGTTCAGTTCTGTTTGTGAGTGTCTTCCTGCTGGCAGCTGCATTGAAGTGCAGCTATTGAGCTCCGCATCTCATGCCAGAGTCTCAGCCGTTCCTCCCAGCACAGAAAAGAGGGATGTAGACAGTTCTACTCATTAAACTTATTTTTCTCTTTAAATCCATTTTCATAATTTTATTTTTTGCATGAACAGATAAATAAGGGATTCTATTATGATAAATGGGGCACTTGTAGCAGCTATAATGCGCAAATTAAAGTTGAAGCAGGGGTTTGAAATGGCTCCATATTTCATAATGAGGACCTAGTCAGATCTATCATCACAGCAATGGGTCTGCCAACATGTCCAGGAAGGAGCAAACCAGAGGCTCCCCTTGATTCCTGGAGAATCTGTGCACTCACAGTTACTGCAGTTAGCGTGCTCGTGAGGCAGGCCGCATGAGCTGGCAATGCCACCAGCTAGCCCTGTGGAGCACAAGGGACGTGTCACAAAGCCCAGGAGAACTGGACATTCTAGGGTTTGTTAGTGTGGGGCTGAGGAGAAGCTCCTGACAGGACTGTCGTTCACATGCCAGAGGTGTTGCAGCATGTTGGGGACACGTAGGGGAATGAAACTGGTGTTCAAGTGTTTGGATTGGGAGGGTTTTCAAAGCAAGATCAAGTTCCTCTCTCCTTCCACCCCTCTCAACATCCCACCCTCTGGGCCCAGGACATGCAAAACCTGTGGAAAGACTGCAGCGACCTGTAGGTGTGAAGTGAAGCACCTGCAGTGCACAGAGAAGATATCCAGTGTCAACTGCAACCACTAGCACACAACATGAAAAGCCTCGACCTCTTTCCAGTCTCACTTCAGACAGGCTCAGAATAACCCTTTGAAACCCTACAAATTACTCTTCTTTGCTCCATGTTTTCCAAGTATTAATGAGGCTTTGAAATACCTGCTTCTTGGTTAGCCAAACAGCAGTGGGCAAGCCAGAGAGAGCTCTGTGATCAAGGACAAGCCAGCAGTGCGAGGTCATAGGCTCCTCCCTGTGTTAAGTTCCTCCCCGATGGTTCAGACATGGTCTCACGTAGCCCAGTGGGACTGGCTGACATAGGGCCAGGGAGTAAAACCAACTCTGCCTTGGTGTAGATGGACGCCCTGTGCAAACCTGCACACGCATTCCTGCACTAGGCCATGTTTCTGTCTGAAAGGATGTGCTATGCTGTATTCTTGGGCATTCCCACATCATCACGCTGCCGTGTGTGTCTCACAGCTGGAATGCCCCACTCCAAAGAGCTCTGCTGAAGCTGAGTTACGACGAGGACTGGATGACAAATGGAAAAAATAGTCTCAAATGCTGCGGTAATTAGAAAGTGAATTTTGCTTTGCCATGTTCCCACCTCTTTTGTATCACCTTCCCACAGATGCTTGTACAAGCAAAATTTGATTTGTGTGAGCACTCAGGGGAAATGCATTTCACACTCATGTCTGAAATGTGGTTCAGTCAGAAATTAACTTTATTTTGGGCAAGAGTGGAGGTCATAGTGCTTGGGACAAGCAGGATGTCTATGTCTAGAAAAGATCACTGGAGGTTTTGTGGCCATCCATGAGCGTCGTGAATAGCAGACATACTAGGTTGTGATGATAAAGCTACGCTAGTGGTTTTTATGTTACATCGAGCTGGGAGAGCCAGTGCCGACCAGCCACCAGCATGTTAACCAGGATATCCTATGACCCAGCTCAGAGCTGCAATGGTGTGAAACTAATAAAAATGCTAGTGTAGTCAAGGCTGAAGAGTTGGTGATGTTCATCAGGTAATACCTGGCAAATAGCTGGCATCTCTGCTGATGACAGGTTTAGTAGGTGAAGGTGGCATGCATTAGAAGAGCTTTTTGAGCTAATGATAACTTTGAGCTTTGACACCCAAGGTACTGATTAATTTCTGCCAGTTCAAATACACATCCTCCCCAGGGTAGCTTTGATCCACACAGCACCTGAAATATAAAACCCCAGCATCACTGTACTTTGGAGATGAAAGTGAGAGTTCTATTGTGAAATGCTAAGTGGAAGAACAGAAGGCAGGAAACATGTTGCTACTGTAACTTTCATTCGATGACACAAGGCACAAAGTCCACAGGAACTATGTCAGCATCCTCAGCGACATGAGATGCAGCCAATATGCTAGACCTGCTCCTGCCGATCTAACATGGGGCTCTGCCCTCCAAATTGTCCCCTCTCCCTTCTAAAATAAATCCTTGTCAGGAGAGTAAGGAGAATGGAAACGCCTGTTGAGCCCATTCTCCCTGAGTCCCCAGGAAATTTCTGCCCTTTAAAGACATTCAGTTACATGCGTGATGTTTGAAGTCTTTGTTTTGTCTCTAGCTAATCAGAGATCTTTAAAGCCTTAGACAGCAGAATGGAGAGATGTGCTGCGGACCTGTCTCCATTCCAAGGTGCAGGGAGGTTCTTGCTCTGCCTGCTGGAGTGCAGGGAGAGGTCTGTTAGGAAACCCATTTGCTTCTCCTTGTCTCAGTGAGGTTTAATTTTTAAAAATACTTGTAATTAAAAATGAAACAAACAAGGTGGGTGGAATTCAGATCATTCCCTTCCCACTGCCTGGGAGTTCAGTTTTTGTTTGCATGGTTGGTCGGGTGTTTTTCTCCCCACACATAAGAAGTGCATCTTCCCTTCAGCTTTACCTGCCAACATATTTGCATCTTGTGCTAAACAAGTGAAACAAAGCCCCCTTTGAAATGCATGAAACCCTTTATTTCAAAGGGGAAGTGAGGAGCGAGGCATGTTGGCAGCACTTGGTTTGAGTATGTCTTGAAATGCTGAGACTTTTTTGTGTGTTTCATCATTACATCATTAGCACCTTTAAAAGTTATTTCACTATCTTCTAAATGAGCGGGATAGAAATTCAGAGACAGAGGGATGTACCTGAGTGCACAGAAGAAAATCAGATACACTTAGTGGGCAAAATACTTGAACCAGTAGCCCTTCTGTGTTGTAGCCCAGCACCCAGCCACAGGCAAAAGGACTGCTGCTCTGATCCATCCACAAGCACCCTCTTGCTTTCTCCCAGGTGACCACTTCTGCCTGGGAGAAACACCCTCAAAAAAGTCACTACCCTAACCTTTGTTAGGGCCGTTTTAAGATTCAGCTCAGCCCAGATCCCTGCAGATTGCTGCCAGCTGGCAAAGCTTAGGCAGGAGCTGACCAAGAACTCCGCTTAGTGTGTAAACACATGTTCACCTTCCCTTTCCTGCTCCTCCCTCCCCTCCTGGTTGTCTCACCTTGTCCTAACCTAGACAGTGGGTAGCATTTGGGGGCAGGGACTGTATTATTGACAGTGTGTCTATACAGCCTCGAGCACAATGGAGGCACTGGCCCTTGCCTGGTGCCCCTAAGCACTGCTGCAGTGCAGACAAATGCAATATAGTGGAAGTCATTTCACACTGTACAACAGCTGAAGAAAAGCTCCGTAGCGTAATACAGAAATAGAATAGTTTCCTCCAAAGTTGTGGTTTGTTGTAGTAACCAGACCCAATTACAAGCTTGATTTTTAGCTCCCCCACCCCCCGTAACTTTGGCTATTATTATTTATCATATGTATTACCATAGCATCCGGGAGCCCTAGGCTTGGAGCAGGACCCATTGTATTAGGCACTTGCAAAACTGGTGCTGGTACTCCATCATGCCAGGCTTACTCCAAAGGTTGAGAATTTTTCTGCAAAGCCTTCTGAGTTACAGATTATTTAAAATTAGCCTGATTTGAGATTCTGACTTGGGTCTCACATTTCTGTGCATCTTTTTACTTAAAAATGACTTGTTTTTACCCCTCCAAACATTCCACATGCTGAAATCTTTTTGAAAACTCATGCCTAGGTGGTGATGGAAGAAAAAAGCTGTAAATGAATCTGTATCTTGTTGTAGCATGTGCATGAGCTGTTTGCACTCATGTAGCTAGTTGCAGTTGAGAGAGAAAATAAAGGTCCTTTTATACTTCACCAGTATACCTGATGCTGTTCTTCGAGCAGGTGTCAGTGTGACTCCCACTGCAGGTGCTACTGTGCCTCATGCCTGGGAGAATGGAGTTTTTGAACAGCAGCATCTGTTGGGGCCGCGCATGTACCTTGTGCTTCCATATAAAGACATATAGGGCAAAGCGGCTGCGACCCTCCCTCAGCTTCCTCTTCCCGGCTGGGGCAGTGAGACAGAACCTGGCAGGGTCTGACCTGCTAGTCTACTCAAGCTCAATTTCTAAAACTATTTTTGAGAAGAAATCCTTCTTCATCTCTTTTACTTCATTAATATTTCACTGTATTATGTGCACCTGCAGCAGGAGCCACACTGACAACATCTGGAAGAACTACAGTTATGGGAGGGTCAGTAATTGTTCTTTTTCATTAGGTCACGAGAGGCCTGATTTTGTATTTAGGAGCCTCGTGTTCAGCTCATCAGGTGACTGGGTCACTGGTCTGTGGCAATAGAGTCTCTTCAGAAAAGCATTTGCTTTCTGCCAAGCATGAAGAAGACTGTTCACTGGGCGGATGGGATCTCCAGGCTGTACAGGGAAAATGGATAAGATAGTCTGACTTTTCCGCCCTGTAGCAGGATCATGAATAGGGAAATGTGGCTGGAGAGCAAGATGTGAGCTGTTGTTGTCTCTTGACCGCAGTGGCTAGTTGGAATGGCAAAGGGCTGAGTCAGTCTATGGGGATAAGAGGCAAGATGTTGCTGTGATTAAAAATGGGTGGGATACCTGAAATATGGGCTGGGCCTGGGCCATGTGGGTTAGGGATGGAGTGTGTAGCTCACATGGCCAGTGTCTATGATGCAGGGTGGGTGGCAACAAGAGGGCTTCTGTTCTATCAGCCGAGGTTGTTACTAAAGTAAAAGTACTTTGTCTGCTAATAGATTTCACTATGAATTTAAGGCCCCTGGAATTGACTGCAGGCCATGGCACTGAGATCTCATTACTGTAATGGACATTAACCACATCACAGCCTGAGAAGTTTCACTGAAACCAAAAGCTTCAGCCATCCTTAAATAAAAGGTTAGGGACCTGTCTGGGTCCTGACAGCTTAGTGCCTAGTCCTGCAGACAGTTGGCATTACAGAGAGTATGGAGACAGATGTGGTGGGTCCCTTTATTGGAAGAGGAAGAAGCATCAGCATCTGTCCTTAGTGAGTCTCTAGTGTGATGTGGCCTCCAGGCCATTTGCTTTCCTATCAGTTCAGCAGTGAATGGGGAACGCCACACTTGGATTCTTGGCACAGGGGCTGATGGTACAGACTGGCAGAAGGCTCGTGAGCTGAATTGTTCACACAGTTGCTGATTCAGCCAGCAGAGATGGCAATGTCTTACTGCAATAAAAATCAAACAGTGAATGAGGAGTGGGAGCTCTGAGTAGACAGGGACCTGTCAGTCTTCTGGCCACTCAGAGAATTACCACGGTAGATCTATGGCTTGGGGTTACCTGTCATACTCAGTGGTGCTTTCATGGCCACTGCACCAAACCACCTAAGGCAGATTGTGCAGTCTGACAAAGGCTGCTTCAGCATGACACCATGCCCATGCTGTTAAAACTGGCCATGACACAGGGTCACAGAATGACAACCTGTGAGCAACAAATACTTGGACTGATCTAGACAAACATTTGACAACATCGGTGTCAGCTACAGCTCCACGGGGTGTCATTGCAAACAGCCTCCATCTGGGTGACTGGCAGAGAGGCTCCACAAGACTCTATATCTTATACCTCCATGAAAATAATACGGCAGCCAAAATCCTGTCCGAGTTTCAGGAACAAATCAGTGTCTATCCTCTGCTCCAATGTTATAATAACCATGAGAGACGGTCAGTCTCTCTCTCTCTCTCACACACACAGACACACACACACGTCTGATAACTGGAGGGGAGAGGAGACAGAGATTGTCAAAGTTAAAATAGGAAATACCACTGGATGCAACTTCACGTGGTGTAAAGCCTGTGAAATGCTAGAGGGCCATCCATGGAATAGACACTCACTCACAAACACTCAGATGGACTTGGAGTCCTGGGACTTGATTGCCTAGAGAACGAAGTCCCATGGAGATTTAAAGACGTGTCTCCAATTTCGTGAGCTTTGGAGGAGGTCCCGTGGGAATCAGCGATAACCAAGCTGATATTAACCTCCTCTACAATGCCCTGAAAACCTACTAGCAAGGGCTAGTGGATGTTTTATGCACTAAGTCTGACTTCCTGCCAGGATATTTTCATATACAAAACCTCCTCCCACTCCATCTTACTTAATTCTAGACTCGCATCTGAACAGGGAAGCAAAAGCACGTGGCCAACAGACTATGCCAGCAAACCCTTGCCGGCAAGTGACAGGGAGAGACCAGCTAGGAACCTTTTTCATCCTGGGCTTTACAAACTTCTGCCACTGCTTCAGCATTGAACCTGAGCAGCAAGAGGCTGTTTCTGTGAGTGACCAAGACACCTGGGGAGTTCCCTTCGCCTGATCTCGCGGCTGGTATCTTGCAGGAGGAACTCTTCCAAAAGCAAAAGGGAAAATCCCTTTGTGACCTGGTTTAGGAAATTATGTAAGTGTGGTTTTGCCTAGGCTAGCCTAGCTGTCAGGCATGTCAGCTGCCTTTCTGGCAGCATTTTCAGTGCAGCTGGGAATATTTTGCTGATCAATAAATGATTCTGATGACTGAGAATGAACAACGATTGACCTTTATAAAGCCAATACAGATAATATGTTTGTCCAGTGGATGCTGCTGCTATCCCCTCTGCAGATAAAGAGCATCATCCACGACAGTGAGCACAGCCATATGCATGCCTGCTAGAGATGTCACATCTGCATGTAGTGCTGAGTGTTGCATGTTGAATGCAACTGCAACTATGGATCGCATGCAGTGATGCATACAAGTACATCTAATTCTTCTTCACCAACGCCCCCAGGGTCTGGTTCCGGACTGTTCTGAGATTTCCTAGTTCTTTCCACAGATTATTTTTGCCATGTCTTAAGCATAAGGGCATCCACCACTTCCTGTGGAAGACCAGTCTGCAACCTAATAGCTACCCCATACATTTGGAAGAGGAGTGTATTCGTGTATGTCACTGAGTGGCCATCCTCCAGTGCCCCATGGTGACCTCAGGGGAACCCTGCAAACTGCCTCTCACCTCAGTTTTCCATCTTGGACAGCTCAGTAAACTTCACCTATAAGCTTTGTGTGGCAAAAAACACCCCTCCTTGGAGTCTAGATATTTTAACATAAAAATAAACTCCAAGTGCCAAATTAAAGTTCAATAAAAGTCCACACAAAACAAATTTTTCTCTTCCTACACTCCGGCCTTCCTGTGCGGGACTTTCCTGCTTTGGTAGGCCACTCCTGGCCTGGAGTCTTAGGCTTTGTCTACACTGGACTTTCATCAGCAAAGCTTCTGTTTTCAGGGTGTGAAAAAACACGCCTCCCCCCCCCCCCCCCCCCAACAAAAGTTTTACCGACTAAAAGCGTTGGGAGAGCGCTCCTGCCAACAAAGTTACTGCCTCTCGTTGGGAGTGAATTTTTTTTGTCGGCAGGAGAACTTTCTCCCGCCGACAAAGAGCGGCTACACTGCGCATCTTTTAGTGGCATGGCTATGGCAGCACAGCTGTGTCGCTAAAAGGTGCGTAGTGTAGACATGGCCTAAGTCCTAAGACACTCTGCAGGAGCCTACTTACTCTGCTCTCCCTGAGCAAGTGAGCATCCACCTCCCCTTTCCTGCAGCCTCCAGCTGTTCTTTATAGGGAAATCACCTGATGCATACCCAGGTGTGGTTTCTAAATAATCAAGGTTGGCTGGCCCCAACCCTCTCTAACCAGTAAGCAGCAAGCCACCTTGCTACAGCCTAGTGCCAGCTAAAAGAATCTAATTATCAAGGCCTACCTTTTCCAAAACAGCATTTGGGGTGGCTTGGGTGAAGGCTGGCATGCTGGGAGGGTATTTGCCGTAGTAATTCTTCCAGCTCCACTTAAAGATTTTACTGACGCTAAACTTTCCCTCTAGAAACCGAAATAAAAGCTGCTAAGGGCTGAGTCCTGATTCACAGTCCTGTTTGTCAGTGTTTTGGAAGCCTCATCTTTAGCAATAAAGATGTGACAAGGAGAGCAATGCATTCAAGCCATCCTTCACCTCTAGCTGCTCCTCTTTTTTGGTTTGTGCGTCCCATAGGAAAATGGCCACTGGATTGAGAATAAAATGGCTTTAATGAATAGTACACACTTTTTTCTAACTGAAGAACAAAAATTCTTTGTCAGTGGTGTGAAAAATTGCTGTGAACATGGATCCCAACAGCAAAAACCAGTGTTGGTTCAGGATAGTGATCAATTTAACAAGATGATTATTATTGTGGTTAGCAAGGAAAATCACCTGCTAAAGGGCTATCATGTTTAATTAATAACCAGCAATTGACCAAGTATTAGGGTCTCTTATGTTATCAATATGCTACTGGCTGCTTTCCTTTTCCTGCTTTGGGGTAACAATTACTACACATGGGGTTAGAGTGTTAGTCAGCAGATGTAATTGTTATTAGACCTTTGTGCATCTTAAAGTGCTATTTCCAAACTGCTGCTACAGTATGGTGTTTGCTCGGCAATTCCTGCAATGCTGGGACTCAACATTTGGGTTTTATTTTAAGTCAGAGTTTGTTGTAGTCACAATGGCTCTTTGTTGTTAATGGATTTTTGTGAAGCCCAGAAGCCCAGTGATAGTCATGCCAGAAAACACTGGCTATGTGCAGATATGAGTGGGGAGTACAGCTGGAAGTTGCTTGGGTGCTACGTGCCATCGACATAGCTTTGAACAAAGATGTGAAAACATCGGTTTTAAAGACAGCAATCACTTTGGACTCTGCAGAGCTATTCTGTAAACATAAGAGAGGAGATCAAGATTAACTTTCTGATTAAAAAGTGGACAGAGGTTGTCTTAAATACTCTGGGCCTGATTCTCCCTTGTCTTGCAGCTTGTGTCATCCTTTACACTTGTACAAAGTGAATGTAAAATGCTACCATTCTGATGCCATTCTCTTTCCAAGCACTCGTATATATCAGAGACAGACAACATAGGGGTTTTCTGTCTGCTTTCCAGCTATTTGTCTAGGCCCGAGGAACAATACACAGAACTACCTCATTCACTGACTTTTGTGTTCTGGATAAACGAAAGCCAAGGCAGTAGCACTGTGGTCACTCTAACAAGTTGCCACACTCCTTTATATTTTGTATCAAGATTAGAGAAATCCTGGCTTCCTGATCTTTACTTTTCACTCTCACACTGAGGGATAGACCTTTCTCGAAAGCAAACTGATTTCTGCTTTGTGTGGGGAACGTTCCTGAATAAGTAGGACTCCTCCCTTGGCCTTGCCTTTCATTTTTGAAAAATAAACCTGGTTTCTTCACACAAAATGATAACACTTGTGCTTCCAGTTCTGCTCACCCCTTGGCCTGGGGTTTGCAAGTGTAAGTGCAGATTACGAATGCATGTACAGCATCTGATATTCCTAGGAAGAATACTTTATAACTGAAATCTCTCTTCTCCTGGGGATGAAAGCAAAAACAAATTTAAGGATTAAATCACACAAAGGTATAATCCCCAAGGGAAACTTACTTTAGTTATTATGATTATATTACGATGTACGCCTCAGTACAGCAGAAGCAGTGTGAATACCATTTCAGTGGGGAATAATTTTTAGTCTTACCGCATATAGTACATTATAATGCATTTCTGGGAGCCTGATGAATAATAACTGCAACGCTCAGATTTTTTTGCTTTCTTCAGTTTATTTTGGCGTTTCTAACCCACTCCCCTTTCTTTGTTTGTTTGTAAGACCAGGTTATCCTTAAGATAAAAAACTGCAATAATTCAGTTAGAGACTCTCTAACCAAATGTTCATTACATGTCCTACACAGTGTGTGTGCGCTTCATGTTTGTGCAGGGTTTGAAACAATAACCACATATGAAGCATTTTGAATACTCTTGTCCTGACTTCCCAGTGTGTAGTCAGTGACACCTGTGCTAAGTGAGTGTCAAATAACCATTCTGATTTGGGAACATTTGATATACACTTAGCATGGGTTTGACTACACAAGGTGCAAGGTAGTGGAGAATCTGGATCTGTATTTATTTGAATCGCACACTGATACAACGTATTGATCCCATAATGTACCACACTAATATAGCAGGTCGGTCCCCCAAAACAGCTTGTGGGTCTGGTATTTGGTAGCAGTGCCTTGTCGGATTGATGATAATACCATGTAGCACATATATAGTATTTTCCATTCTCCGAATGCTATACTAGAAAGGAAAATTATTAAAATCCACCAGTAGAGAAAGTGGCTGTGAAATCTTAAGAGACACTATGTGAAGCAGACAACATTCCTGACGTTTGAACAATTAAGAAGGAAGTCAGGCTGTTTATTTAAATATTTTTTCCTTTTATCAGCTTGAAGTGTGTTGCCTTTTAATTTTATTGGATGTCCCTTTCTTCTTGTATTCTGAGAAGGGTAAACAGGAGCTCCAAATTTACTTTCTCTTCCATTCATTGTTCTATATACCTTTAGTATGGTCATCTCCATTTGTCTCTTTTGTCAGCCAAATACACCTTTGGAGGAGCGTGAGCATGCTGAAAAACTCATGAAGCTGCAGAACCAGAGGGGCGGTCGCATCTTTTTGCAGGACATCAAGAAACCAGATCGTGATGATTGGGAGAATGGGTTGACAGCAATGGAGTGTGCCTTGCACCTGGAAAAGAATGTGAACTAGTCACTCCTTGATCTGCACAAGCTGGCAACTGACAAGAATGACCCTCATTTGTGTGACTTCATTGAAACTCACTCCTCTTATGGAACCCTGTCCATTCCTCTAATCGTTGTCATTGTCCATCGCTGAGGGTTTTCTAGCACTATGTTCTTTATGAGATGGGGTGACCAGAAATGAGCAAAAGATTCCAGGTGAGGCTTCCCACTGATTTATATCATGGCATAATATTTCAGTAATCAGTGCTGTTGTAGCTGTGTTGGTCCCAGGATATTAGAGAGAGGGTGAGGTGATCATAGAATCATAGGATTGGAAGCGACCTCGTGAGGTCATCTTGTCCCGTCACCTGCACTCAAGGCAGGACTAAGTAATAACTAGACCATTCCTGACAAGTGTTTGTCTAACCTGCTCTTAGAAACCTCCAATGATGGAGATTCCACAAGCTCCTTAGGCAATTTGTTCCAGTGTTTAACTACCCTGACAGTTGGGAAGTTTTTCCTAATGTCCAACCTGCACCGTTCTCACTTCAGTTTAAGCCCATTGCTTCTTGTCCTAACCTCAGCGGTTAAGGAGAAAAAATTTTCTCACTCCTCTTGTAACAACCTTTTATGTACTTAAAAACTGTTATCATGTCCCCTCTCTGTCTGCTCTTCTCTGGACTAAACAAACCCAATTTTTTCAGTCTTTCCTGATAGGTCATGTTTTCTAGACTTTGAATCAGTTTTGTTGCTCTCCTCTGGATTTTCTCCAGTTTGTCCACATCTTTCGTGAAATGTGGCGCTCAGAACTGGACACAATACTCCATCTGAGGCCTAATCAGCGCCGAGTAGAGTGGAAGAATTATTTCTTGTGTCAGAAGAATTATTTCTTGTGTCAGGTTGGTTGGACACGATTTGACGTTGACTGTTACTTATCACCTTCTAATCTTCTTTAAAATTGGGCATTGTTTCATCTGCGAGGTGGTGGGAATTGCAGCCTATGATGTCGATGGTTTGCAATGTCTCATGTGACTGAATAGTTCAATCCGAGATTTGCGTACATAAGGGCATCACATCAAAGAACAGGCAGGTAATAGATCATGTGTATAGGCACTTCCATACTACAAGAAGGCTGCCAACAGTCCAGGTGAGGACTAGTGCTTCCTGTCTACATCAAGCTTAGGACCTTACCTGGCCCCATTACCATAATACTGAAGCACCAAACAAGCTCTTATGTATTATTCCTCACAACATCCCTGTCAAGTAGGGAAGTGCTATTAGCCTCTCAGTACCTCATTTCCCTATCTGTAAAATGGGATCAGTGACTTGACAAGGTCACACAGGAAGTCTTTCGCAGAGCAGGGACATGAACCCAGGTCTCAGGCTAGTGTCCTAACCACTGGACCATCCTTCCTTTCCAGTCTTAAAATCAATATCACTTGCACAGATACACTGTTTATAGTTCCAGAGCAACTGCCCCAGAATACTGTGCTCAGTGCAGAGCACATCATTACCAGAAAGATATTGATTGATATATTGAAGGGAGTTCAGAGAAGAGCAACAAAAATAATTAGGGAGTGGAGAGATTAACTTGAGAGAGTGATTTATGAGGAAAGATTAAGCGAGATAAATATGTATAGCTTGGCTCACCAGCAGTTAAGGAGGGGACATAAGTCTGCAAATATTTAAAGGGTGTAAATAACCAAGGGGGATAGGAGTCACCTGTGCTGGTCCATTCTGGTTTATAATGTTGTGACTTTACATGCTGTTGTTGTAAGATGCTGTTTCGCAGCCTGTCTTGGCCGCAGAGCCCATCTCAGAGCTCCCTGTGGAAAAGGCACTTTTGGAAGCTAAGGATTCAATGTTGTATGAAGGGGGAATTCACGGGGCTGGTGCTCACAAGGAAGTAGCCAAGTATGACGAAGACAGTGCAGCTTTGTTTCACCTGAGTCTGTGTGTCAGGAGAATGAGTCTAATATTTGTAAATGCAACAGTTAACCCCCCCACACAGCCCCAAACTATCAAAGGTCTTTCACTTGGCTTTCAGGAGACTGGGGACCATGCCAGCTGTCCCTCCATCTGCAGCCCCAGCCCTCACCCTGGGATGCTCCTTGCCCAAAGTGGAGAAATGGCACCTTTGCACTGAAGAACAATGTCAAAGAATAAAAGATAAGCCTCTTTCAGCAGTCTGCGCTCCCCCCTTGCACATGTTTATAAATCCCCCCTGGCAGCACCAGCAGCACTGCATCTCCACTGCTGCATTGAGCCAGAGACAGTCTGGCATTCAGGGGTGTTAAGTAGTTTCACTTTGCAAGGTCACTCACTCTGCTCCCTGTGGCCAGGGCTTTGAAGAGGCTTCCTGGCCTGGATCTAAACTCAAAGTGTGTAAACCACTGTGGAGCTAACCAAAAAATTGGTTAGTCTCTAAGGTGCCACAAGTCCTCCTTTTCCTTTTGCGGATACAGACTAACACGGCTGCTACTCTGAAACCTGTCAAGAAATTTCTGTTAACATCACTTATATCAGTTGCCATAGTAACCACGGTACTTGATTATTATGGAATAGCAGAGCAAATAGCCACATAAAGTCTGTGGACGTTCTTGGTAAATTGGGGTATGGAGCTTCCCATTGTTCCACCAGCCATAGGACCGGTTGGAAAATTTTGAAATATTTCAACAAGAAAATTTTTTGCCAAGATTTTCACTCAAATGGTTCCCATTTTTCAAGCAGCATCTGAGACAAGAGGGGGAAAGAGGACTTCATTCCTTCACCCTCCCATCTCCAACAGTTACCACAGCTACTGGGACAGCCAACAGCTCTCCCCCAGAACACACGTCACCTTCTGAGTACGCCAGGCCGTGGGTTGGTTCTGTAGATTAACAGGCAAGTTTGTAATCTGTGTAAATCCAGCTCCTGTGCTCTGCGCGATCAATCGTCAGTGTAATTGGGACACTGCACCTGGAATACTGCCTTCAATGCAGGCACCTCAGTGTTGACAAACTGGAGGGGACAAACAAACACAAGGTTTTGACAAACTGGAGGCGATTCAGACAAGAGCACCAAAAATGGGGGGCTGGAGGGCTGGGTTCCCAGGGAGAGACGAGGTGAGCTAGATATATTATGCTCACCAAAATGGCAACAATCGGGGGGAGGGTATGAGAATGGCTTCCAAATATTTGAAGGTTGTAAAAGCAAATGCCATATTGTGGCTATAAAGCCACTGATGCTTCCTGGGGTACAACTGGAGTGAGCCACTGCTGCACCCTTTAAAGGGGTGCAGAGTACTGTCCCCCCCACAGGACAGGTTCCACTGGGTTACCTGTAGAGGCTTCTCCTCCCCTACACTCCCCACCAACTCGGGGAAGCCTGGTGCTGTCTTGGCTCTGATAAGAGGCACACTCTGCATCCCTGTATTTACCATGGGCAGTTGGTGTGCAGGCTCTGAACATGATGATAGCAATAGCTCTAGCCACAGGCTCAAGGAGGAGTGAAACCAAGGAAGGAGATCGGTATTCGAGGCTGGGTGACGAGGTGCCACAGCCTAAAGCTAAAGAAGGTGCCTTCAGGTTAGACAGAAAGAAACTCTCCCTAACGGTAAGACCCTTTCAGCAAAAAGAAGGCAGCAGTAGGGGACAGGAGGTCCCAGGACTGGGTATGTCCACAGAGAGACTAGATCCCACATCTAGGGAGAATACAGGCAGGCAGCTGGATTTGATGGCCTGAGAGGTTTCTTCCAGATCTCACCCCTATGATTCTGCAACAACATGCGGGCAGTCTCTTTACACAGTGAAGATGAGACACTGGTCCATTCCCCTCCTAGCATGCAGCGTCCCCGAGAATCCCTGCACCCACTCCACTCAATAATGCAGGCTGCTGTCTAACCCCTCTGGGCAGAAAAGACATGTCACCTTGAGCAGCAATCAAATAAATAATAGACTGCGGCACTGTCACTCTGTCTGGGGGGCAGCGAAGGCAAAAGCTTGCAGGTCTGTGACCATCGTGAGGAAAATGTCTCCAGCACTACTAGGGGAAAGAGGGAGTCATTTAATTCCTTTTTAAAAAAGAAATCAACAAATTTCTTATTTTTAAAGGAATAAAGGCATTTCTGTGGCGCTTTAGAAAATGTCTTTGCTCCTCCAAGAGAGGGACCTTTTCCATGTGAGGAACCAGGAGTATGCTCAGCATGGAGAGTGAGGAAAATGGTGCTAACACTTATATTGCATCCTGCGAGAAAAGCCCTATAGAAATGCATAGTAGAAGATCCCATTTCTAGGTTTTTAAACTATCCTATAGAATTGACAAGAGAATTCTACAGGATAGTGCAAAAAAACCTATAGAAAGGATCCCATTTTTTATTCAATTCTATAACTTTATATGATAATTTCTGTAGGAGCCTACTAAATTTTGGTTGGACACTATTCGTTTCTTCCCTACCAAATTCTGTAGGGCTTTCCCATGAGGTGCTCTGTATCTTTCAAGTGTTTTACAAAGTTTAACTAGCCTGGGTCCTCTGTCCTTTCCTTACAGCTGCTGTGTATGCTAAGGTCCCCCTGAAATGAAGGCAACAATGGCTTATGCTGGGGGCGTCAGTGAGAATGTCAGCTCACTGGCCCCAGACCTGGGGCTGGTATATCCTGGCCCAAGTTCATCAGCCCACCTGTAAAACCTGAGCCATTTGTGGCTGTTGGGCCAAAGTCATTGGTACTGTAAATGTGGAAAACTCCCGTGACATCAATGGAGCTGTGTCCCTTTATGCCAGCAGAGAATTTGTCCCAACCTAAGCCATGGAGGTTGCAGTAGGATCTATGTCGTGCATAGGCCTGGTGCTGGCCCTTTGTCCATAACTGAGATTGGAATTTACTAAATCCATTCTCCTGTGGATGTGGATTGTGAGTTGGGTTTAATGTGTGGGTTGGGGATTGGTATTGTCTTGGGGTGCAAATCAACTTCATTTTCTGGTCAGTTTTTCCTCAGTCAGTCTAGAATGAATGGCTATGCAGCTCTCTGGCGGTTATGCACAGAAAATAACAATACCTACGACAAAATTACACTGCTGTTTTCAGCTGCGAGAAAGAAAGGTGCTAATACAGAGCCGCATGTGCAGAACTTCTTGGGAGAGCATTCTTGCTGCACAAGCCTTCTCCGCCTAGTCCTCTTGTGCATATGAAAGGAAAGCCAACAGTCTGTGCTCCCATTCCAACTACTGACTTGTGCATTCCCATTTTCTTTTCTTTTCATTGCTAGCTCTGTTTGTAGTTATAGCTGGGTCTCTACAGAGTAATTTACTGGCAGAATCTCTCCCAGAATCCAGCTTGAAACCAAGCTGTAAAAACAGCTGAGAGTGTAAATAATTCATGCAGACAATATGACTTTTTTATGTAAATTCGGTGCATTAACCCTCTATTATAATGATGGACGACAGATATGGGCGACGTTGCCTTGGTAAGAGCTAATGGATGGCCGCCATAAATTCACTGCACATTTTATTGTGTTGCTGGAAATTGTGCCTTCAGGCAATGCTGTTTACTTTTATGTAAAACTCAGGGTTCCCTAAATATTACAAATATTTTACATCCGACTCCTCAGCATTTGGGCACAGCGCACAAATCAAGCTTTCTTCATGCGAGTTGTAATTAAAGGTTTGTTATTTTTTTCAGGGACAATTATCTAAAACTATAAAGAGAAATATTTTTTCCCTTTAGATGTTCAGTCATTGACTTATTAGCAATCCTTTGAAGAGAGAGATATTAAGTAACTGCAACATATAACTTTGCATTGGGCTGTATGTCCTGTGCATAGCAAATTCAGAAATAGTTTCTTATTACTCATTTTTATTTTTACTATTCCTTGTGCTTATTTACACATATAATATTCTTTTTTCCTCTTGCATATATTTCTGTCTATAATTCATATCCACTTTTTCAGGATAATTCTTTGAACCATGTCCTTGAGGAATTCATCTCAGTAAACATAGAAACTTGAGTTCATTTGGGGGAGTTTCAAATAAGGATTTTGTTTTGTTAGTTTTTGGTTTAGTTTGTGACTATTCTGCACGTGCCTTAGACAGGTAAATTGGGCTCAGACCTGAGTGATGGATTTGCTCAAAGTATTTTCAGAAAAATGTATCTCATTTGCTGAATTTAAATTTTTTTCTCTTTAAAGGTTTTTTTTAGATATAAATATATAATTAATTCACCTTACCCCAGTCTGCTGTTTTACTTTTCAGTGCAATGCAGCTTTGAAGAACAAAACAAGCAATAATTATTTGTCCAAAAATGATACCACTGCTTTCTATAGGGTCAAGTGATAACAGTTTGTAACAAAGGTAGTTAGCATTTGGAATACCAGCATGCTTGCCCTCTAGCCTGTGTGCTAAGGACCAATTACTAGCCCTGAGAAACATATGGACCAAAGTATTCTCACTAAGCACCTGTATGAAATATGCTGATCAGTTTACTGGATGCTGCATTAGAATTAATATAAAAACGTGGATTAATAATTGTAAATCACAGATATTTTTAAACGTTCATGCTATAAACTCCATTGTTCTTTCTGAGTCCTGGATACAGGGGTCTTTCCCTGACAGGTTTCATTTTCTTATATGTGGAAAAATGGGCTGGGCAAAGTTGAATCTGAGTATTTTCAACTGAGCTAGCTCCAGTAGCAATGTATTAGACTTTTCAAAAGACATTAATTTCCTGAGCACTAAATAGAAAGTACATTGTAAGGGAAGTGAAAAAACATTTATTAAATAAGAGTGGTATGCAAAAAAAAAATCTGTTAATGAAATCACAATCTTGTGAATCACACGTGGTAAGAAGTGAAAGACTAACAGTTTAATTGCATGTAAACGTATTTAATAATTGGATTTATTTTGCTTCTTGGCTGTGCATGTAGCTTTCCACTATATTAGCAGTGTCAGAGGATAAAAGTGCGTGAGCTATAACCAGGGGCATTGACTCATTTGTTTCAGTTTAGTATTGTCTGAGATTCCTAAATTTGGACTTTCAGATTTTGCACCTTATTCTTCTGACGTGTTTTACTGCCCTGAAGCCACTTTGCAAAATTCACAGCGGCTTTCACATGCTCTGATGCTTCTTGGGACCAATTCAATCTTGAACAATAGATGTGTGTTCAGTAGAGCCAAGAAATGTCACGCTGGAGATCATGGGCTTACTCCCCAATAACATTTTGATTTGTAAAATATTCCACTATATAAAACACACACAGGAGACTGCATTAAAAACATTAGATCCCCATATCCAGTAAGACAGAAAGGTGACATAAAATACAGACTGACAGCATAGCCTAGGATATAAGCAGGACATGCTAAATATTCATTGGAAATGTTATGACAAAATGTTTTCAATATTTTACATTATTTTTTACAGTCTTAACACGTCTCTCCTGGGACTGCCTTTTGCCTTCAAAAACTATTCCGTTTGTAGCTATACAACTGAAACTTTTCCTTCCTACTACTTAAGATAAACATAGTTTTTCCAGTTCCCACATTCATACACGGTCAGCTTTCCAATTTTGTTTCCTTCATGTATTTTCTCAGTGCAGAATACAGTCTGGTAGAGGTGGGGCGTGAGAGAGGGAGAGACATGGGTTTGGTTTTTTTCCCCCAAACTCCTTTGGTCTATTTCAAGTGGATCTGTTCTGTAATCCAGGGTTCACATACTGTCCAACAGGATCAGGTTTCCCTGTTCTCTTTGTAGGGTAGCGAGACATTCATGATTCTGCAGTTCAGCACTGTACGCTGCTTAATGACATGCAGAGCAGAGCAGCTGCTTAATGACATGTTCAGGTGCTCAGTCTGTTTTGGACCCTTGAACAGTAACCCCCAACCCTTGGGGCATTCATCGTCACCCTATTCAGGCCACCTGACTTTAGTGTCAATTGTCACAGGAGCAAGGAAACTTTTGGCAACATTGGAAAAGAAGTTCCTCTCTTCTCATTGCCAGCGAACCAGATGTGTTGGATTGCACAGCACACAGCTGTAAGATGAAGAGCCTTGTGTTCTGGGATGAAAAGGAGGCTTGAGAGCCAGCAGGCTGCCTTGTGTTTGTGTGATCTTTGTGGAGAACGCTCCTCCTGTCTGAGCGATGAAGTCATCCCTGGGTCAATCCAAACACAGTCTGCAACTACAGAGTGTTCCAGATCAGAGCGCTCCAGATGAGGCTCAGCTAGGGAAATTGCAAGAGCCTTTCTTCATAATTTGTTCCGAACGTGTTCTATTTGTGTATTCTTCATGGGATTTTCTAAGCTGTATCAGATCAGCCTAGCATGTCATGCAGTTGTGAATTGACACTCATGGGTGTTTGGGGCAAAGTTAAAAGAGAAAATATAACCCTCAAAGCAAGCAGGAGAACATTAGCTGTGTGGCCCTGTTATACGAACTTGCAATGGAAAGGCTAAATCCCTGGGTGGGACGAGTAAGACATGAGGCCCCAGCACTGCAGCGAATGGTGTTGCCAACAAAGCAGCAGTGTCCATTTCCTGAGCAAGAGGTGACAATGGGATGGGAGTCCTGTGATGACACTTTTGTAGCCTTAGTACATTTGTCCCATGGTGCTCTGGGGTATTTGTTATATTTGCCTGTAAGCAGTTTAAGAGCTATTGGTGGAAGTGAAGCAATTGACCTACGAGGGCAAAAAGAAGGAAATGCTGATGAGGGAGGAGAATGACAGCAGAGGTGAGGTTACAAACCACAGGTGCGAAGGTGGGGCGTTTTAGAAGGTGCGGCAGTTAGGGGGATGGGAATTTCAGTACCCAGCTGACTGTGCCTGTTACACACAGGATGAGGCCCATGCATCCACTGTGACAACCAAAGAACCCTCCAGAACAAGTATCAGAGGGGTAGCCATGTTAGTCTGTATCCACAAAAACAATGAGGAGTCCGGTGGCACCTTAAAGACTAACAGATTTATTTGGGCATAAGCTTTGGTGGGTAAAAAACCCACTTCTTCAGATGCATGGAGTGAAAATTACAGCTATAGGCATAAATATATATACTGGCACATGAAGAGAAGGGAGTTACCTAACAAGTGGAGAACCAGTGTGGACAAGCCAATTCAGTCAGGGTGGATGTGGTCCACTCCCAATAATTGATGAGGAGGTGTCCATACCAAGAGAGGGGAAATTGCTTTTGTAGTGAGCCAACCACTCCCAGTCCCTATTCAAGCCCAAATTAATGGTGTTAAGTTTGCAAATGAATTGTAGCTCTGCAGTTTCTCTTTGAAGTCTGTTTTTGAAGTTTTTTTGTTGAAGGATGGCTACTTTTAAATCTGTTATTGAATGTCCAGGGAGATTGAAGTGTTCTCATACTGGCTTTTGTATGTTATTCCCAATGTCTGATTTGTGTCCATTTATTCTTTATGTAGAGACTGTTCGGTTTGGCCAATATACATGGCAGAGGGGCATTGCTGGCATATATCAGATTAGTAGATATGCAGGTGAATGAGCCCCTGATGGTGTGGCTGATGTGGTTGGGTCCTATGATAATACTGCTCAAGCAGATATGGGGACAGAGAAGACAACTGGGTTTTTAACCCAGGAACCAATCCCTGTAAGTGTTTCTGTGGGTGGTGTGTCATTGCTGCTGAGTATTTGCTTCAGGTTGGGGAGCTGTCTGTAAGTGAGGACTGGCCTGCCTCCCAAGGTCTGTGAGAGTGAGGGATCATTTTCCAGGATAGGTTGTAGATTGTTGATGATGTGCTTGAGAGGTTTTACCTGGGGGCTGTATGTGATGGCTAGTGGTTTTCTGTTGTTTTACTTGTTGGGCCTGTCCTGTAGTAGGTGACTTCTGGGTAACCATCTCGCTCTGTCAGTCTGTTTCTTCACTTCCCCAGGTGGCTATTGTAGTTTTAAGAATGCTTGATAAAGATCTTGTAGGTGTTTGTCTCTGTCTGAGGGATTGGAGCAAATGCGGTTGTATCTTAGGGCTTGGCTGTAGATAGTGGATCGTGTGATGTGTCCTGGATGGAAGCTGGAGGCATGTAGGTAAGTATAGCGGTCAGTAAGTTTCTGGTACAGGGTGTTTATGTGACCATCACTTATTTGCACTGTAGAGTCCAGGAAATCTCTCTCTTGTGTGGACTGGTCCAGGCTAAGATTGATGATGGGGTGGAAATTTTTGAAATCCAGGTGGAATTCTTCAAGGGCTTCCTTCCCGTGGGTCCATATGATGAAGATGTCATCAATGTAGCACAAGTAGAGGAGGGGCACTAGGGGACAAGAGCTGAGAAAGCACTGTTCTGAGTCAGCCATAAAATTGTTGGCATCCTGTGGGGCCATGCGGGTACCCATAGCAGTGCCGCTGACTTGAAGGTATAAGTTGTCCCCAAATCTGAAATGGTTGTGGGTGGGGACAAAGTCACAAAGCTCAGCCACCAGGTGTGCCAAGGCCTCATCAGGGATACTGTTTCTGATGACTTGTAGTCCATCCTTGTGTGGAATATTGGTGTAAAGAACTTCTACATCCATGGTGGCCAGGATGGTGTTTTCAGGAAGATCACCAATGCATTGTAGTTTCCTCAGAAAGTTGGTGATGTCTTGAAGATAGCTAGGAGTGCTGGTAGCGTAGGGTCTGAGGAGAGAGTCCAAATAGCCAGATAATCCTGCTGTAAGAGTGCCAATGCCTGAGATGATGGGGCATCCAGGATTTCCAGGTTTATGGATCTTGGGTAGCAGATAGAATACCCCTGGTCAGGGCTCTGGGGGTGTGTCCATGTAGATTTGTTCCTGTGCTGTTGCAGGGAGTTTCTTGAGCAGATGGTGTAGTTTCTTTGGGTTCTCCTCAGTGGGGTCAGAGGGTAGTGGCCTGTAGAATATGGTGTTGGAGAGTTGCCTGGCAGCCTCCGACCTGTTCTTAATCCGACCTGTTCATGATGACTACAGCACCTCCTTTGTCAGCCCCTTTGATTATAATGTCAGAGTTGTTTCTGAGGCTGTGGATGGCGTTGTGTTCTGTATGGCTGAGGTTATGGGGCAAGTGATGCTGTTTGTTCACAATTTCAGCCTGTGCATATCTGCAGAAGCACTCTATGTACTCCCAATAATACTAACATGTAGTCTGTCATTTCGATCATCAGGAGGAGTCCACACAGAGTTCTTCTTCTTGTAGTGCTGATAGGAGGGTTCCTGTGGGTCAGTGTTCTGTTCAGTGGTGTGTTGAAAATATTCCTTGAGTCGGAGACAGCAAAAGAAGGCTTCTAGATCACCGCAGAACTGTATCATGTGCGTGGGGGCGGTGGGGCAGAAAGAGAGTCCCCGAGATAGGACAGACTCTTCTGCCGGGCTAAGTGTGTGGTTGGATAGATTAACAATATTGTTGGGTGAGTTAAGGGTACCACTGCTGTAGGCCCCTGTGGCATGTAGGAGTTTAAATAGTGCCAGTATATATATTTATGCCTATATCTGTAATTTTCACTCCATGCATCTGAAGAAGTGGGTTTTTTATCCACGAAATCTTATGCTCAAATAAATCTGTTAGTCTTTAAGGTGCCACCGGACTCCTCGTTGTTTTCCTCCAGAACAGTCTCTTAAAGCTGACTGCTCCCTAGGCTGCTCTGCAGCCTGAGTACAGACATTTGGGGACATACTAACTGCACCCCTAATCTGGTCTGATGTCCATCTCAAACGATCAGTGGTCTCTGCCTTCCCGTTTCGGGAGTGAACCAATGAGTCCACGCTACCCCAAGGACTCCTGGGCCCAGTGAGCTTCCAAAACTGCTTGGTAGAAATGCTCCCTAGCCGCAGGAGGGCTGGCCAAGCAGTGCGATTGCCTACTCTCCATGGCCTTTCTCCTGCTGCCATGGATCACTGGCAGGTAAGCTCCTCTACCACTCAGACCACTACCATAGACCTGGAGGCTCATTGGTGGTCTGAGACTCCTTTTGAGGTCAACCCCAATGGCAAGAGGAAGTTTAAAGGTTTTTGCCTTGTTGCTAAACAGAGAGTTGTCTACCACTGCAAAGAGCTCTCTCCAGCCGGCTCTGTGTGTGATGCAGGGAAGGAGGGAGCCAGGGCCTCCTGGAGGATCCCAAGGAGAGAGAGTTGGGGAAAGGGGCATCCCTATCCAAACCCACTGAGAGGCTTGGATTTGGTTCATTAAGGGGCTGTGGGTGAGTGTCCCCTGGGCTGGCTCACCCAGCTGTAATCTCTAAATGCAGCTTTGTCAATATATAATAGAGATTTTACGGGGGCTTCCCTTCTCAATTTAATACATCTAAGTAGTGCACTCTGCATATCAAGAATAGCTATGTTATCAGAAAGCATTCAAAAACATATGTTTTAATGAAATGTGTTGACAACTGCTGAAGTAAAGTTTTTGTTAAGTCTCAAGAGTTTAGCCATGACAAGCAGTATTAATGAATTGAATTAATTAAAAAGCATTTCAAGATGAAACAGGGTCTGCTCTATGTAAAATGCTCTATACATTAGACAAGCATTATGGAAATCACTGCTTTGTACTACACTGTAATGCAGCCATTTATAAAAGCTTCTCAAGATCCATGGATAGCAGTAATTTGGGTTTAGCATGTCTTTGAAATTCACTGAATACAGCATGTGCTATTTAAAAGCATGAAATCTGGATAGTTCCACTTCTATCAAAGCTCTTCTACCTGGAAGATTGAAACTCGGAGCTCAACATTATTGGAACAAGTGACACTGTGCATGAAAACAGAACCAGCCAAACAGCACCAGTCTAGAATGGGCAGAGGCCAGTGCAGGTGTGGATGACATGTGGCTTTAGAGGGTAGGTCTTCTGATTAGCACAAACTCAGGGACTGATGTGAATCTGACAAGTGAGCGATTAAGCTAGAAAAACCATTTCCCTTCCCTGCTGAAGAATGTTCTCTATCCTTTCCTGCTGTCGAATCATTCCTCTCCTCCACACAGCCATACAACCCCCTTTCTACTGCAGAATCCCTGTTCGTTTCCAATCTTTTTCCTAGGCTCGATCTTGTTTTAACCTCCTCCCTCCCAATAAATACTAATAACAATTAATAAACAGCTGGTGACCAATCTGTCACACAGAAACCCAATGCTTCCACATGGCTAGATGACCTATACGCTGGGTAGGTTGTCCATTTCAACCAATACTCACTTGGGATTTTCTGCCTTAGAGAGCTATATAGTTAGCTTGTGAGTGACCACAATAACATGCCAATACCTGACTGTAGACACTTGCAAACAGATCCATGAGGGTAAGCATAAAGTGAGCTTATTGTAACAGAACAGCTGGAAATGTCCCAACAGCTGCCTGGAGTTAAGGGCAGTTTCAGCTTATGCTTAGACAAAATTCCATCCGTAAAAAGGTGGGCTTTTCTGGCCACTAGAGTTGATCAAAACATTTCCAACCAAAAAGTTTTCTGTTACAAAATGCCATTTTGAATAAACCAAAATTTTTCAAAAAGAAAAGGAGGACTTGTGGCACCTTAGAGACTAACCAATTTATTTGAGCATGAGCTTTCGTGAGCTACAGCTCACTTCATCGGATGCATAAAGTGGAAAATACAGTGAGGATATTTTTATACACACAGACCATGAAAAAATGAGTGTTTATCACTACAAAAGGTTTTTCTCCCCCCACCCCACTCTCCTGCTGGTAATAGCTTATCTAAAGTGATCACTCTCTTTACATTGTATTTCCCACTGAATGCATCCGATGAAGTGAGCTGTAGCTCACGAAAGCTCATGCTCAAATAAATTGGTTAGCCTCTAAGGTGCCACAAGTCCTCCTTTTCTTTTTGTGAATACAGACTAACACGACTGCTACTCTGAAACCTGTCCAAATTTTTCACAAAATCATAAATTTTGATGAAATTTTCTGAAAAAAAGTTTTCAAAAACTTAGTTTAGGCAAAAAATTGAAATGTCATTTCAAAATGAAAATGTTGTTTTGAAAGGTTTTTTTCAGTTTTATATTATTTTTACATTATTTCATTACATGTTGGTGGTAGTTGGGCCTGCCAGGACAGGTCATATCCTATTATGGAATTACTTTAAATAATATGACCTGTCCTGGCAGGCCCAGCAACTATTAACATGAAATAGTCTATTAAATTATTTATATTTTATTTTTTAAATCATTAAAGGCAGCTGCTAATTGGTAGTAAGTGTAACATCTAACCTTATTTTCTAGATCAAAGCTGTCTGTGTTGTAATGAAACAGTTTGACATTTTAGTAGTGAGTGGCTATCTTATTTTCTTTTACAAAGTGACATGTCATTATGCACTACTACTACTGACATGTTATGAAATAATGTAAGAAAAAAATTTCAAAATGAAAATTTTATCATGAAATTTAATTGCAAATATTTGCCAGTACAAAATTTTATAAACAATTTTCCCCCAAAAATTTACACTCCGAGGGAAATTTCTAAAAGATTTTCTGAACAAAAATGAATTTTAAAATGTCTGCATTTTGCAAGATGGAAATTCCCAGCTTTAGTCAGCTCTGCTGGCAACTTCCTTGGCTGGGAAATGTCCAGATGTGATAGGCTGGGGAAATGAATTTGATTAGTGTTAGCCCTAACGATGCCAAAGTTGTGGCTCCTCCTTGATTTGACAAAGAGGAGCCACAGCCTGGATTTGTAGCAGATTAAGAGAAAATGTCTTTAAGATATTCTTTCTAAGGGACATTACACCAGCATAGTTAAAAAAATCCAGACTTGGTGAGCATGTTGGAGAAACTGGGGGGAAGAGATGAGTTTATATAGATATATGCTGAGCATGGCCCATTGTGGAAGAGTATTGGGATGTGACTCATGGCAAATATTACAAATGGTTGGGCATTTATAACCAAATCCTTTAGGGGTCTCATTCAAGGAAGTCGTTAAGGGTATGTCTTTACATTTAGCACTGCAGCGGCACTGTGCTGTAGCAGTGCGTCTGGTGAAGACGCTCTATGCCGATAGGCGCTGACATAACGCTGTGCACACACGCGCTTATGTCGGTGTAACGTATGTTTCTCAGAGGAGTGAAATATTCTCTCCCCTGAGCGACGTACGTTTTGCTGACATCAGCTGTTGTTTAGTCATAGCCTAAATCACTCAACAGTTAGTAGCTACTAGAGTATTGCTTGTCATGGGAAAAGGACAAAATGTCCTAAATTAGAGAAATGGTTCCAATACATGATATGATGTGAGTGTGGGGAAATTAAAAGATCAGGTATGCACACAGCAAAATAGACCAATAGAAACTTAAATATCGGATTTGTTCAAAATGGAGACAGTATATTTGCCAACAAAAACAAATATTTGGCAAATTTCTTAAAATTTTAATAAGCATAATAGGCTCAGTTTGGTTTGTCAGGACTAGTAAAGAGATTTGTAATTCAGTGTATTGAGAAAGTACTTCGAAGTAACATGACCTAAAACAGTGGCTCTCAACTTTGCCAGACTACTGTACCCCTTTCAGGAGTCTGATTTGTCTTGCATACCCCAAGTTTTACCTCACTTAAAAACGACTTGCTTACAAAATCAGACATAAAAATATAAATGTGTCACAGCACACTAGTACTGAACATTGCCTGTTTTCTCATTTTTACCATGTAATTATGAAATAAATCAATTGGAATATAAATACTGTACTCACAGGTCAGTGTATAATATATAGAGCAGTGTAAAGTTATTGTCTGTATGAAATTTTAGTTTGTATTGACTTTGCTAGTGCTTTTTATGTGGCCTGTTGTAAAACTAGGAAATATCTAGAAGAGTTGATGTACCCCATGGAAGACCTCTGTGTACCCCCAAAAGTACATGTACCCTGGCTGAGAACCACTGACCTAAAAGACACAGGGCAGATTATCCTGTAATAAGGTATTACCCTGCCATATACGAAACTGTGGTGGCTGCATCCCTGCTAATATATATATGTCTAAACAAAAAGCAATACATTCATTGTTGTCCGAGTTATTGTGGGATTTCTTTGGTGAGGGTTTGTAAAATTGCTGATGCCCTCCTAAATAAACAGCTATAAAGTATATTTGTGGCTGGCCAAGAAGAGTTTCTGCACCCAGCTAGCTAGGCTTCGTGGCATGCATGGGGCATGCAACAGCCATTTCCTCTGATCTAGTCTCTTCTGCTCTAGTCCCCTGGAATGAGATTGAGCACTGCAGGCCTTATCACTCAGACTTTAAGGTCAGAAGGGACTATCATGATCTTCTGGTCTGACCTCTTGCACATTACAGGCTACAGAACCTCACCTTTCCTCATGCTGTATAATAAGATGCCAGACCCTGGAGAAGGATGCAGGGCTCTTCTACTAAGGCACTCTTGGGTGCTAAGATGCTGCATTAAGGGTCAGGGTAATTAGTGATGAGTCATGTTGGCAGGTGTGTCCCATTAAGCCAGCCAGGCTATAAAGAGGGATGAGGTGCCCCAGGAAGGGTGGGGCAAAGGCTTAGGTTCAGGTTTACAGAGAATTTGCAGGATGAGAATTTAGGCTGTTTGTGGGATCTGAGTTACCCAGGAAGCTGATAGGCAGGGCTGGATGCTGTGCTGTGCTGTGCTGTGCTGGGGGTGGGTTTCACACTCTGCTATTAGAACTGCAAATGCTGCTGGGGAGATTGCACATTCCCTAGTGAGGACAGCCAAACAGCTTAGGGGAGCAAGGTGGTCTCTGAGAGCAGCTGCTGAGGGTATTTGGCCCATGGGCCTCACTGCGGCTTTCTACCTTTCCCAAGTGGAAGGAGGGTCACTGTGACCTGGAGACTCTGCGGCTGGGGCAGAGGCCAGAAGATCCTGGCCGCAAATAGGAATTGCATGTTCCTCTGCATAGTTGTGCTTGGTTATTAGCTATGAGAATAGAACCCCGGGTGCAAGTTATTGCTCCATGATTTCAGTAGTGTCTGGTGCCACTGGGACTCCAGGAAATTGCTGCACTTTGTAGTCAGTGGTGCTTCAGCCCTGGTGCTGCTGCTGAGCAATGGGGGAAATGAGACTTCAAACAATATAACTCTCTTCTGCTAATAGCAGCTCACGCTTTCTGGCGCCTTTGCGTGCCAACAGTTCACAGACTGGGCACAGAAAGGGATCACTTCCCCTCCTGGCACATGCAGCCATCCCTGGGCGGACAAGGACAGCCAGGCAGACAACTGGTGCACAGCAGCGCTGTGCAAGGGGGGAGACCAGGGGGATTGTGTTCAGGATGCTGGAACAAACCTCAGGGCCCACGAACACCAAGGGATGTTTAATGTTCTCACAGACCATGTCGGATCTTGGCTTTGAGAGTCTCGTTTGAAAGCGCCACGTGCAGTAAACTCTCTGCCCTTGGGGGCTGAAGAGCTGAATAGAACCTGGGCCCCCAGGGAGTCCGGACATCTTAACCTGACACTTGCACAGCTAAATGCTCTGCTCTGGCCAGGGTTAAACCACTAACGCTTGAAGGGCTCTGAAGATGTAAAGCATGATAGAAATGCTACACTTCCCTTTATTTTACAGCTACTCTCCATATAGATCTTTGAAATGACCTTGGTGGCTCTGGAGATGGGTGTGTCCCTGCTTTGCTCTCCGAGAAAGAGGCTGCAGTTAACAGACCAGTTTCATCCTAGTTGTGACTCCATTGGCCTTGGAGGGTTACAGCAGGCTTGAACCTGGACCAGCCTGTTTCGTTTAAAAACAAACCGGCTGTCTTGTTGTTTAACTTGAGTAGCATTTTTAAAATCAGAAATGCAGCTTTTGTGGTGCCTGGGATGGGGCAAGAAGGGAGGAAGAGATTTGTAGGTAAAACAGCAGAGGAGGAGGAAACAAAGGGTGATAAAGGATAATAAAATATATTTTGTTTCCCTCCATTATCAAGAACTTAAAATACCCTGAACCATCCCATCCAATTTCCAGCTGCAATTCTGCATCTAGTGATAGAGAGGAAAGCATAAGAATTGGGCCCTCTTTTTTTTTTTTTTCTGATGTCCCCAGCATGCTAGGATGGAATTGCAGCCTCGCTGGAGGCAGCTGGACGGACACAAGTCCTGATGCTGTTGTTTTAGTCTAAAGTGCAGCAGGAAGAATCCTCTATGAAGTTATTTCCTGTGATGCTTGAGAAGGATGGGCAGCCCTGGAACAGCTTCTAAAGCTCAAATTGAGGAATAGCTTTTTAATACAGTTGATTTTTTGTTCACTCAGTCACAGCTGAGAATAGCATCTGTAGTAGTTAAATGAACATGAGTATTAATCACTTCAGATGATGTAACTTATCCAGTCTGTGTAACAGCCACTATATGGATTATATTATACACGGGAGTGATAGTCACAGAGGATTAATAGTTAAGAGTTATCCCTAAAATCTGGCCTGGAATTTCTCTCTCATCCCAAGTGAAGTCATTTTGTATTCTCAGTTCCACATACAGTAGAACAGCAATCAGAATTGCAATGGCACCACTGAACTGCTTACAGGACCCTGGAATTTAATGAGCATTCCAACAAAATATCCTTGCAGTCCTCTCCAAGGAGAGAGTGTCTGTGTATAGTAAGGAGGTGGTAAAGCTTCAAAACCTAGGGCACTAGCCAATCTTGCATGCTTGACAAAGGACAACTACACCCAACCTCCCACCCCTCTAACATGCTGCTTCTCTCAGGGGCAGAGGGTGAATTTGGAGCTCTTATTAAAATAATCTCAGTGTGGTTTTCTCCAAGGATCTCTAACCCTATCATGCTACCATGTGTTCATTCAAAGAACCAATAAGCAGCATGTCTCCTTGAGACGTGGAAGCAAAGCACTGCAGTCCCCACTCCCAAACAGCGCACAACTTTACAAAGACATGAGGAAAGCCCAGCCAGCAGCCCCCCAAAACAAAAGGATGTTAGTCAAACCTAATGAGATGCCTATTAATTAGGGTGGTTAAGTGTTAGTTACTCTTTTGCTAGTATTACCATTTGGAGGATTAACTAACAACCCTAATGGGGCCACTTCTGCAAGATGTTAATTAGATATGGCAATTCCACTTACCGTGCAGCCTCGGCACACCACCATCACACATCAATATTTAATTTAATTACTGATGTTGTGGTGCAAGTCACATCTGATTTAAGAGATAAATATGCTTATTTATTAATGAGCTAAAACACATACAGTATGTCACCTTTTGTCATTTGGGCTTCATTAGGTGCTATCAGAAAAGACAAATGCCACAGCTCCACCTCTCTGCGTAATCCTTATCCTTCAGGTTACATGGACTCTTACTGGATTATAAATAAGACAAACAGAGCTGCAGGTGTGCGGGGCACCATTTTTCTACATAAAGATGCACTTGTGTTTTAAACAATTTATCATTTACATTGTTTTGTTGCCCAGAAAAAATGGAGCTTAATCTAGTGTTCTATGTACAGTAAGTGCTGGCCAGAAAGAAATTAAGGTTCGATTTACCCTTTGCTGTGCCTCGGGTTGTCACCAGTATCTACAGAGGGTTATTTTATTCGGGCAGCTCTGACTGTCTTCAGATTTTCTTCAGGGGTGCAGCGGTACAAAGGCCAGATGTGTGAGAAGTGAGATATGGCTGCGGAGGGGAGGCTTTTTTTTTTTTTTAAATTAGCAACATTTCCATCTGCATTGTCTATGACACATGCAGTGCTTCCCATCGGATGCTAATAAAAAGGGCAGAGGCTGCTGGAACACGATCTCTGAACACCCAGCTGCAATGCTGGGGAGGGTTTAGGCAAAAGGATTGCTTGTGACTGTATACTGTGCAAGGGGGAGGCATTGGCAAAGATAATTAGGCATGTAGGCTGTTATGATTAACTGTATTAAGGTAGCTCAGTCAGGACTGAGGTCCCATTGTGCTAGGTTCTGTACAAACACAAGACAAACAATTTGACAAACTTGTTTGACAAACTTGTAAGAATTCCTAAGTTCCTGACATGCCAAACAAATTAATTTATGGGATCTAGGCAGACTTTCTGGACTCTCCTTTGCAAAATTATTTTGGAGAAGTTCTATGGCATGTGCTGTGCAGGACATCGGACTAGATGATTGCAATGATCCCTCTGGCCTTAAATCTATCAATCTCCCGGCAGTGTAAAATTTCCCTAAATCTGTGCAGCAATTCTGAAGGACCCAGTGCTGTAGACTTGCCATAGAATAACACATTTCCAAGACTTCTGACTTTCAGGCCTTTCCATAAGTGTTTTCTAGGCTAAATACAACAACTTACTATTTATATTTTATATTAAAATGAAATTAAACAGTTGGCAGGTATAATGGGAACCTCCCAGCCTACCAGAGCTCTAGGGCATAGACTCAGCTGGTTGGAGAAGGAAGCTGTTTCAGCTTTACTTTGCGTTGCTTGGGAAGACAGAAATAGTCAGCTCTGTACCATGGTTATATAATTTTAGTGTGTGGGAACACCAGCGAGCCAAGATTTGGGAACAGATAGACAACTGCCCACAACCCAGGAAAGAAGCCATATTAACTGGTGATTTGGTAATTGGAGCAATGGGCCAGGGAAAGTGAGCCTCCCAAAACTTCTACTGAAGGAGAAGGTTCTTCCAGGAAGCAAGTGAGAACTCTGTTTATCAGCTCCATGAGCTGGGGTTGTGGGCGATCACCAGAGCTTGACATCCTAATGGGCTGGTGTGATTTATTCACTGCAGTGTTTCCAAAGGGCGTGTGGGTGGGAGTCTGGGAGGGGGAGGTGTGGAATTCAGCAGCACTGAGCTCACACCTTCCATCTGCTGCCAAAATGGGAGAGGCATTCTGGGAAAAGCTTCCTCTAATTACATTCCCCATCTGGTCCCGACAAGTATGTTCATCCAGAAGCAAAGAAGGAGGGAGAAAGGGAGGGATCTAGGTGCTACAGATCCCCTACCATCCACCAGCTTAAAATCACCCGGAGGACTGGTGCACTAGGGATGTGTTCCGTCCGGGAGTCTCGAAGTCTGGGTGTCTGGCGCTGGGATAGGAAGGGAGCAAAGAAACAATCTTCATCACTGAGTGGAATTCATGCTTGTTCCCTCTAGAAAAAAAGCAGCACCCTGATTAGAGAGGCTGGGCGAGAGCCTCATTGCCTACTGCTGCATCTAAACTCACTGCAAATGTGCAACTGACCTGGGCGTTTCTGGGCCAAGTTCCACAGTGGTGTAGAGTGTGTGGAAGGGATTGTGTTATGGGAAGTGGCATATCTTGCAGTGTTTCCAGCTTTAGTGGGTGTGCAAAGCTAGTGTAACTTCCACACCAAGAGTGTGCATGGGGAGGCAGAAGGTGTGGGATGTAGAAGGAAAAGCAGCTCCAATGAGAATGAAGCATAAAGTAGACCCTTTTCTTTGGTGATTGTACGGATCCCTGAGGACAGAATTTAGTCCCTGCACTTGGATTTTAGTTAATAGTTCTGTTGGCACATGAGCAGAAGACAGGCCAGTCCCCCTCCCTCGCTGTGCTGCCTCGGCCGAGCTAACAAGCATAAAAAGGCGGAACGCGCACGTGAGCCGCTGAATGCTCAGGACTTTCCCAGAGAGGAACTGCACACAAGGACTGTGTATTCGGAGAGGATTTTGCAAACACTCAGCACAGCTCTTGCCACAGCAGCTGCTAGTGTGGAACGTGCCCTGTGCTGAGCTCTGGGAGATACGCAGGGCACGTTGGCCAGCCCCTGGATGGGGTGGGGTGGAAGGGAAGCTCCTTGTATCGCCGTCCTCTCCTTTGCTCGCTGGGGCAAGGCTGGAGACAGTGTGGCCCAGAGGGATGATTCACACAAGTAGGCGAAAGCCTCAGCACTTATATGTGTGAAAGCCCCACACCCAAACTCTCCACTCTGCGGCACATCCTGGGGCTGTCCCTTGGGATTCAGGAAGAGGCAGCAGCCGCCGCAGAGGTGCCCCCAGCACCCACTTAGCGCAGGCAGTGCCAGCTGCAGCATGAGACTCTTCAGCTTAGCCTGGCAGCTGTTCCCAGATCTCCCGTGCCCGCAGGAGGGGAAACCGATCCTCCCTTCTCACCTCTTCTCATTCTTGCCAGCGCCTGACTTCTGCACTGTGGGAACTAAGCCTGACCCCAGGATTCCAGGGGAAGACATCATGCCATGGATTAATAATAGTAATAATTTAATTTAGAGTGTGCAACCCCAGCTGAGACACTGCACCACAGGACAAAGCAGATTAAAATATAATCATTTTATAGTAATGGAATAGCACTCACCATCCCTCTCTCAACACAGCCTGACTTCTCCTTCCTTCTGTGGCCGTTGCAGCATACAGTTCTGCACAGACATCCTCCCTGTACTATCCACAGTGATGCCTGGATCTCTAGTTCAGAATCCATTCGTGTGTATTAGTAGTTTAAATTGTTCCTTCCCACTGCGCGCTGCTTTGCACTTGTCTACACTGGAGTGGCACTGCAGAAGATTCACAGCTGGATATGATAGTCAGAACCAGATGTTCACACCCTAGGCCAGACACAGCTCTCTGTGTAGCTGGCAAGGGTTGTATAACACGTAAATGCAGAGAGGAGCCTGAAAAAAGTCTAAGGTAATCAGGTTGACTGGAGACTTAGGCCATCTGGAATATAGCCAGAGGGTAACTTATTTTGATCTCTACACCTGCTGAATGGGAGTGCTGTGTGTGAACTCTGAGCCTCGAGTGATACAGTATCGCTCACTTTCTCTGCTCTCCACTCCCTGGGGGCAGCGCTGATTGGTTGATAACATTCTGCTCTCGAACTTCTTTAAAAAAAACCCTGAGTTTGTTGGCTGCAGAATGAGCAGGAGAGATCCAGGCAGAGAGAAACAGAAACGTGATGGGAGGCCTGTTGGAGGGGCAGTTTGGTTTGTGTCTGAAAATCAACCCGTTGGCCACCAGAGTGTTCTGGGGCTGCAGCTCCAGTGGCCTGCGCTGCCCAATCTGTGCTCCCAGACGGGCACGTCTGCCTCACTCTGTGTCGGCAGTGAGGAGGGGACGAGGCGGAGGGGAGAGGAGGGGATCGGTGACTGGTCAAGGCGTGCAGGGTGAGGGAATGGGGCAGTGACTGCAATGAAGGCCGGTGGAAGACACTGCTGAGATGGAGGCTGAGAAGTGCAGCGTGTCTGAACAGCCACGGAGGGTTTAATGGTCACGGCATCGGCTGGAGAAACTCTGAGCTGAGTCACCAGGAGAACGGGCAGAGAAGTTGCTTCCTTAGGAGTGTCTCCCCATCTAAAATGAATTAGCAGCTCTGCACTCCCCGTCTGCTCAATGCCCTACCCAGCCCACCCAGTGCCCTATGGCCGCAGTGCCCCTCTCTGTGCTCAGTGTGACCGGTGCTTTCTGCCCTGTGCCCCGTGCGCATTGTGCCTCGCTTGGCTCCGTGCGTGACAGGCTCCATGCCCCCAGGCTCGCTTGGTAACCCTTGCACACTGCAACCCAGGGACTGCTTGGTACCAGCTGGCAGAGGGCATCTGGGCGCATAAGGGTTACTGGGCTCAGCTGCTTGTGGTATCGACATCCTAGTTCACCAGAGGGTGTCACCTGAGGCCGCTAACAAAAGCCTGTCTCAAACTGGTCCTCATAATCATTGTGAAATGTATGGATGGGTGGCATGTAAGGCATTATGTACATATACTGAAAATTGTGTTCTTCAGGTCTGTGGCTTTAAGCAAGAAACAAGTTTACTTCAGGCCAGAGATGTTTGTCTGTCTACATGTAAGCTGAGTATTGTATGGTTCACGATGGGCACACATTTAGAGTCTGAGCAAAATGCTGATCAAATGATTGCAAAATCTCCAGAGCAAACCCTAGACATAAGAACATGAGAACGGCCATACTGGGTCAGACCAAAGGTCTATCTAGCCCAGTATTCTGTCTTCTGACAGTGGTCAATGCCAGGTGCCCCGGAGGGAATGAACAGAACAGGTAATCGTCAAGTGATCCATCCCCTGTCGCTGATTCCCAGCCTCTGGCAAACAGAGGCTAGGGACACCATTCCTGGCTAATAATTATTGATGGACTGATCCTCCATGAATTTATCTAGTTCTTTTTTTAACCATGTTATGGTCTTGGCCTTCACAACATCCTCTGGCAAGGAGTTCCACAGGTTGACTGTGCGTTGTGTGAAGAAATACTTCCTTTTATTTGTTTTAAACCTGCTGCCTATTAATTTCATTTGGTGACCCCTAGTTCTTGTGTTATGAGACGTTATCTACATTCTTTACACCAATCATGATTTTTATAGACCTCAATCATATCTCCCCTTAGCCGTCTCTTTTCCAAGCTGAAAAGTCCCAGTCTTATTGATCTCTCCTCATACGGAAGCCGTTCCATACCCCTAATCATTTTTGTTGCCCTTTTCTGAACCTTTTCCAATTCCAATATGTCTTTTTTGAGACGGGGCGACCACATCTGCACACAGTATTCAAGATGTGGGCGTACCATGGATTTATATAGAGGCAACATGATATTTTCTGTCCTATTATCTGTCCCTTTCTTAATTATTCCCAGCATTCTGGTCACTTTTTTGACTGCCACTGCACATTGAGTGGATGTTTTCAGAGAACTATCCACAATGACCTTTAAATATTCATGGTAAATAGGCCTAATGGCCTGTGATGGGATGTTAGATGCGGTGGGATCTGAGTTACCCAGGAAAGAATTTTCTGTAGTATCTGGCTGATGAATCTTGCCCATATGCTCAGGGTTTAGCTGATCGCCATATTTGGGGTCGGGAAGGAATTTTCCTCCAGGGCAGATTAGAAGAGGCCCTGGAGGTTTTTTGCCTTCCTCTGTAGCATGGGGCACGGGTCACTTGCTGGAGGATTCTGTGCTCCCTTGAAGTCTTTAAACCATGATTTGAGGACTTCAATAGCTCAGACATAGGTGAGGTTTTTCGCAGGAGTGGGTGGGTGTGATTCTGTGGCCTGTGTTGTGCAGGAGGTCAGACTAGATGATCATAATGGTCCCTTCTGACCTTAGTATCTATGAATCTATGAATGACTCCAAGATCTCTTTCTTGAGGGTAACATCCAATTTAGACCCCATCATTTTATATGTATAGTTGGGCTTATGCTTTCCAATGTGCATTACTTTGCATTTATCAACATTAAATTTCATCTGCCATTTTGTTGCCCAGTCACCCAGTTTTGAGAGATCCTTTTGTAGCTCTTCACAGTCTGCCTGGATCTTAACTATCTTCAGTAATTTTCTATCATCTGCAAATTTTGCCACCTCACTGTTTACCCCTTTTTCCAGATCATTTATGACTATGTTGAATAGGACTAGTCCCAGAACAGACCCCTGGGGAACACCACTATTTACCTCTCTCCATTCTGAAAACTGGCCATTTATTCCTACGCTTTGTTTCCTATCTTTTAACCAGTTACCAATTCGTGAGAGCATCTTCCCTCTTATCCCATGGCAGCTTACTTTTCATAAGAGCCTTTGGTGAGGGACCTTGTCAAAGGCTTTCTGAAAATCTAAGTACACTATATCCACTGGATCCCCTTGGTCCACATGCTGGTTGACCCCCCTCAAAGAATTCTCGTAGATTGGTGAGGCATGATTTCACTTTACAAAACCATGTTGACTCTTCCTCAACAAATTATGTTCATCTATGTGTCTGAGAATATTGTTCTTTATTATAGTTTCAACTAGTTTGCCCAGTACCGAAGTCAGGCTTACAGGCCTGTAATTGCAGGGATCACCTCTGGAGCCCTTTTTAAAAACTGACATCACATTAGCTCTCCTCCAGTCATCTGGTACAGAAGCTGATTTAAATGATAGGTTACAGACTGCAGTTAATAGGGCTGCAATTTCACATTTGAGTTGCTTCAGAACTCTTGGGTGAATGCCATCTGGTCCTGGTGACTTATTGCTCTTTAATTTATCAATTTGTTCAAAAACCTCCTCTAAAGATACCTCAATCTGGGACAGTTCCTCAGATCTGTCACCGAAAAAGAATGGCTCAGGTTTGGGAATCTCCCTCACATCCTCATCCGTGAAGACCGATGCAAAGAATTAATTTAGTTTCTCCACAATGGCCTGGTCGTCCTTGAGGGCTCCTTTAGCACCTCGATTGTCCAGTGGCCCCACGGGTTGCCCAGCCGACTTCCAGCTTCTGATGTACTTAAAAAAAAATTGCTATTACTTTCTGAGTCTTTGGCCAGCTGCTCCTCACATTCTTTTTTGGCCTCCTACTTGCATTTTTACACTTCATTTGCCAGCGTTTATTTTCCTTTCTATTTTCCTCACTAGGATTTACCTTCCACTTTCTAGAGGATGCCTTTTTGCCTCTCACTGCTTCTTTGACTTCGTTGTTTAGCCAGGAAAACACAGATGTGTGGGGTGGGGGGTGCAGACAGTGGATTTTTGGACAATAACTGTAGAGACAAACTCTGCAGCTTTTACCTAGAAAGTAAGCCAATGAATGGAACATCACAGCTAAGCCTGGCTGTAATACGCTGGAAGGATTTGGGGTGACCTTTTGCTCTTATGACTGGACAGTGTCTTTATGAGCCAAGTTTAGGCTCTAGTATGCGTGTTATGATTTGGTTTACATATTGCCCTTTTTTCCCAATATTTCTGCTTGCTATCGTTTGAATCTCTGTTTTGTGTTAAATAGACTCATAGTTGCTTTCTATAGAAGCACTTCTAAGTGCTGTGCGTTACACAGCACAACCAGGGAGCTGTGCTGGACTGTGCCAGTTGGAACAGAGGATCTGGGAATTCTGTGAGTATCCAGTGGATCAGGGACTGGTCACTCCAGGGAGTTGCTCGGACCACTGGGGAGTTGGAGTATGCCTGTGGTTAACCTCTACAGAGAGAGCAGGGCCTGCAGAGGCCTGGAAGGCAGTGCTTGTGTTGCCAGGGGCAGGTTGTGTTTGGGAGCTCGGGCACAAAGAGGCTCCCTCAAGCTAAAGACAGGTGGTAGAGAGGTGCCTCACAACTCTGGGTACCTCTGGGAAGCATCACACACTATCAGTGCACTGGGCACCCTCTAGAACACTTGGTACTGCTCTCACACACTCAGTGTGCCCTCACGACCTGGGTTTGGTTGTCTAGCTTCTTCTCTACTTTGGTACAATGCTGCAGCTGCAATGGCTGAATCAGGAAATAAACCTCTTCTGTTCCTGAAATGCCACAGCCTCAGGAACAAAGGGCCATTGATTCTGCGTGTACTCGATGGACAATACATTGGGGCAACTTGCAAATTATTTTGCTGACATCGATTATCACTAAAAAAAAATTAATTCCAAAGCACAGGGGCTGTGGGTGCCCTGAACAAAACTCAGATATTTACAAAGATAAAGGGCCCCTGATATGACCCAACTGGGACTTCTGGGAATAATATTTCCACCATTTCAGAAATACTGGGCTGCTGGGGCTGTACCGTAAATGTCAGAGACAGGGCCACAGCATTGCAATAAAGATGAGCTGGTGGCTCCACGAGCAATAGCACAACTGCTGGGAGGGCAGAGTGCCGGTTTCTGGAATAGCAAGACCATCTGAGCATGCTAATACCTGAGCACCCCTCTCTGCCCTGGACTTTATTCATATTTTTCCTGGTCACGGTTTGGATGTGTTACAGTCTTAACAGATTCCTCATTACTCACTGACCTAGCCATCTTCCACTCACGCTCTTGTCACAGCAGTTAGTAATGCAGATTGCACCATCTTCCTCAGCATGTGTGGAGCTGGAGCCCTGTTGGAGTTGACATGGTGCATATGCAGCTGCACAGATTGTAATTGTGTTCACTGCCGTCTGTGCCACTTCCAGCTTCTCAGACATGCAGCAAACAGGCGTTTTAACTTCCTCTTCATGCAAGAGACTATCCTTTGAATACTAAATATTTGTTTTCTCAAGGCAACAGTAAATCCAGTGGGTTTTCTGGAAAAACCCCCACAAGTTCCTTCTTCTAGTTCCCAGCCTTCACACAGGTGCAATGGGTTTCTTATCTACCTATATTGCTAGGACACTGACTGGTTCTTAATCCAGCCAGAATAATGGAAAAAAATGGTACCTTTTGTCTTCCTTTTGCTAAAGATGATCATAAAGTATCAGTTTCTCTTGATTCTTTGTAACGGCTTGTGGTAGCACAAGGGAAAATTTCAGGGCAATGCTGGAGCTGACACCTTTGAAGGATGCAACACTTGATAAATAAAAGGAGATCTACTGTGTGTTGTAAGTAATAATCAATAATTAAAAGCCTTGTTAAAGTATTGCTGAAATGCAATTCAGAACAAAAGTAGTTATACTGCATTTCATGGTTAATTCAATGTCAATTAGTGGATTGCTAACTTCCCTCCAGCTAAATCTTGTTCAGTGCAGAGAAGAGAAATCAAAAGCATTCTAGCTTTCACAAGCCTGGTGTTTCAATCATTCATCTCTGGCCACAGGCTCAAAATCAGTGTCAACAGATGTTTCATTTGAATTTTATCAGCCATTTCTGCATGTCATTGTTTTCTCAGCTGCCCTGATTGTCCCTAAAAACCTTCTGTGGGAATCAGAATTCATTTCAAAGAGAAATCCAAGCAGATATGACTGACTCTTTGGTTTCCCTTTCATTTAGATAACAGCTGGTGATGGTGTAAAACTGAAATTCCTAAGCCACTCCGGTAATTTTAGTCACCACCAAAATGTCCAAGGGAAACTGTGTAACTCAGCAACCCCACCAGTATCTAAAACCAACTCCCAGCCAGGTTCAACGTCTGCAGTTAGCTGCCCAGGGTTGCTTCAACCATTGGTGTATGTAACTTCAGCACCACGGCCAGAGCACAGAGACTGAACTCTGGAACAGGACAGGCACAGAAAAATTAAGTGGAGGAAGAAAATGCTCTCAGGACCTGCAGCCCTTTCCACATTGGGCAGAACCCTGAATGCCTTGGCAAACCCCTCCAAACATTGTTTAGATAGAAAGTATGGAAAAGCCAAAGTGACTGTTACAGTTCAGGACTAACTGAACTTCTGGTTCCTCTCTTAGTGCCCCCTTCCAAGGTTTTTGCCTTCATGCCCTTGCCTCACTGGGGTGGAATCTCAGAATTCTTCTACGCTCTGGCCACATGCTGGGCTGTGTTTGTGAATGGATTCAGCAGCCTGCAAGTCTTCCCTTCAGGAACTGTGAGCGTGTGAATAATGACCCCAAACAGCCTTTTAAAAGTCTTGTTTAATCTAACGGTAGGAACAAAGTATAACAAGCCAAAGGGTCTATAACACAATGAATAGTCTACATGCGTAACTGTCTCACCTAAAGCCTAGGTAAGCCTCCACTTCTGGGGACTGGGGTTCCATTTGCTTCCCACAGTCTCTGACCCTCTCTCCCCTGTGCTCCAGGGGCTCTGTTTTTAATCCAGTCCAAAGGTCTTTGTTTTCCTTTTCCTGCCTGATGGCCTCATGGGGTATCAATAGGGACCTTCCCTGTGCCTAGACTCTTCCCCCATTGTCACCAGCCAAACAGTCGGTCCCAATACTTTTGTTTCCAAGGAATTTAGGCATAGAGAGACTGAGTGATTGGCCCAAGGTGTCATACCAGCATCCACAAGTAACGCATTCTGTCGTCTATGGCTGGGGAGGTGATTCCATCCCACCGTGACAGACTGTCCCCTGCCCCTTGTCGTACTACATGCCTTTGTCATGTGGCTGGGCTGCAGCAATGCGAAACGACATGAAGCCATCAGCCCCCTGGAAACATCAAATAGTACAGAATGCTGCCGCCCATCTCCACGGCGGCATGGGCTGCTGCAACCACATCAGTACTGGCCCGTGCTCTCTACACTGGCTTCCCATATAACACAGGATCACATTCAGGGTCTTCAGTCCTTATCTTCAAGACACCCAGTGGGTTGGGGCCTAGGACACCTAAAGCTCTGGATAGAGGGCTGCAGTTGATAGTGCTGCTCCTTGGGCATGGTGGAACCGTGCAGGAGACGGAGCTTCAGACGGTGGAATGAACTCCTGCAGGAGCGAACCACCATCACCTCCCTCACCACTTTCTGCTCCAAGTGCAAGGTGCGCCTTTTCGACCGGCCTTTGCCAATGTAGATGCAGAGCACAGGCGATATGCTAAATCAAAAAACAAAAAACCCCAACACAATTTCCCCCAGGGGAGACATGAGGAGAGAGAATGAATTACTCATGACAGCCATGAGTTATGTTGCTTAATGCACTCCTGGAAGGGGCTCTGACACTATGGGTGTGAGGGCACTATCAGAACCTGCATATAATAGAGTCTGTCACGGAGCTGGGAATTGAAACCAGCTCACCTGATTCCCCGGCATGGTGAGCACAAGACAATCCTGCCCACACCAGAAGTGGACAAGGACTAGAGAGAAAGTTCCAAGTACCTACATGATTATTCCTGAAATACATGCTGGGTGTTTGGTGCCTCTAAATAGGCAGAGCCAGATACTCTCACCGCCACCTGGAAAAGGCCTTGGCAGAGTGCCCATCTCCCTGCCAGTGCCTTGCTATGCCCACTAAATCCTGCTTGGGAAAAGGCCTTGGTGTCACTTGTTTCCCAAGCGCTGGGTGCTGCTCTCCAGGAGAGGCAAACAGCAGGCATTGCATAGTGACGTGTCAGTGTTTCCCCTTCCTTCATCTAATGGGTGGAATGCCCTCCATCCTTTGCTGCAACAAGACTTTCTTCATTTAAATCCCTCCCAAACCCTCTCTGCTCCTGTGAAACCCACAGTAAAGGAGTCAATAGCACCATCGTAGTTACTGAAAAAAATTAACGAACCCCTGAGTCGTGACCAGGCCTGAACTAATGGTGTTGGAGCCCTGGCCCACGCTCACTGTGTCATGAACAACATTTAGCCTGGGGCTCTTTGGCTCATGAACTGTGTCTGCTGTGGAGTTCCCAGCCAACCTTCAAACCAGCAACCCTTTCTAACGAGAGACGGGGGACAGCTGCTGTCTGGGTTACCTGAGGTGGGGCGGATGGGAAGGCTCTCGATGAGAAACCTCGCTGCATGGCTTCTGCTCAGCTCATTCACAAGATTTTTTTTCTTTTTTGGCCAATTTAATCACATCACAAATTTCAGTTTTACTGGTCTGATGTGTTCTAAAAATAAATTTCTTGCAGTGTTGTGTTATAAACCAGAGAAGCCCAAACACCGCTCTGTGGAATTACTGCTCCCTGAAATGGCCTCTGATTTACAGTCACCCAGAGACCTGATTTTCAGCACAGCTTGGGCTTGTATTTTAGCCTTAAAATTCTATTCCCAGGTCACGAACAGAAGAAATAATGACTATTGAGGTTTCAATTACTCATGCCTATGGAGTTATTTTGAGGGCTGGTTAATGATTTTACTAGAGACAGCACTTGGCAGAGGAGAAATGCAGGAGAGTGGAAGTAGCACCAATGCACGGCACATAAAGATAAAGAGCTAGAGCAAATTTGCAGTGGAGGGCAAATCTCTACTTTCATAACTGAGCCTTTCCTCCTCCCTATCGCCCTCTGTTGCTTTTGCTTTGTTCTCCTGTGCAAGCTGAAGCTGCTGCCATTAAAACATCTACCAAGTGACTCAGAAAAAATGGATCTTGGCCCAGAATTGACCTACAGCCAGCTCACTACTCAGCTGGCTGTAAGATTCTATGTCAAGAGGCAAGAAAGACTTAGTGTGAATAATAAATTGACACTGTAGAGTACAATGTACTCCACTGGCTCTCTTGTGTCTTTGCTGAGTCCTGTTCTCACACTACTAGAAGGCACCGGACTTGCCTTTGAGGACTGTGGCTTTTGGCTACTTGTTTCAGAAGTGGTACGTACGAAGCCAGCTCTTGGTAAGATGTCAAGCCTCAAGGGCATGTCTCCCTATTAGGGGACAAGGGCTGTGTCATCGCCGTTACCCTTAACACTTGAGTTGGTTCTTCAGACATTATCCTCATTCACCTTGGACAGAAAGATTTAGTGAAACCATGTGATCTGTCTCCTCACCAAGGGCAGGAGAAACTTGGCATCACTCCAGGCAGCATCATTTGGTCAGTGTTGCTACCAAGGTGGATTGGAGGCAAGCCAGCAAAGTTGTGGCTATTTTCTGGGCTCCTCGTGGGGTCGGGAGAGATGTGAAAGATGCCCATGGCTCGGGTTTTACAGAACATTCTGCATTTCCATTGCAGAGCAAGCTATAAATGCAATAATTGCCCTGGCTCATTTCATTCTGGCGGGTGTGCTGTGCCTGAAGGTTATGTAGGGTACAACAGAGAGGCAGGTTAAAATAACCCACCCACAGTCATAATGTCAGAGTCTAAAGAAGTGAGCTTGACTTGAATTTATGACAACACCAACCATATTCCCTCTAGTCACTGTCAATGAATTCCTGGCGCCTGCTTTTCCCCTTTTCTCTGCTGCTTTTGTGAACTTGTTATGCTAATTTTCTCTTCCTTTTCCTTGTTGCTTGTAGACAAAGACCCTTAAAAACAGAATGATGCTCAGGGGAAGTCCAATATCAGGTACCTGCTACCCAGCAGGTCATTCATCATGGAGTTAGTGGTTTTTTTAAAAAGAAAAAAGCTTCTTTTGTTCTTCTTGTCACTGTAATGTAGACTTCCGTTACCATAGCAAAGCTTTGCTTTAGCACCTTCTATCCCAGATCTCCTTTGCTTTGCTTTTGGACAGTTCTTTTGCTTGTCTTACTACTTTGCTAAACCTCCCTTTTTGATGTCCTTGTCCTTTCTTCCTGTGTTGGAATCAGAGATAAGGATATATCAAGAGACATCTAGGGCAAAGAGACTTTGTGGCTTCATAATGCATGCTATGTAAATGCATGTCCCAGTAGCTGATCCAAGGGTCAAACAGGAATTCAGAACGGGATATAAGAAACAGTCTTCTGATTCCCTCAGTTCAGGGAAAGTCCTTTGCAGTAGAGCCATAAAAAAACTATTTTCGGTTATCATTAAGGATCCAAGTGAAAGCATGACATGTCTTATGGACTGCTCTTAGGGTATTAGAGCTGCTGCAAAGTTCTCAGCATTTCCAATGACACATCCCAGTTGTCACCCAGGCTGCTGAAACCCCAGACTTTGTAATGCACCCTGATGCGCTGCTTTAGGTTGCACAGCACACACGCCAAGCCACAGCACTGTCTGACTGGTGAGCTCTGCAATCCCCAAGTGCAATGAGAAGAGGGAAAGAGAGGTGACTCAGGGGTTGCAATTTCCTTTATTAGATTAAGATAAGACACTTAAAGTGCCCTTCGTATGGTAATAAGACGAACACGCTCACCAAGTCTGTAGATGGTTGCGCCAACAGGAGACTCTAGGTGATCGAAGGAGCAGTGACAAAAGAGGTGCTCAGAGGAGGCAGGGGAGATAAGTTGACTGAGTGCTATTGTTCGTCCAGGGTCATGGTGGTCTGTCTCCCCTGGTGGATTGTGAATACATTTTAGGTCATGGTATAAATGCTCCTTGTTTGTAATGCTGCCACCCTGTCCTTTACTCACCCATTTATTTGTTTCACCGCTTGCTGCATCTTGATTCAAACTAAGGTTATAAGCTCTTTGGGTCAGGGACAGTACAGCATCCAGCAGTTTAGGGCCCACTTCACTTGGGACCTCTAGGAGGCAAAGTAATACGAACAATAATCATGCACTAGTGGGCGAACCCCACCGAGGCTTGGTTTAGATAAGCACAGAGAAGCTGAGTCTGTGCTGGTGCAAAGCTGACCTCAATTTATTTGATGGAGAACTCTCATTTGACCAGGCTGCTTGGTCAGATTTCCTGTTCTCCCTGGTGCTACCTGGAGCAGAAGTGCCCAAGATCAGACTCTCTCACAGCAGCTTAAGAGGCTTTTCCAACCCTCAGACAGATTCACCTTGATTCGTCTATCAGAACCAACAAGTCTGCCCCAAACATGCTGCAGAGCTGCCCTCTCTCACACAATAGAGCTGGGCCTTTATACAAGTATATTGAAATGAATATTTATTTTTACCATATAAAGTTTTTAAAAGAAAGACTCAGTCTCCCATGGAGGGATGTTCGTGCGAGTTGACAAGACCCATCCTGCCTGCTGATATTCTGAGAGGTGATGTTTTCAGTGCAGGAAGGCAGCTCTTCTCCCAGTGGAGCCTCTTTCCCCTAGGGCTGCTGGAACAACAGCTGATTTCTTTTTAACTTAAATTAGTTCAGGATAAAAAGAATGAAACACCCTGGGAAAAAATCTGGAGGGAAACAAAGAGGGAAAAAATGTTCAGTTTTAAAAATTAAAACTTTTCAGGATAGAATGTTGCCATTTAGATTTTCCTGCTTCTAGGATAGCAGGCCAATAAATCAGTGTCTTATTTTCATTAGGAAAATTGTTTTCATTTTCCTGCAATGAATGAATAGACTTTTTTTTCTAATGATGCAAAAACTTCAGTGCAGCTGCTGAAGAGAGAGAGTGGGATCGACTATCAGTGCCTCACTGGCTAAATGTGATTTGAGATGCAGTTTGCTTTTCTGTATCTCAGATCTCAGGGCTAAACCACAAACTGTACATGACACAACTAAATTAATATTTAAAAATAATTACTTGCTGCCTGAAGGTAAACAGAAAAAAAGGGTAAATAATTGATAGCACTGGGACTGCCACACTGTAAGTCTGCTGAGCGTTTATGATGTGCTGCGAAGGTTCAAAGGGATTGCTCGTCTGCTGCCTCTGAAGGAGGTTTTAGCTAATCATTCCAGGGCTTGTTTTGTCAGCCAGAAATGTTTTCCGAGTTCTGATGCACTAGAATAGAATGCCAGCTTAATTTAGGCAATTCTCTAACTTAATTTACTAACTTTCCTTCCATGATTTGCATTGTAAATTATATGATTTTTTTTTTAAAAAATTTACTCTATGAATTTTTTTTTACCCACCATCTGAAGGAAGATTTCATGTGGTCTCCTTCCAGGAATGTAGAATAATGTATATTTAAAGGAAGCTTATATAACATGCCACCTTATGACAATGTATCTCTGCGAAGCTTCAAAATGCACTGACTCTTGGAAATTATTCATGTCCAGTAGTAAGTACCCACCTCTAATTGCTGCCTGATAGTCCAGCATCAGAGTACCCAGGGCAGAAAGGCAGAGCATGAATCAGTGGGAACTAATATTCTTCTCTGGCCAGAAAAGAATTTGCACTGGTGATTGCACTGGCAATAAAAAGGGTCTCTCTAAACCGGGCTTTGCAATTTGCTGGAATTAAACAGAGCAAAGAACAGGATGCTGGCAGAAAAAGGAAGGGCAATAGCTCCAGGGTAATAAAGTTCACTACACACCTACGGCAGCCTCACCTTTATGGGCTAAAGACAAATGTTACAAAAAACAGGACACTTGTAACTGTATAAAGCCAGCAGCAGCGCTGGCAAGGCCCTAGTGATCTGGTGACGCTCACCAGTCTGGGATACATCTGTGACGTGTCTCTGACCCATCCCTAGGGATTGGAGCTTGGGTTTTCGCCCAGCTCTTTGCCCAAGCGGCCTTGTAGACTAACAGTTACGCTAATGCTTAGCACGGCATCATCTCTTGAAAGTGCAGTGTAAACAATGATTAAACCTTGCAGCTCCCCTCTAGGGTTCATGGGTTCTGATTATCCCCATTTTACAGACTGAGAGGAGACGGAATATGGCCATGCCACACAGCAAATTCCTCGCAGAACTGGCTGTAGAATCAATGAGTCCTGGCTCCTAGACACCTGTTCTGACCACTGCAAGCTCCCTAGGCCATTCTCTCTCTCTGATCCCTTGTGGAAGCTGCTGCAAATACCTTTCCTTTCATTGGCAGAAGGTAGTCTAGGCATGGAACTTGAGGGGAAGAAGGGTTGCCAACCCTGATTTTATAACCAAGAAATATCTGAGATTTTTTAACAGCGATAAGTAAGTTTCTGGCCCCCAAGGTTTTAGAGAAAACCCAGAAAATGTGACGTAAGTGAGAACCAACGGTTCAGAAAGCAGAGGACAAAGAGAGAGAATCCCAAATGTATTACGTTTGTGGGGGGAGGGCCCACCTCATGGTTTTTGAATGCTTTGGGTTCCTGTTACAGGGGAAGGCAAACAGGAATCTCCTCTGAGCTCTGACTCGACATGCAGGGCACCATGCAGGGTTTCTTCCCTAAACACTCACAACACATGTACCACTGCACATACAGATTGTCAAAAATCTCATCACGACTCTGGTATGTTTCAAAGAGATACGTCCAGCCCCCCCGCTCCCTCCCCCAGACACCGCAGTGTGGCCTCACTGAAACAGCACATGGAATTGGGCATTCAAATGGCTTCTGTTCTCTTTGGGAAGGTGGTGAATGGGGCTGGCAGAGGAAGCAGCTAGAAAAACAGATATTGTGTAACTGTTTGCTGCTTTCAGTTGAATGCCAAGTGCCTGGCATCCTTGGCCTGTCTCTGGACTTGCAGAGGGAATTTTCCATTTATCCCCATCTGTAGTAGAACTGACTATTTCAGAGGAACAGCTTCCCCCACCCCTCGAGGTTGGTTGTTATTTTGGTCAGTGGAGTCGGGACATTAGGTTTTTAAGGTATGATCAGGACTTGCAATGTTACCAGCTAGAATAAAAGGAGAGGGAAGGTTCTTAATCAACTGGAGCAGTCATGAAAGAGTTTAGCATGGACCCTGCACATTAGCCCATCTGGGACATGGATTTGCAGCTAATCCCAGGAGCAAGGAGTTAGCGTCTTGTTACTGATGCACAGAATGGAAGGGACCTGCCCCCAGTCAGACAAGGAATTATGAACAGAGCTAAGAATGGAACCCAGACTCCAGATCTCCAACAGCACACGTGTGCCCTTGCCCAGCGAGTGGGTGCAACACACATACAAACACATGCTGGTCACAGATCCCTGACACTCCTTATCAGTGCCGCCTCTGCAGTTGCGCCAACAAACAGCCTTAGAATCACAGAATCCTAGAATCTCAGGGTTGGAAGAGACCTCAGGAGGTATCTAGTCCAACCCCCTGCTCAAAGCAGGACCAATCCCCGACTAAATCATCCCAGCCAGGGCTTTGTCACGGCCTTCAGCCGTGGAAAACTATTCTTGTTTGACGTCTCCCACATCAGCCCACTCGGTTGTTCCCTGGGGAAGCCCCCTTATCTTTCCCCCTGTGCTTAGGCCTTGGGATACAATGCTGTGCGAGGGATTGATCTCCTCGTGACATCATGTGCTCTCCTTGGCAAATGCTGACATAAAGGGATATCTATTGTCCAATTGCAGCTTCCCGAAGCACACTTAATTTTTCTCATCATACTAAAAAGCTGTTCCCCGTTCCCTTACGTGCGTGAAGGGGTTTGTTCTGGGTGGCCTGCAGCTTGCGTGTGTTATCACTAGCATGAGCCATGCTTTTGCTGCTGCTCTGTGTCTTAAAAGGGAATTGTCAGTATGAATAGCAGGTTTTTTCCCTACTCTGCTGGAGCACCATTTCTCTTGCCTAGAAGAACTTAACAGAAGGATTGGAACTTGGTGTGTACATATTTACTGACTTCGCTGTGCCGTGCCAGTTCCCACCCTCCTTTTCCAAATGTTTGTCTGAAAAGGAGAAGCAAATGAGACGTCTTTATAGATCAAACTGCTGCCTCTCTCCTTGTCCCTTTGTGTATCTGACTTTAAAAGAAATACATGAAGAATCAAATCAACAACATAGTTCTCCAAACCTCCACCTTACCCCTAGGCTGCTGTTGTGGCAGGATATCTTCTCTGGGCCACATTCTGCAGCCCTTAATCAAACAAAGCTCTCGTTGAAGCCAGTAAACTTATTATGAGGTTTAGCTTAGGCTACTATGCAGCCAGTGGTTGTCTGCTCAGGTTTGTTCCTAGGGTCCTTATATGGCTACACAAAGGTTAAATACAGTTTGTGGCTTTTGTGAAATAATTATATAATCATAGAAATATAGTGCTGGAGGGACCTCAAGGGGTCCCCTGGACTGAGGCAGGAGCAAGTATACCTAGGCCATCGGAATAGGTAGGAAAGATCTGATTTTAAAACACAGAACTAATCTACAGATCTAAACATTTATATTGCTCTAAACCAGGGCATCCATTACCAAAAGAGGGTGTTTGGAAATGTCCCAGGGACCCCATCAGCTGCAAACTTCAACATATCATCTGCAAAATGGAATGGCTGAGGAGCTGTGGGGATTAGCATTGCCAAGAACACGGAAGAGGCCAAAGAAGAGACTGGTGGGAGGGGCTTCCTTCACTGCCCTTAGCCACAGTGTTTCTGTCTGAAGCACGTTCCATATGGAAATCCCTCCTGACAACTCACCTTTTCTGTGATGCTGGTGAGTCAGGCGAATTCACTCACTGAGAGCTTGCTCGTCCTTATCTTTTCTGTATATTAAAAATAACCCATAATGGCCCCACCGCAGGGTGTGCATGTGTCTAAACTGAATGACTGTATTGCTGTGGCCTTGCCCAATCCTACCTTTTTGCATCATGTCCAGAATTTAGATGGTGAGCTCCGTGGGGCACAGGCCTTGTGTGTCCTTGTCCTCCTTGGTGTTCCCAGTGCACTTTGGGATGCTATGAACTTGTAAATAATAAGAACAATTAGAAACTTGGAAACGGGCTTTTCACACAGAGCTAGGTACTAGTTGGCACAGGTTTACTTTGGGCTGCAGATTTTGTGATTCTGTAACTGTCTCAGTAAATCAGCCTGAGCCCATTTCAATAAATGTAGAAGGCTAGGAGAGAACCAGACACTCAGGATTTGTGGTCAGCAGGAGGGGCAATTCAATGTAAAACTGGTGAAAAGAGCCTGGACCCCAGTGGGAGAGCTGCTGAGTGTTCCAGGGGTGGGTCAGCTCAGACTTTTCATTCTGGATTTATTTATCAAATGTCGCTGGAATCTACAGCAGGGTTTCAAATCTGTTTTGTTGACTTGGAAAGAAGGCAAAGGTTCAGCATGTATCTGGTATTTAAAACAATGGCTTCTAAATCAAAACTTTGTGCTTTTGGTTTAGTGGCAGGTTTATTTGCAAACTCAGACTCTGAGCTGGAATAATAAATGCAAATGAGCAGCATTGTTTTTCTTGCTAGATCCTGTTTTCACAGAGTCCATGTCAATGCTACTTCCCAGGCACAAGCAAGGAAATGGAAGGAATAAACACACCTGGGCCTCAGATTGTTTATCTGTAGCAACCTATGTTTAGTACCGAATGCAGATATAATCTTCTCTATGGCCACTTCCACCTGTACTTCGTTCCCTCTTTGTCAGCCAGATTAGGAAGTGGAAGGAGAACCATCAACCACAGACCAAGTCTTGTCCCCACAGTACCTGTGTCAGGGTCCCACTCCAGAGTGCAATAGCCAGAGCTTGGACTGAAGTCATGCAGACAGCATGCCGATAACAAAGGACAGCAGAGAATACCAGGCAGCCTGGCTCCCTGCAGTGTCCAGTGTGTTCTCTGCTCCCCTCCAATCTAGTGTGGGCGCCGGTTGAAGGTGAGGTTTGTTCCAGGAAGAGTGGGAAAATCAGGAGTTCCTAGGGGGTGCTCGGCAGGCCAAAGGGATGCTGCTGATTCTGTAATTGTCTCACTGCTCCTTCCCTGCAGCTACCACCCACAGTCTGGAAAAGGCAGATTAGAGATGGATTGCAAGCTGGTGAGCAGAGAGCACATAAGTAAGAAACAAACTGGGGCTTGAAATTGCTGCTCAGCCCACATCCACAGAGGGAATTATTTGCTGATGTTTTCCCTCTCAATTTCTCTGCGGAAGATAAGTGGTGGGATCCAGTGTTAGGGTCACATAGGTCCACATTGCCCAGACCCGCAGGGAGCAAGGAAAGTATTTCTACCAGTTTATCAAAAAGGTGAAGCACAAACAGAGCAAAACATAAAACCAAAGCAGCAAGAATGGAGCCAGTCCCACAATCCATTCCTTAGCCTGAATCACAGATAGTGCCTACAAACAGCGACCATGGATGCTTGTGTTTCTGAGGTGTCCAAGCACAAGGCAGGGTAAAGTGACTATTTAAGTGTTAAAATGATAGTACAGAGTTGCAGAAGGACCAAAGCAAAGACATTTGAAATTCAGTCTATTCCCGCAGGCCCATTTCCTGAGTTGGGCCAATGCAGGGCCCTTTGATAAAGGGCCCCACTTCAACTTTGGTTAATATTGTATGTAGAGGAGGACATGCAGAGGGTTAAAGTGATGGGAGGAATTTGCAAAGACACAGATGGCAATGAGGTGCCTTCCTCCATTATACCTCCCTGTCATCTGTGCCTGGAAAATCTGCTCCTGTTTTTGTTGGACTTGTTATGCTATTTATTTCAGGCCAAACCACCAAAATGCAAGCCCACCTTAGTGGTGGGCTTGGGGCTCATTCCCTGATTTACCCCATGACAAAGTCTCTGTAGGGGAGTTAATTGGCACTGCTATGAACAAAGTGGCATTGCTAAAATGGGTCTCATTTAGCAAGGGATTTTCTGCATTATTGGTAACGCTACGGTTTAGTCATGGGTATTTTTTAGTAAAAGTCATGGACAGGTCATGGACCGTAAACAAAAATTCATGGCTCGTGACCGGTCTGTGACTTGTACTATATACCCCTAACTAAAACTTGGGCTGGGGGGCTGGAGGTGATCTGTGGGGGCAGCCTGGGACCTCTACTGGTGCTTTGGAGGGGAGGCCTGGGTTGGCAGGGCTGGCAGGCTCCCTACCCAGTTCCGCGCAGCTCCCTGGAAGCAGCCGGCATGTCCCTGCAGCTGCTAAGGGAGGGGAAGGCCAGGGAGGCTCTGTGTGCTGCCCCCACCATAAGTGCCGGCTCTGCAGCTCCCATTGGCTGGGAACCGCAGCCAATGGGAGCTGCGGGGGTAGTGCCTGCAAGCAGGAGCAGCGTGCAGAGCCCACTGGCCCCTCCACCTAGGAGCTGCAGGGACATGGCAGCTGAGGTAAGCCCCCTTGAGGTAAGCGCCGCCCCACACCCCAACCTCCTGCCCCAGCCCTGAGCTGCCTCCCACACCCAAAGTACAGCTACTGCTGGGGGTGGGGCATGGTGGCCTGAGACTGCCCCAGCAGCGGCTGGTGTGGCTGGCCCAGGGGCTGCCCGAGCTGCTCAGGAGCCCCAGAGCCAGACGCACCAGCCGCTGCGGAAGTCACTGAGGTCACGGAAAGTCACGGAATCCGTTCCTGCCATGAGCTCCATGACAGACAAGCAACCTTAATTATTGGTATATCTGTGAATTGAGTGCAGCCCTAGTAAAAGGACAATGGTTAAAGCAGCTACTGTGAGTTTATGGAATAGAAAACTGAAAAACACCCCCTTGGAGAGAAGTCCCCGTGAAAACAGCAAAACTTTCCTAAGTGCATACAATTGACTCTGGAGCTAGCGAGCCTAGGTTAAGCCCCCAGGATAACGCAGTAACGCATGCAATTGAGAGATTTTGCTAGTGAAATATCCACTTGTGAACTGTTCATGGGTAAAAGAAAAATGGAGCTGAGGCTTTGCCACCTGAATTCCCTTCCTCTCCTTCAGTGGGTTATCAGCATGAAAACAGGAAATGAACTGAACCCCATTAATAATACATGAAGCCTCCGTGTTCAGACTGTGTGCTCTATCGTCCAAGTGTATGAGACACTGTGTGCGGAGGAAACACAAGAGGAGTTAAACCCACAAGTTCATTTGCTCTTTCCAACTACGCAGCAAACTTTGGGCTTATACTTAAATTTGAATCTTTCTTTTCTGCCCCTAAACTTTCTGCAAAGCTGTTAATCGCTCATATAAAAGCCCGAAGGTTTGTTACTGAGCAGTGAGAAATAGTTCCCCAGAACCTAAAGATTTCCTTTTATATAGACCATAAATAATTAAATGCTACATGTCACCTCTTCCTCTAATGGGGCCTTTTTCATTAGGTTTTAGACCTTCAGCCCCCTTTTTACACATTTTTCCTATTGATTGTGTGGTGCAGACATTTTCCACATGACAAATGCTGGTGTTTGCCAGGTACACCCCCAATAGCTGGACACATTGCTACTTGCTTATAGATTTTGAGGTCATCTTTGCTTGAGGCAAACATGGTTCACTGTTTGATAGGGGGGTTGAAAAGAGTTTTGTAAAAATGTTAAATGCATCCGATGAAGTGGGCTGTAGCTCACGAAAGCTTATGCTCAAATAAATGTGTTAGTCTCCAAGGTGTCACAAGTACTCCTGTTCTTTTTGCGGATACAGACTAATACGGCTGCTACTCTGAAACCAACTAAAGAAGGTGTGCCCCAGCCAACTTTTCAAATGTCCATAGGAATTAGACCGACTAGCCCGCCCGTTCTAGTTGTGATTCAAAGCAGGGTCATCCAGGCCTGCAATAAAAGCTGGCACACAGTCTGAAGGCAAAAGCAACCAGAGCATGAGACCTATCAAAGTATAATGAAAAACCCACAGGGACTTTGCCCAGAGAATGTGGCCTGCCCGGGTTATAATAAAGGCCTGGGATGGCTTATGGTGGAGTTCAACTGTAAAATGCCTAATGAAGGTGAATTATAAAGAACACAGAAGCCATTAACTACAGTCGTATGAAAGAATCCTTTGAGACTGCTGTAAAAGGGCTCATGGTGGGAAGAAACCAAAAGACTTGTCACAGCTCTGAGAAGGCCTATTCTAACCCAAACTGAAAAGCTAACAGGTGGTAAGGCTGGGGTTCTGGTACAGACACACACCAGTTTATTCTTACTGCAGCGGATAGCTAAGTCAAAGGACAGGTGGCATGGTAAGAAGATGCTTATCACTGCTGTAATGAGAAGGCATGTGTGACCAAGCAGCTCATCTCCACGGTGGTACTAATATGATCCAAAGTGGTCACATGATGGAGTCTGCTATAAATGTAGTGCAAGGCTGGGTGCAGTCCTAATAAAGTATAGTCGTGTCAGAACAGCCCTACTGTATTTTTGAACCTGCTAGTATGTCCTTCCCAGGAATGAATGTGGTGGCCCCAGCTCCTTCGACAACATGCTGGGAGTGGTGGACTCCAACACAAATGTCTGTGTGAGTTTAGATGACACCAGCTACCATGGACTATGTTGTATGGGCTTTATCAATGTAACAGCCCCCTACTGTGTATAATTCACTTTCATATGTGGCTGGTAAGGAATCCTCTGAGCTGTCCCTTGGTATCAGCGATGGCCTTGGGTTCGGGCCCAAATGTTCCTCTGTCCCATGCGGATCTGGTGGTGTTATTGCCGTTTTGATCACTGTGTTAGAAAATCATTCCTCACTGTAAATGAAGCCAAGGCAAGGTGTGGAGGCTGCTCACATCACTCCCTGATCATCACCTTGTGCCTTCTCCTGAGACTGTTTCTTGAGTCCATATTTTGGATCTAAATTCCTCTAACTATTCCTGCTCTGTAATAGTCTCGTTCAAAAGTGCCTCCTTGCTAGTCCTGTCTCTCACTTAATTCCTGCAACATAGATGTAAAGTCTCCGACAGGGTGAGAAACCTGGAGAGCAGCAAAATTCCACGTCCAGCAAAACTACAAATTCAGAGTCATAATTCAATCCAATTAAACAGAATTGTATTGGCCGCCTTCTCTAAGTTGATAGGAAATTGGATTTGGCTCATTGTGATACAAGGGGCAGTTTGGCAAATGCATGCTTTCAGCCAAAATCATTAATCAACTATCAAGCAGAATTATGTTTTCATTGGAGTTTACATTACCATTTGGTTTACTTGTTCTTGCCGTCTGGCTCCATCCATAACAAGTGCAGCCAACTTCTAATTCCTAACTGTTCAAAGACGCTTATTCAGTCCTATTAATATAAGTGAAATGCCAGACAATTAATCAATATCCACAGTATTAGTAAGGAGCAGTCTGTGTGCAGAAGAATCTATATTGCCATCTCAATTTCGAGACACTTAATGTTGCTTGTGTTTTTTTAGATTATGAATGTAGGTTTTGGAAATAATCACATTTACAGTGCCAAAGTACATAAATATTAAATCTCCAGGTTAGCTGTAAATCTGCTGTCCAAAACTTTATTGACCAATATGCCCTGTATATGAAAAGATGATAGATGTGCAGTATTGCACCCTGTGCAATATGTCACTCACATGCCTGTGCTCTTAGACATCTGCTGTACCAATGCCATTGCACAACAGACACCATATGTATTATTTGTATTCCTGTAAATAACTTTCAGCCACTGCAAGGGAAAATCTCACTTTGCCCATTTTCCCTTGAATAGTGCGGGATCCTATTCCTTCGTCTGCTTTCTTGGATTCTTCCTCTCTAACACTTCAGAGTAACTGTGGCATTTAACAGCAGCAGTTCCTTCTTTGGGAGTCTGCATATAAAATTTGTAAACTCAGAGCGTCCCCCTTGTGGATGTGCAAGTCACATTGACAACAGAAGATCAGGTGCCAGAAACACTAAGAACGTTAGAAATGGTTGCATGAGCAGCACAAAGAGATCTCAAACACGCAGTGTGACATGTTCTTGGTGGAGGGAGCTCTCAGGAGGGTGAATAGGATGAGGAGTGCCAGTGTTCTATGAAACCCTTACAGCACAGGAGCCCCTTAGCCACTCCATGCTTCAGAGCCCACTCAGATGCACAGCTGGTCAAACCCTAAAAGATGCTGTTATGAAGCTTTCCTGGCTGCTACTGTAAATAGGACATAGGACTAGATGGATTGGTTCTTAGGATCTGTCATTTGCACCAGATTTCTTTGTGAGGTCAGGTGTCTATGCAGCCTCTGTCAATGCACAGCTGATAAAGCCCTACCAAGATGATATTATGAAGCTGTACATTAACAGAGGCTGCATAGATGCCTGACCGCATAAAGAAATCCAGTGCAAATGATGGATCCTAAGAACTGATCCATCTAGTCCTATGTCCTGCTTACAGTAGCAGCCAGTGGCTGATGCTTCAGCGGCAATACCCCATAGTAATATCAGACATGAAGGCCTGCTGAGCCCCACCAACCCCACCACTAGTTCACTTGGTCAGTTGAGCAAATGCCACAGCAAGGGAGGTGACCCTAGAAGTTCCCTGGCTGAAGTTGTGAAGTGCCATGTTTGAGATTCACTTGCAGTCTCATAAACAGGCCCTTTGTCTCTGGCAGGCTGCATAGGCGCTTTCAAGTCTATACTCTGCCTTATCACCAACATTCTTCTGGGATTTACACCCTGGTACAGGCCAGTGTTGCGGGGAGAAATCTTGGTCTGTAAATAAAGAATAAGATGAAAGGGGAATAACTAGAGGCCACAAAGTATGGTGCTGCAAGCCTTCTTCCCAGCCAGGAATCACCTTCCATTCAGAGTTTAAGGTTATTGGAAATGGATGAAATTCAACAAGGAGGAGTGAAGAGTAATGCAGCTGGAGCCTTGCTGTGTATGATCAATTGAGTGGAAGTCTGACTGAATATGCTCACTGAGGGGGTGAATGCCATAATATGATTGAGGGAATGTGGGACTGAACATGATTTATTGGGTATAATTGAGTATTCAGTATTGGAGTAGGAACAGGAGTCACTTAACTTAGATTAAAACACAACAGCACCTGGTGCTTGCTGCCAAAATATATCCAAGGAAACCCGGGGAAAAGGCTTTATCTTTCTTTTAGGATGTTTTGCAAATAAAGTTTCTCTACGATTTTTGGAGAGGGTTGCATGGTAAGGGGGGAAAGTTAAATTAATAGAGGTGTCAATGTCACCCACGAATCTCCATTCATTTACCGTGGGAGTCAGTTGGCTACAACCCAGCCTACAGCCTCAAAGCAGAGCCGGGAAAGACCGCTTGGCCACAGCTCAGACGCTCTGCCCCTCTTCACAGTTACTTCTTACGCCCGTCCCATTAATGTCTTATCTGACCTATTTCTGAGGCTTTACCAGGAATGTGCCATCTTCACCTCCCTGCAGGAGTCTGAGCTGCTGCCAATTGTTTTTATTGTAAGAACTTTTCCTCAATGTCTAGCCTAAACTTTTCCTTCCTTAGCTCCAGGCCACTGCTTCTTGTGGTACTATCTTCTGTGAATAACCTCTCCGGTCATTCACATGGTTAATTGGAAGATAATTAGAGACTCTGATCCTGTTTCCTTGAGTCTTCACTTCTCCAGACTATGGTCTGAATCCTGTCCCCTTGTGGCAAACCCCACCGAGATGGGACAGGTCCTCTTGGGGCTGCTCTTTGCTTTTCTATCTCGTTCTTAATATGCAATTCTTTTGATGTTATAATCAATGTTATAGTCATAGGAGACCCTAGTTAAGCGAAAACACCACAGAGTGCCTCCTCCCCCAGCCGTTCCCTTTGGGTCAGCTGTGCCCAACTGAGCAAGGGGGGAACAGTACCATCCCTGGCCACGTGCCTGTCTCGCAGCTTCACAATTTCCGTGCCATGTACAACAGCAGGAAGAGGGCAGTTCTTATGGCTCCAGCACCCCCAGCTCTGGGCTCAGCAGGCCCAGAAGACAATAGCCCAGCACCTTTTTAAGGGTCTTAGCCTAGCAAAGCAAAGCTGTCTAATTGTCTCTGCCTTGGAAAGGTGCCTAGCAGGAACTCTGAACCTCCTGCGTGGCTTTAAGTTTAACCTAACCCCACACTGCTGTCTGACTGGGCAGGGTGTGAAACTGCTTGCAGTGCCCTGTCCTAGAGGTCCTTTCATGATCATTGACTCTCAGCTCCCTCGGCTAGCCAGCTGTTACTCCGTGCTGTTCACTGTGGGCTTTCCTTTGGGTAGCATTTATCTGCTTTCTTTACCTTTTATTATGCAGCATGAAATCTACTGGTTTACTGGAATCTAAATAGATGCTATCAGCTGCATTCCCTTTATCTGCAAAATCCATGACTCTGGCAAAGTAGTCTATTAGATTTGTTTGGCGTGACCTATTTTTAATAAGCCCCTGCTGCATGGCACTTGTTAGCCCGTATTCCCATCTGTTTGCCCACTGCCTCCCTTGTTCTGTGTGCCAGCATATTGCCTGGAATAGGTGTCAGGCTGACTGGATAGGAATTCCCTTGTTCGCCCTTCTCCTGGCCATTCTGAAGAGCTATGCTGACTCTGCCATGCACACACTCCAGGACTCAGGCAGGAATCTGCAAAGGCACCAGGATTTCTCCAGCTATGGGCTTTGTCTATAACTGCCGGTGTGTGATCCACCTCAACAGCCCCCTGTGTCCCATTACAATGTTCTGTAAGACACAGCAGTGAGAGGCGCCAGACCCATGGCCTCTCCTCAGGCCCTGAGCAGGGCACAGACAAGCAGTGGCAACGCAGAAGTCCCAGCTGGTGGGCCTCAGTCCTGCTCCACATGTCAGTTCAGGGTTTCCTGGGCCTTTCTGCAGAGACTGTCAACAGGAGGGGATGGGGAAGGTGATAGCAGCCTCTGCCTGGGGATTTATTTCCTTTGAACCAGCAAATACCAGAAATAGGGAGGGAACTGAGGAGACCTCAGAGCCAAAACAGAAAGTCCAGTATGGGCTTGGCAGACTGCAAGCCTCCCAGACTGGGAGGAGAGGATTCCATTTTTAGGGAGCTCTGAAAGGAAAGGACTCTGAAGATGGAAGCCCTTTATTGCTGCTCTTTGACCTTTTCATTTAAACTCTTAGATCACATTAAAAGCCCCCAGAGCCTCGCACCTCCCTCAAAAGTGCCGGGATAAACCTCCCTCTATGGGGCCAACTAGTGCTGATTGTGGTGGCTCTTACTGTGACATGGGAACTTGGCAGAGAACCACAAAGGTCGTCTCTCAGGTGCCACAGAAAACAGGTGTGACAACTTTCAACCTGTCCGGAGTTGGGTTGGCTGCTGTGACCTCCCTCTGGAAGGCACCGCAGCTCATTACCAGCCCCCTGAGCCTTCAGCCCTGCTGAGTCTGTGGCTCTGTGCGACACCCCATGTCTGTCAGAATGGGAGATCTGCTCCCACGAATAGAGTGAAGCTTGTGAACTGAAGCTGCTTGGGAGTGTGTTCAGACAGGCACAGAAAGTGGCTTGGGCACAATCTGAGATTCCGGTATCCATTGTTGTATCGTATCCAAACCAGGGTTGCTGCATCTCTCTGGGCAGACAGGCCTGAGGTGCCAGCACAGTGCCTGGGCTGGGGAGCAGCCAGGTCCCAGCTGCCTGCATTAGAAGTGATTGGCCTCTGCTCATATGCCATGTTGTGTGCTGTTCTAGCACGTGTGTGAGCCTGGCCCAACTCCTGCCAAGTGACAACCTGTGACCTGGCACAGGGACAGGACCTGCACCTCAACAGATGAGTGGTTAACTGCTGGCATCTTTCTGCCCACATTGTTCCAGGGAAAGCTACCAGAGGGGCTTCTGGACAGAGTGCAGCAAAGAGTGGCCGGGCACAGGCAGATCCTGGGGGCTGGGCCGGGCACAGGCAGACCCTGGGGGCTGGACCAGCCCCATGTTGTGGGGGAAAGGAGGTCTGTGCATATGTTCCCTGGTTTGGTTTGTGTTTATAAAGATTCTGACAGGCTCTGTCTGCCTGGTGCTGGGGTTTGGTTCAGCCATCCCACCTGCTGACCAGGCAAACTATGAAACAGACAAAACTGAAGCCTCCATAGAAATGTGAAAAAGCATTGGAAATACTGCTAAAAATAGCATATTGAGAAGCTCCATTGTCCTTGTTAGTTGCAGTAAATCAGCTAATTGACCTTGATGGGATGCAGCCTCACGACATCAGGTTGTCTAAAAAAAATAGCTTGGAGCAGCGGTAAATCCTAGAATAAGCCAAGTTTGCCTGACAATTACCTGAGCCTGACTGTCTGGTACCAACGTGGCCCATCTGGAACTGAAAGGTCTGGCTGCAACCTCAATCCAGCCACTAAAACGATCTGAAAAATCCCAAGGATTTGTGCTGAATCTCCAGGGCCAGCCCATCCCTCAGTGCACCTGGCCAGCAGGGGTCAGTATCTGATGCATGAGGAGGCAGGGGCAGGAGCGAACCTCCCAGCTCTGCTCACTCAGTGCCGGCAGGGAGATCCAGCCAAGCGTGCTGGGAGATAAGCTAAGTGATGTGCGGCGGTCATGCTGCAATAGCTGCAAAACTCTTCTGACCGTCTGTGGTCCCTGCTGGCCCCACAGGTGCTGCTGGTACCTGCTGCCCTGGTCTACCAGCCACTGGCTGCCCAATGGCTCTGAGTCCTAATCGACCGGTGCAGAGGGAGGGGATGAAGACAGCTGCGGCTGGTGGGATCTGGAAGCTGGAGTAGATGAAAGTGACAGGTGATGGTGAGGTCAGAGCGAATGCACAGCAATGGGGCTTGGTGTTTTGACTTTCTCTTATTGCCAGTAAGTTGCCTTACAACGATGCCTAGAAATTCCAAAGGAGGCTGGGGCTCCCTGGGGCTGGGAGCTGTACTTCTGCCAAGTAAAAGACAGTCTCTGCCCCAAACCGCTCAATCTGGCCTGAGGGTGAAGGGGAAACCCAGAACCAGAGAGGAAGGGCCTTGCCCATAGTCAGACAGCAGGTCAGTGGCAACTAAAGTACTCTCCATGTAACACCATGTGGGACATCGCTGGGATCAGTATCTGCATGGTGCCAGCCTCCCTCTCCAAAACCTCCAGCCAGCTCAGTGGAAGAGAAATAGCTGGGAGAGAAGGTAGTTTACGTGCAAGCAGGGGTTCACAGCAGACTCCAGGTGACCCTGCCAGCACAAAAGCTAATGTAGGTGCCAAGAAGGGCAAACCAGGGAAATTCTGAGACCTTGTGAGAATCTTACTTCTCGGGTTAAGGTCTGAGCGATGGGATTGTTGCGTTCAGTGCTGCACACCAATAACTTGGTGCAGCGGGTCATTCATCTCGGCCTGTGTTAGGCAGGTACTGTTACATGCAGTGCTGTCTTCTAATGTGGCATCTGCTTTTTAATTACATCTAAGTTTTAATCCTGGAAACAGACTTTTAACAAATAATTGGAGAAAGTTGATACAATTTAAATGAAGGCTTTACTGGTTCCATTTCCCACAGGAGCAGCTTAAACTGTGATTGGATAAATGTCAGGTGAACTGCAATTGAGAGTGTACTTGTGCAGAGAAGCATTGCCAACACAAATCTTTTAATAGTCTTTCAGTGCCTGTAAGGCCTTAAAATCAATCAAAGGATTAACTAAGCAAAGCTGGTTTTATGATACATGATCCTGCTTTATGCAATTGGATCTAAATTTGCTTAGGCACCTAATTACGATCAGACTTGCTCATGTACCTTTGTGATTCAAGGAGCCTTGAAGCCAGGAGAAATTCTAGCAAATCTCTAAGGCTTGGAGGCCACCCCTCCCTAAAGCACTGAGCTGCCAAGGGGGCCTGATGGCAGCTCCAAATGTCCACAGTTACAGGCTTACTCAGCTTAGAACGAGAGCCAGACCGTACCAGTTCTGGATGGGAATCAGGAAGGCAGTGTATGGGAGGGAAGCCTTTATGGCAGTTTCCATAACGGGATGCCTAATGCTCTGCACTCATCCAAAGACACTCACCTTCCAACCGTCCAAGAATGTCATTTGACTGGGCCTTCCACAGGCACCAGAGGCCAGTCCAGCCAAAAATTGATTAAGAGTTGGCACACTGCAACCTCTGTGGCTGTTTATCAGGATTATCAACTGCAGATTGAAATGCTATTCCAGAGGATAGCAGTGATATCTGCATTGCCCAGCATCATCAGGTGCTAGGTCTGGCTAGCAGGGCAATTTGTACTCCTGAGGGAATTCTGCGCCAAAAAATTAAAAATTCCACTCTCAATATTTTAAAATTCTGCATATTTTATTTGTCAAAATAATGCAGTATAATCACTCTGGTTTCATTTATTTAAACTACAATACAGTGGAGTGAGAGTGGGGAGCGTTGGAGGAAATCCCCAAACCCTCTTGCCTAATAGTAATGTAGCTGGGTTTGACACTTTATTTCTAGTTATTAGTCAACAAATATATGCAGCCATATGTTCAGTGTTACATCGTAGGCAACTGAAGAGCAAGTGAGGGATGGAGAAATAAACTCACAATTTATATTGGCTACTGACCGTCTCCAGAAAGGTCAGTAGCAAACAGTTCATGGAGCACATTCTGATAGGAAATGTTTTCAGCCCAAAAATTTAGACCAGTTCTAATCACTAAAACACCATAAACATTTATAAGGCCATACTGTCCTTTACACCCTCTGGCAATGTGAAGGAGCCTTAAAACTTTTACACCTGTTTTATACTTCTGGGGAAATTCACAAAGACAATTCAGTAAGCAGGCAGGCTGCTACATTCTGCTCTGACTGAGGGGACAGAGCCTGCCCCGACTGAGGGGACAGAGCCTGCCCCATGCCTACCTCCTCAGAAACACCCCGAAACCCTGCCCCTCCACGCTGAGCATGCCGCAATAGCAAGAGGGACACAGAGTGTCTCTTTCTCTCTCACACACATGACGGCCACCCCGGCAGGGATTTATGTCTCTACTGGCTGCTCTGGGCACCCAAACCAACCTGCCTCTGCCTGTGGTGCTGGGGAGAGGTGCATGACCACTCGTGTGCCTTCCCTTTGCTTCCTCATCAGAAGTCATTTTTCTGTGGGGAAGCAAAGAAATCTGCGGGGAACATGAATTCTGTGCACACACAGTAATTCAGAATTCCCCCAGGAGTAAATTAAACTGTACAAAAACCAGACACTCGCCTTGCAGAAGTGACTTTACTAAAATATTACCGTGGCACGGAATGTGCTAAAATGGACCGCTTGTTCCTCAGGCACCTGAGCCGGGTTTGTATTGGCTAGATTATAAACATTTCTGGACAGGAACCATGTCTCTGCCAGGTACAGTGCTGATCATGCTGCTGGCACTTACCTGTCACAAAACAAAATTTTTGTTTGTGTTAATATTGTTTAAGGTGGCATCAGGACACACTTAACCAACCTGAAACCTTAGAAACCTGTCAGTCAGAAGTGAAGGAAAAAGGTTGCATGCATTTCATATGTAGTAAAGCGAGGAAAGAAACACAGTACACCATCTGGAGCACTAAATCCTTCAGCTAGCAGAGGTGCTGTAGCCCAGGTGCACGGGAATCTCGGTGACAAAGGAGCTGATTGCTCAGACTAGCTGGGTGCATCCTTCAAGCAAGAAGGGCTGGGAGCCTCTCCAAGGTGGCTGCTTCCATCCTACATGTTCTGCAGATTCACCTGTAATGTTGGCCATACCACCATGTGGAAAACAATCTAATCAGGAAGTCCAGAACATTTGTCAGTGTGGGAAATTCTGAATAGTTTCCCAATATTTTAACTGTTCCAATACTTGGTGAGTCCTATAGAGATGTATAATCATGACTGGTGAGGAGAAAGTAAATAAGGAAGTGTTATTTACTCCTTTTCATAACACAAGAACTAGGGGGTCACCAAATGAAATTAACAGGCAGCCGGTTTAAAACAAACAAAAGGAAGTATTTTTTCACACAGCACACAGTCAACCTGTGGAACTCCTTGCCAGAGGATGTTGTGAAGGCCAAGAATATAACAGGGTTCAAAAAAGAACTAGATAACTTCATGGAGGATAGGTCCATCAATGGCTATTAGCCAGGATGGAAAGGGATGGTGTCCCTACCCTCTGTTTGCCAGAAGCTGGGAATAGGCAACAGGGAATGGATCACTTGATGATTACCTGTTCTGTTCATTCTCTCTGGGGCAACTGGCACTGGTCACTGTCAGAAGACGGGATACTGGGCTGGATGGACCTTTGGTCTGACCCAGTATGGTCTTTCTTATATTCTTATGTCCTCATGACTGTTGGTGTGCAGGGATCACCACCTATTCTGCTGATTAATGTTGTCTCATTGTTTCCTTGTACTCTCCCATCTGTTGCCGCTTGTCTTATATTTACATTGTACACTCTTGGGGCAAGGACAGTTTGTTCTGTGTTTGTACAGTGCCTAGCACAATGGAGTCCTGGTCCTTGCCTGGGGCTCCCAGGTGCTGTGGTAATACAAGCAATAAATGACACTAATTCCCTCTCCCCACCCTTCTCAGTATAGAGAGAAGGTTTATTTGTCCATTACACCAAAAGTGGCATTTCCTGTTTGGGGCATCTTTATGATATTTGCCTTGACTTTTCTTTCAATTTTTCTTTCATCCCTTAGTTCCTTGCTTGTGGTCCCTTCTGCTTCTCTCAGGAGATATTTTTTGTTTTTTTCTCTCTCTCTCTAATGGCATTTGCTTTTCTTTTTAAAAACTTTTATTTTCTGTGATTTTTTCCTAATATTCTTCCTCGTGGCTTTTTCTTTTAGTTTTAACCTTTAGTCTTTTTAGAATAAGTTTTCTGTTTGGTTTGCTTGTTTTATTTACACACATGCACAATGGTGTGTGGGTGGCTGCACACACACGTCTTTTACTTAATATACATTCAGTACCTGACTTTTTTATTCCATTGTTGTATTTTCTTCCTAAATTCATAATTTATTTTTCCCATTGCAAATGAGTCACATTGGCTAAGCTGGAGTCAGAGGAACACAGGAATTGCCAGCCTGTGGCTCTGTCAATCTAGTCCCATGTCCTGGCTCTGACTGTGGCCATCAGCAGGTGCTTCAAAGGGAGGTGTCAGACCCCTGCGGTAGCAGATATGGGATAATCTGCCCCCCCAGTAGGTTTCATCCTGGTCGCTAATAGTTAGAAGCAAGAGATTTATTATCCCTCTACCATAAATTGGGTTATAAGTAGTTATTATAATCCTGCATGTTGTTATCCATATCAATATCCAATCCCCTTTTGGCTCTTGTTTAGGTCTGTGACTCATCAGTTTCCTTTGGGATTCAGTTCCACAGTCTAATTACACTTTGTGTGAAAAAGCATTTCCTTTGATCAGCTTAGAATTGCCCACCTTTTAATCACTGAATGTTTCCTTGTTCATGTGTTATGGGCCAGGGAGAGTAGACATTCCCAGTGCCAGTCGTTATTTTATATACTTCTATCATGTCCCTTCATCTCGTTTTTGAAGTACCCAGTCCCAAATGGGGTGACCAGTACGGTACACTGTAGTTCAGATGATGCTGCGCCACTGACTGATACAATGGTATTCTACTAATTGCCATATTAGTCTCCATCCCATTCCATATGCAACCCAACATTTTGTTTACTCTTTTGGCCACAGCAGCACATTTCAGAGGCCTTCACTCAGCTGTCTATAGTGATGCCCAGGTCCCTTTCCTGAGCTGATACAGTTAATTTAGAACCGTGTTGGGATAATTTTCCCCCCACTCCAACGTACATTACTTTACTTTTATCCACCTTGAATTTCACTTGCCATCCTGTTGGTCGTTCACCTAGCTTGTTTAGGTCTCTCTAAAGTTCCTCACATGTGCAAGGCTGTGTTCATGTTGGCTAGAAATCCCAGGGAAAGGACAAAAGATGAGAAATAGTTGTAACTAATATTCTAGTCTGCACCTGTGTTTAATCATTATGAAGGTAGAAAATGCCTGATGTATGAATAGAGACTTCTGTATAATCTATCTTGCTTTTTGGTGAATTTAACAACTTATTCTGTTTAAATGAAGCCCTGTTCTCAGTTAAATTTAGCTTTACATTTTCTCTCTCTTCTTTTGAACTTCTCAGTGCCAATCCCGTCCCCAATACCTTCTCTCTCCAAACTATAACCACCGCTTACCACTGCCACAAATTTGAGAGCTAAACCAGGAAGTTTCTGGGAATATTCATGTTTGCTAACAAGAATATTTCTGAGGAACCAAGTTTGGGCTCTGCCAAAGAATCCGATCAATGTGCAATTATAACCTCAGTCAGATTGGGAGGAAAAATGCAACTACATCTGCACAGATCAATCCTTATATTTGCGACTCTATTTAAATGTGGGTGGCTTGAGCTCTCTAATCCTTGCAAAATAGTTCTTTATGGTTTATCTGACTCACGGTGCTTAGTTAAGCAGTGACTGAGACTCATGTAGTTTAGGATATAATATAACATACTTCTCCAGGATTTTCTTCTCTTCAGCTGAATTTAAAGATTATTGAATTGAGACCAAATAGCTCTATTTGAAATCTGTGATTGTTTGTTTACTATGGAAAATCTAGAAAATCAGCATCAATAAGAAATTTTATTGCTACAGAAGCTATATCTGGCAACAGTCCAACAGCCACTGACAACAGCTGGATGTTTGCCAGGGGTTATTTTCCTATGGGCATAGTGACTTCTTCAGCTGCGTTAAAAGTGCTGTTTGCCTGCAACATTAATTTGTGATGAATTTACGTTCCAGGCCTCCAAGACCACAATTTATTACTTATTCACTGCAGAACGCTTTAGAATAATGACTGCAAAAGAATGACTTAACAGAATCCTGATTATTTTTTGCTGTGAAATCAAGATTCAGTTAAAGATGAAAGTTCACATGTAAACCCGCTATATTTCTGGGTGCAGAAATGTGCAAAGTGGGGAGAAGCAAATGCCTTATTATCAAGACAATGGCTCCAAAACCACTGGTCCTTTCAAACGCAGTGTGCAACACTTACACCTGCCTGAGGTAAGCCAAGTCAGCAGGGAACAACAGAAATCGAGCATCACATGGTGGGTGGGTGTGTAAAACTCCTGCGCGGAGGAGTAGTTCTGGCTCCAAAAGCCTTGGTGGGAGTGAGAAGCCCATTACAGACCATAGTTTTACTGGTCATTTACAGCTTGATGCTAACAGGAGCCAGAGAAGCACATTTCAGCCCGGGGCGGCAGAAGGAACTAACGGTTGGGAGTAGATTGGGAAGATTGCAACATGCCAGTGGGCTCTGGGAGAGGTGTCGTATATTAGCACTGCAGAAAAAAAAACCCAAAACCAAAAAAAAACACATGGAGTTGCTTTAGGAGAGTTAGTCAGTCCCCTCCTCCAAATTTCTATTCACAACTCAGTATTTCTTCTTGCAGCTATTTAATGGTGACTGATCATTTACACCTGACTGCTAACTAACATTCTCCAGCAGGCTGCTTATGAAATCTCCTTCCCCTTTGGCCCCATAAACCCCTGCAGCAATGGCCCTTCTCTCCTCTGGGCTGAATTTTAAAAACTCTTCCCTGAGTGGGGCCCAAGAGAACTCGTGGCCGTTTTAACGCTCTCTTCCCTGATTTCCCAGGGCTGAGCTGAAGACTGGGGCAATAGGTCCTGCACCAATGGGACCTTCTCCCACGGGCTGCCTGCTGGAGACTGCAGGTTTCGAGGTGCTGGGGGAAAGTCTCCATTAAGCATATGCTGCTGATGTCCTGACAGATACATGTTTCTATTTTATTTGATGACAACAGGAAAAGATTCACCCAGCTGACATGCAACAGTTTTTCGGTTTCAAACCAGGTGTAGGAGTGTTTAGCTTTTCCAAAGGCAGTTTGCTTTCTCTCAGCCTGAAAGACATGTCATTGCTGGAAGTTACTCCTAGTGACAATGTATAAATGAGAGACACTGCCAGCGCTCTGACAGGAGTCTGGATCCCTCTAAACACTGTGAAGAGACACAGCTCACAGGTACGGGAGTGTTTATACTCCATCTGCTAAGCATTTGTAACAACTAGGTGACATGAGGAATAGCTAAATTTCCCCACCAGAACAGATTGAAAGGCAACGTATAGTGGAAGGATATTTGTTTCTGTTAAATCCCAAATACCTTTCATAGAATCATAGAATCATAGAATATCAGGGTTGGAAGGGACCCCAGAAGGTCATCTAGTCCAACCCCCTGCTTGAAGCAGGACCAATTCCCAGTTAAATCATCCCAGCCAGGGCTTTGTCAAGCCTGACCTTAAAAACCTCTAAGGAAGGAGATTCTACCACCTCCCTAGGTAACGCATTCCAGTGTTTCACCACCCTCTTAGTGAAAAAGTTTTTCCTAATATCCAATCTAAACCTCCCCCATTGCAACTTGAGACCATTACTCCTCGTTCTGTCATCTGCTACCATTGAGAACAGTCTAGAGCCATCCTCTTTGGAACCCCCTTTCAGGTAGTTGAAAGCAGCTATCAAATCCCCCCTCATTCTTCTCTTCTGCAGACTAAACAATCCCAGCTCCCTCAGCCTCTCTTCATAAGTCATGTGCTCTAGACCCCTAATCATTTTTGTTGCCCTTCGCTGGACTCTCTCCAATTTATCCACATCCTTCTTGTAGTGTGGGGCCCAAAACTGGACACAGTACTCCAGATGAGGCCTCACCAGTGTCGAATAGAGGGGAACGATCACGTCCCTCGATCTGCTCGCTATGCCCCTACTTATACATCCCAAAATGCCATTGGCCTTCTTGGCAACAAGGGCACACTGTTGACTCATATCCAGCTTCTCGTCCACTGTCACCCCTAGGTCCTTTTCCGCAGAACTGCTGCCTAGCCATTCGGTCCCTAGTCTGTGGCGGTGCATTGGATTCTTCCATCCTAAGTGCAGGACCCTGCACTTGTCCTTATTGAACCTCATCAGATTTCTTTTGGCCCAATCCTCCAATTTGTCTAGATCCTTCTGTATCCTATCCCTCCCCTCCAGCGTATCTACCACTCCTCCCAGTTTAGTATCATCTGCAAATTTGCTGAGAGTGCAATCCACACCATCCTCCAGATCATTTATGAAGATATTGAACAAAACCGGCCCCAGGACCGACCCCTGGGGCACTCCACTTGACACCGGCTGCCAACTAGACATGGAGCCATTGATCACTACCCGTTGAGCCCGACAATCTAGCCAGCTTTCTACCCACCTTATAGTGCATTCATCCAGCCCATACTTCCTTAACTTGCTGACAAGAATACTGTGGGAGACCGTGTCAAAAGCTTTGCTAAAGTCAAGAAACAATACATCCACTGCTTTCCCTTCATCCACAGAACCAGTAATCTCATCATAAAAGGCGATTAGATTAGTCAGGCATGACCTTCCCTTGGTGAATCCATGCTGACTGTTCCTGATCACTTTCCTCTCATGTAAGTGCTTCAGGATTGATTCTTTGAGGACCTGCTCCATGATTTTTCCAGGGACTGAGGTGAGGCTGACTGGCCTGTAGTTCCCAGGATCCTCCTTCTTCCCTTTTTTAAAGATTGGCACTACATTAGCCTTTTTCCAGTCATCCGGGACTTCCCCCGTTCGCCACGAGTTTTCAAAGATAATGGCCAAGGGCTCTGCAATCACAGCCGCCAATTCCTTCAGCACTCTCGGATGTAACTCGTCCGGCCCCATGGACTTGTGCACGTCCAGCTTTTCTAAATAGTCCCTAACCACCTCTATCTCCACAGAGGGCTGGCCATCTCTTCCCCATTCTGTGATGCCCAGCGCAGCAGTCTGGGAGCTGACCTTGTTAGTGAAAACAGAGGCAAAAAAAGCATTGAGTACATTAGCTTTTTCCACATCCTCTGTCACTAGGTTGCCTCCCTCATTCAGTAAGGGGCCCACACTTTCCTTGGCTTTCTTCTTGTTGCCAACATACCTGAAGAAACCCTTCTTGTTACTCTTGACATCTCTTGCTAGCTGCAGCTCCAGGTGCGATTTGGCCCTCCTGATATCTTTCCTACATGCCCGAGCAATATTTTTATACTCTTCCCTGGTCATATGTCCAACCTTCCACTTCTTGTAAGCTTCTTTTTTATGTTTAAGATCCGCTAGGATTTCACCATTAAGCCAAGCTGGTCGCCTGCCATATTTACTATTCTTTCGACTCATCGGGATGGTTTGTCCCTGTAACCTCAACAGGGATTCCTTGAAATACAGCCAGCTCTCCTGGACTCCCTTCCCCTTCATGTTAGTCCCCCAGGGGATCCTGGCCATCTGTTCCCTGAGGGAGTCGAAGTCTGCTTTCCTGAAGTCCAGGGTCCGTATCCTGCTGCTTACCTTTCTTCCCTGCGTCAGGATCCTGAACTCAACCAACTCATGGTCACTGCCTCCCAGATTCCCATCCACTTTTGCTTCCCCCACTAATTCTACCCGGTTTGTGAGCAGCAGGTCAAGAAAAGCACCCCCCCTAGTTGGCTCCCCTAGCACTTGCGCCAGGAAATTGTCCCCTACGCTTTCCAAAAACTTCCTGGATTGTCTATGCACCGCTGTATTGCTCTCCCAGCAGATATCAGGAAAATTAAAGTCACCCATGAGAATCAGGGCATGCGATCTAGTAGCTTCCGTGAGTTGCCGGAAGAAAGCCTCATCCACCTCATCCCCCTGGTCCGGTGGTCTATAGCAGACTCCCACCACTACATCACTCTTGTTGCACACACTTCTAAACTTAATCCAGAGACACTCAGGTTTTTCCACAGTTTCGTACCGGAGCTCTGAGCAGTCATACTGCTCCCTTACATACAGTGCTACTCCCCCACCTTTTCTGCCCTGCCTGTCCTTCCTGAACAGTTTATAACCATCCATGACTGTACTCCAGTCATGTGAGTTATCCCACCAAGTCTCTGTTGTTCCAATCACGTCATAGTTCCTTGACATCACCAGGACCTCCAGTTCTCCCTGCTTGTTTCCAAGGCTTTGTGCATTTGTATATAAGCACTTGAGATAACCTGTTGATCGCCCCTCATTCCCAGTATGAGGCAGGAGCCCTCCCCTCGCAGACATTCCTGCCTGTGCTTCCTCCCGGTATCCCGCTTTCCTACTTACCTCAGGGCTTTGGTCTCCTTCCCCCGGTGAACCTAGTTTAAAGCCCTCCTCACTAGGTTAGCCAGCCTGCTGGCAAAGATGCTCTTCCCTCTCTTCGTAAGATGGAGCCCGTCTCTGCCCAGCACTCCTCCTTCATGGAACACCATCCCATGGTCAAAGAATCCAAAGCCTTCTCTCCGACACCACCTGCGTAGCCATTCGTTGACTTCCACGATTCGACGGTCCCTACCCAGGCCTTTTCCTTCCACGGGGAGGATGGACGAGAACACCACTTGCGCCTCCAACTCCTTTATCCTTCTTCCCTTAACTTTCCTTTAACCGGCTTTCTGGGAAAACCATCCTCTGCCCCTTTCCCTTGGGTTTGAGGTCTGGCTGGTGCAGTTCTGGAAGGTCACACTGTGTGAGTCCGTGATGTAATGTAACACAAGATGATGTCTGGCTGCTAAATTATCCTACTCGTCAGTATCTGAATTGACTTGTGAGCCTCTCAGCTTTAGGCCTGTCAGCCACCAGGCGTTCATCTATGCAAATCTACTACAAGAAAATGAGATCTATAAATAATAGACACCTTGGGCCTGCAAGTCTGTACAAGGCAATCCATTGTCTTGCCTGAAATTCATCCAGTTATATTTCATGCTTCTGTGTGAAAGTTACAAGGAAAGAGAAGTACCCAGGAGATAATCCAACCTTCAGTCACCTTTTGACCTGGAACTGAGCCTGTTTCCCTGAGACCTACCTGTAGAAAGCAGATAGCAAGCCAGTCCTTTTACTTGTCTTTCTGGGAAGAAGGATTTTGAGAGCCATTCCTGCTCCTTCTCTTCTTCATAATCATTCCCCTACATAATCATTCTCCAGTTATTGCCCATCAGGTTTTATGTAGAAGGTTATTTACACCCCAGGCTTGGATTGTGTAGTATACACCTACCCTAGGTGTGACTGACACAAGACCCACAACCTTCACTGCCTTTAAACATCTGCCAACACACCTCCATAAACTGGGCCCATCTATTTGCATGTAGCTTCTTCTGGTGTAGGATTAAATGTGGCTCTTCTCCTCTGGGGGCTGCCTGGGCTCTTTGCTCAGTGGGTCAGACAAACCTGGAGAAACAGAGGAAAGTTCATGCATTTGGGTACATCTTTTCAACGTGGAAACCTCCCTTTTTGCACCTGCAGATGAATTTGCACCCACGGACTGGATGCAGATGTTCAGCCTTACACTCACAAAAGGAAATGTGGCTGTAAATCTGAGCACACGTTGTACCCTCAAAGATGCTGCCTTGTTGCCCGTGTGCCCCTTTGTCTGTTTCTATGTGAATTACATTGGCTCTGGAAAATACACTAACAAATAGTAATAATGCCAATAGATCGTATTTGTGTGCTGAGGCCGAATTTTTCATCTTCAAAGCACCTTGCAAACATTAATTACTCCCAGGAATCCCAGAATGCATTGCTTTGTAACAATCATGGGGAATATATTATCCCCACAGGTAGAACAAAGAGCTGGAAATCCCATATTCAACAAGTGAGTGAAAACCTGGGATATTTTAATCAGCCAAAGCAAAGGGCACGTGCTGAGGTGGATGAGAAGGGGAGGGGAACGTTGGGCCAGGTGCCCTCTTCCTGAGCCTAAAATACCTCTGACAAAGGTATTCTGTATGTCGACTGACTAAAGCTGGTTCTGTAACTTCTTGCCATCCAGATGTCTTGTATTAAAACAATACAGCTGAGGTAATTAACCACATCAGGCTTAGTCCTATTTGGAAAAGGATTTCTGCACCTAGGGATGCGAGACATTGCAGTCTGATTACACCAGTTATTAAATAAAAAACAGAGGTCAGGTATCTAATGGAAATGGTACCTAATGCAGGAGACAGAGGTTCGTAGTGCTTAATGATGCAGACAGAGGGGGCATACAACCCTTCTGAGCTTCTGCAACTCCTAAGGCCATTCCACTTTCTGCATGTTACATGGCAAGTTCAGACCAGATACTAAGGGCAGGAATTTAAAAATTGCATGAGGAATTAAGTGCCAACACCCAAGGGTGTTTTCAGAACCTGATGCTAGAAGGCAGCTCCCCTGTGAATCTTGTCGATACACCACCTATTCATCTGCACAGGATGCCTGTCTCAGGGAAGAGTGCTTGATGTTTCCCCCAGACTGTTAAATTTGTAATTGCCAGTGTTAGCATTTAACTGGCCATGTTTGACCCAAATAAAAAACCTGCACATAGCTCTGTCCATGTGTGCAGAGCTAACAGTGGGGTCTCAGACAGTTTGTGTGTCTCTGACTTGTAACAACTGGCAGGCACGCACCATACATGATTATAATTAATCCTTTTAGGAAATGTATTCCCTGTGCTCCCCGCAAAGAACAGGGCCCACTAATCCTACAGTTCTTGTGACATACAGGCAGGTGCTTTAAAGCTAGTTCAACAATCATCCATGCTACACTTTGGGGAGGCTATATTTCCGTTACCGCCTTTGAACACTAACCAATATTTTGATTAATACTCTACCTGGAAGAGGTGGGTACCAGCTCAAGACATGCAAATTCCAACATACTGAAGAGAGAAGCGATTACACCCCTTTGTTTTGTTTAATTTCAATTAAAGTTAGGGTGGGGGTATCCCTAGCAGTGGACAATGACCAACTTCCACAAGAGGATGCTGGATCACAGAGTTAACAGTCCTGAAATTAAAATGATGGTACATTTTCTGATCAGATCAGATGAAGGCTTCTTCTAAGAAGACCTCAGCCCTAAGATAGTCTCACAAACCAAATATCTGTTCTGTCTCTGCTGTAAGTGGCATCTGGGCATCTCTCCCAGTTTAACTTCTTTTCTTCTCTATGGTCTCTTTCTCTCTCTCATACTCTCTGTTTCTCTGATTGTTTTCTCTGCTGCTTCCCTCTCCCCACTTGCACTCAGACTCTTTGCGTTGACTGCATTTTACAGCCCCTCTTCTTCATGACTTGCAGCCTTCTCCATTTCAATAAGTGCAGCCAGCTAAACCTACCATGTTACATTTCCTAGCACTGCATTTCTAGCTGTCCCATCTCATTAGGCTGTCAGAGCAGTGCACACCCACCAGAGAGAGACCGAACGGAACACCGGCCTTTGTTGTTTTAATTGGTCTCCTCACACACACACAATTACAGAGGAGATTGTGTTCAACCCGCTACGACTGTACGAGGGAGAGGAAGAGCATCAGGAGTTAAAAATTAAAGCTTCATGGCCAAGTAATTCTTGACTTGAAGCTGTTTGGTTAGCTAGAGGTCTGGACAGTGTGAAGAAAATTAGGATTCTATCCCTTTCAATCTCCAGGGCACCGTTCTCTCATTTATACCAACTGACACCAACTGAATTACTCCTGATGGGGTAAGTGGGAGGAGAGCCAGTCTCTCATTCTGCTGCCTAATCCCCTCCTATTGCTGGGAGAATCCTTCTCTCACAACTTCACGTAAACAATGGCATCCTTTATTTTAGCTTGTACTCGGGCCTGGTTCAAACTGGCTCTTCTGGGAGTTGGCTGAGAAAGGACTAAGTGAAAACAGAGGCACGACCTCAGGGTTTTGCATGATAGAAAGATGCAGCACAGGGCTCGTTATGCCAATAACTGCCCATCAGAGTCCATACTGCCCCTTCTCTGCAGGTGGGTGAGAGAGGAATATGGTCCCTGTGTACAGCAGAGCCTCACAGTGCTCTAAGTCAAACTTATTATACCAGAGAGGTTTAGAGGAATTGAGCTTTGGTAATTTTAAAGATTATTTCCACATATCTCTTGTCATGTGTTCGTTACACAGCCCCTTGGAGAGGAGGTATATACAGTTCTGATACACTAAGTATTTAAAATAAGTTTTGGATCAGATCAGTCAAACTGGTTCAGGGACAGAAGGATGAAAACCCTTAGGCTGAAGGTTCTTTATGGGACTTTTTCATAGCCAATCTTGTTGCGTTTCACTAAATCCTGAGTCCGACCCTGTTTGTTTCAAATACATGTGTGGTTTGTCTGCCAAAGTGTCAGCAGTAATATGCACATCTGGAAGAAGTAAGCATCTGAGAAATCATACAGTCTTTTTGCAACGACAGAAATGTACTCGGGTATTAGGAGCAGGGCCTTTGTAACCATGCGGTGATGTGTAAGTTTGCTGCGGTGCATCATGCGACACAAGTAAAGGCTTCAGGAGATGCATGGTGAAGCACACAGATTATTGTATGAGCTCATGGTAGGAAGGGGATGTTTAAATTGTGCACCAGTCCTTATGCCTCTGACTGCAAAGAAAGACATTTTCAGAAGGTATCCGCTATTGTGCACATGCAATTTTGCACATCTAATCACTTGTGTGCTCAATTTTTGAGCACTGGCACTAGTGCATGAACCTGACAGAATTGCAAATCAAGCACAAATGAGTTTTGCACCTCTAAGTTTTATCTGCAAGCTCAAAGTTGTGCACAAACAATCAACGCTGAGCTGAGGTGCCTTTGGGAATCTGATTTGGAATATTAAACAACCCTCCTGCAGTGTTTTACTCAGCCAGGGATTTAAACAGTTCTGAAAGGCCAAACCGTTGACTCCTGGGACAGAATTTGCCACAAAAAGATGGATAGAAAAAAGAAATAAAGATGAAAAGCTGTGACTGTTGTTTAACCTTTTATTTCTCTTCACTCCAATATTTTATGGCGTCTTCTCAGACTTCTTTAACCAGCCTCTTAATGAGGACAATGGGCCACTGTCTCTCAGTGCCCTCGTTAGGAGCGTTGCTCTCTGCTGTATTTTTACGTCATTCTTAAATGACTGAAGCATTGTGTGCAATGTTCCCTCTAATTTTTGACAGGCTGTGTGCACAAAAAATTTCTTCTGTCCAAATTGTTCAGCTTCTGTGCAAATTTTTGTCCCGTGGTGTTTCGCCATGTGCGTGGGGTTTAGGATCTGTGTGCGCGCGCACACGCACACGGCTTAGAGGGAACAGTGATTGTGTTTGCAGGCTCCAGCCCCTCCTGAACCAAGGAAACCTTGTTGGGAGAGGGGTGGATGTGGATGGATAAACAGGTGTTTGTACAAACTCCCAGGTTTCTATCAAAGAAAGCATCGTTTTCCCAGGTGAGGATGGTGAAGCAAGCCATGCTGATGGAAACACTGCTTCTCAGGTTCTACCTCTGCCCCCCCCACCCCCAGAAGCAACACAGCGTTGCCTTTTCATGTGGATAGTGTTTCTCAGTGTAGGGGATGCCCCAGGGGCACAGCGGTGCTGCCTGTTACCTGTGAAGGCATGTGTACAGGTTTTAATGGTGCCCACCATATATTGGCTCCTATGAGAACTCCCGTCGTGCCCACCCTCACTCTGGTCTAGTGTAGATGGCCCTGCTTTGACATCATCATCTCTGCTGGTGATCAGGGCACTGTATCCAGGAGGGACAATGCCCTGGAGATAAACTGAGCATGTCCATCTCCCCAGGGACACACCTGCTCCTGCTCCCATCCAAGACTGGGAATTTTGCAATGACCTCACTAGCAGCAGGATCAGAGGAGAATCTGCACGCTGCTCCTCTAAGCTGATGGCATCAAGTCTCAAGCATCATGAATTGACTCCTGCTTCTCCTGTAAGAAAGAGTTAATAAAAGCAAAGCTTGTCTGGCTGGCGCAGTTCCAGTGTGCACACCCTGGCCCTGCTCAGTAGAGCTGTGACTCAGAGGCATTGAGCATCCTGCCAGAGCATGGAGCAGAATCCTGGTTCTCAGCCCCTCCTCTCCAAACAGTAAATATTGGTCCAGCATCATGTATGGAGGAGTCTGTGCCTCACAGTGTCTGCTCCTTTCCAGCAGTTCAGTAATACTTGCTTAAACAAGGAAGCTGCTTGCATCTCTGTCTGTCTGGCAGGGCCTGGATTGTGCCCTACCCATCCACATGTGGAGGGGGCCAGGTGTGCTTCATGGCACTGCCCCCTGCAGACCTTGTCAAGAGCTCTCAACAGATCTGTGGTTCCTGCAGCAGGAGGGGGCTGGGCGAGTGGGGAGGAGTGGGCAGGCTGGAGGGAATGCACATCTTTCATCCCCCTCTTTCCCACCCAGCAGGCCTTAAAAATCCTGAGACGATATTAGAGCTGGGGGCTCCCTTATCACTCTCCCCCACCCCCTCCCTGGAGCTGCTGCCAGCAGGAACGCTCCAGGGCCTGGGATTCTGCTGGGGACCTAGATAATGGGGAGGTATGAGACTCCCTGCAGACCTCCCATGGATTCACTAGGCTGCGTTGGGTGGGCGTCCCACAGTCTATTTTGTGAGGGGCCCCTCTATCCCCAAGAAAATGACTAAGGAGAAAGTCCAAAAACAGATTTCCCCCCTGCCCCTTTGCTGCTGGGATTTTCCTCAGTATCTAACCCATCAAACGAAATCCGCTTTCTGGTGAGGTAAATACATCGTCTGCTCCTCTACTCAGTGATGCTGACCTAAAACGTGCCTGAGTAAGGATGAGAAGAGGCACCTCTAGCCAGTGTCCGTTGGAGATTCTCTTGAGAAGTGAGTTACTTTAGAAACCGCTGTTCTTCGTCCCTCCGAGCCATAGCTCTCCGCCTGAATTATTACAAACCTCGGCCACAGCAGCCAGTAGTGAATCACAGAAGTGATAGTTCGGTTCCAGGCCAGCAGGGGTGAGAGAGGATAGTGGGACTGGGTCACCACTGTCAATCTGGAGCATCTCCCAGTGTGTGGAGATGTTCTGGATTTGGCATCAGTGTCAGGAAGTCAAACTCCTCAGCAAACAATGAGCGTGGGGGGTGCTGATTAATTCACTGTTCCCAGGAACTCAGCTCAGAGGGAGTCACCTTTTCTGGGCATTTTCCAAACCTTCCAAACTGAATCTATTTTGGTAGCCATGTAGGTAATGATCAAGTCATAGCCCGTCAGTGTTGAAAGGCTCCCATTGGAATCATGCCTGGTTAGAATAACCCAGAGAGCTTGGGGAGGATGCAGGAATTTACGTCTTGTGCCAAATCTCTTCAGAGAATGAAAATAAAATAGCACTCGCTGCATTTTGAGTTTCTCGACAATTCAGCTCTGCAGTTTGCTAAACTCCATCTGTAATCTCTGCTTAGTCAGTGTGGGAAATAATTATATGAGCGCTGATGAATTTTGGCAAACTCTGAGTGTGGTGATTTCCTGGGTATCCTGTCACTCATCGCACCCTGGTGTAACAAAGGCTCCTTCGCCTTATTAGAGCGAATGTTAGATTGACAAGATCAAGTGACAGCACGATTGTAGAGACACGTCTATTTGCTCAGTGCATAATCCTCCCTGCTGAACACCAGCCAAACTCATCCTCAGGTCTTATCTTTTCAAGACTCAGTATTTATTCATGTGGTTGTTTTATGTAAACTGTAAAGATCCTCATTAAATGGAAACCTTAACTCATGAGCTTCCTTATTAAGGTGGCACTGAGTTCAGGCCACCCAGGGCTGCTTTGGGAAATTACTAGGCTGGTGTCTTCTATTTTGGGCAGTGGAGTTTGCTGCCTTAGGAGCCTGATCCAGTGCGGCGCTGAGCACCCTTGGCTCCTGCTGGGTGTGGTGGCCTTTCAGCATCTCTCTGGAAGCACTGGGCACTTTGCAGATGTTCACATTGGAGTCAGTGGCAAAATGACCACCAATTTTAGTGGTGAAGAACTGGGCCTTTTATCACTAAAAACTAGTCTGGGTGGAGCCAAAGGACTCTGCAAACTGCTAATAAAGAGACTCTCTGATGCCACTGAAAGAGTCTGGAATCTTTTGGGTGGATCTTGTTCTGGGTTTGGGATTCAGTATGTACACGAGAGGGGTGCAGGGAGTGTAACCTGGGGCCATGGACGAGAAGAGGCCAGGAGTGTGAGCTGAACACTGCTGAGGGGTTTGCTCGGTGTGGCCTCTGTCCCAGTATGGGCTGGTCTCAGGCAGTCTCCTAACACAGAAGGCTGCCATGAGCAACATTGGTAGTACCCTGCCCCCAATCCAACCAATGGGAAAATCCCATTGACTCCAGGTGGAGCAGGCCTGGGGCCTGTGTATGAAGCTGAAACAAGCATGTCTGCCATCTCCACTACTGCTGGAGATGTGGAATAGGGTCTGGGAGAAACCCTAGCATCTGTAGGTCAACAAGAGACTGCAGTGGGGTCTCCCAGCACAAGAGCTGCAGTCGAGGCTGAGCAGGGGCCTTAGCCATTTGGAAACTCAGCCTGTAGATTCCACGGGATTCCAGGGCATTGGCTGCAGTAATAATTCTAAACCCCAGAATGTTGCCGTAATTCGAGGGTAGACAGCAGCGTTTCTACTCTTCGGCCCTTGCTCAGCTTCATAAAGCCTCTAAGTTTGTAACTTTGTTAAATTCACACCAATGAGAGACAGGGCTAGAGGAAAACCCGTCTCCTTTAAGGAAGTGCTGGCAGCAGAATTCTCTCTCTGGAGCTTGCCTGTACCTTGGTCTGAGAGATCTTGGCCTGTGCGCTACTCAGCAGACAGAAACATGCACCAGCTGGAATAGATCGCTGTCTGGAACTGTTGCACCATACAGAGGGGCACAGCATTTTGTTACTAAACAAAGGGGCAGCCACTAATCCCATCTGGGATGAAATTATAGCAGAAATCAGTACATCTGAAATTTGCATTTTTCTTTCCAACAACTGAGTTTTCAGGGACCAGCCAGATATTTTAGAGCCTGTTTTCCACAATAAAGAGAAGCTTTTCAATTCAAACCCTTTCAGGAACATTAACGTGCTCAGTGCAGGGCTACATCCTCCTCTAGTTCTTATCTCAAGGACAGCACCGCCAACAGCAAAACGCCCCATCCCTCACCTGGGAATATTAACAAGTGTCCAGTGTTCTTGAGTAGGAAGAAAACCTGTGACCCGCTGGCTTCATGCCAAGTCTGCTGTTGGCAAAACCAACACCGCTCAGGACACGGATACAAATGGCTGGGTTGCGTCTGACATCAGGGCACGCGCAGGTTAAATAACGTTACATTTATGACACCGACTCACAAAAGCCAAGCGTGGTTTGCTGGCTACTGTGATACTGCAACATCCAGCGCTCATCCCAGATCACATCAATACCAGGGCACAAAGTGGGGAAGGGGGTGAAGCAGGCTGGGGTGTCTCTCTTTACTGCCTTTAGAGAGTTTGTGTTAGGCTTTACCTTGGTTTGCATGTGACTTTCCTTTTTGTGGTTTGGTATTTTTAATTACTTGGGGGCAAATCTCCACAGTGAGAAACTTTTAGAGCTGACAGAGCTTTTTAGAGTGGGGATTATGTAAATGCATATTATGGGGCCTTCATAAATAGGGATTATTTGCCAAATATATTTCAGTGCTTCCTTTGGAACCATTAAGGTCTGTTGTGTAAATAGGAATTTAGTGACTGTCTATTCTGCATATCGTTAATTCAGTAATAGACCATAACAGCAATTTTTACATTTATTCTGGCCTATTGTGCAAAGGTGCTTTTAGACAATTTTCAAATCATATGTTGCTGTATGTAATAAGAAAAGCTAATCATGGGATAGCTGCCCGTCCACATTCCTATTAGCTACTCTACAAATTCAGTCTGTCTAATTTTGCAAGTGACTATGCTACTTTCTGGGCTAATAACTTGCTAATTTTCACTTGCTAAATTAAGAGCATGTTTTAGTGTTTACATCAGCACAATAAAGAGAATATTTTTCCAATAATGTAAAAACATTTTACATGGTTATCTAAGAAGAGGCAGATTTTCTGAATGAGTGTGAGATCTGCACTCCTGAATGCCAGGTTCCAGCTGAAGCTCATTGAAATGAAATGCTATAACCCATAGGCAACACCACCTTTCAGCTGACAATCTTGGGAGGTGAAGACTGTTTGCATTGGAAATACTGGACTTTAGGATCTCAGTGGACAATATCTGTAGCTTTCCCTGCTGCAGAAGTGGTGTCAAGCCATAGCTCTGACATCTGACCAAATTGTTTGGTCTGCCGCCTGACATGAAAGCCCAGTCAGGAACAAGAGCTGCTTTACCCGCAGCACCAAGCTTGTGAAGGCCCAAGGCACTGGTTCAGAGGTCATGCAAAAGCCATGTGCCAATAGATGACATATCAGTAATTTTGAAGCCCTCTCTCTCTTCCCTTGCAATGTGCTCAGAGCTGTGCAAACATCAGAGGTAGTGATACAGTCCCCACTGCAAAGAGCGTCCACTCCAAAAAGGGGATTTTTTGTAACCAATGAAGGTTACACAGAAAATACATAAGTGCACAGATTGCAGGACTGGTTTCCACTGCCTATCAGCAGAGCTATGGAGCCCCCATCCTCACATTCCCCTGCTGTTAGTTTCCAGTGACAAGTGACTCATGGACCCATCCTTTGCCCATTAGCAGAGACCAGTTACATCCTTTCTTTTCTGCTTCCTTTTTGCTTTATACTGGGGGGAGAGGAGGAGTCTCAGTAACCTGCAGGTCGAAACAGTGGTGTTTTCACTGACAGATACAGCATAAAAGAAGACCAGGCCAAATCTGGCCCAATTTACATCCTATACAACTCCACTCATATTGGGCTGAAGGCTCTGGCTCTGAGTCAAGATGGAATTGGCCCCAGTGGATGAGAATTCAGGTTTAATGTCAGGACAGTGCCACAATGAACGAGCTGTTTTGTCACATGGAGTGATGTGGCCCACTGGCTGGGGCTCTGCCTAATGATACACCATTAACGCCATTGAATAAAACTCAGTGCAGCTTATGAAAGAAAAAGCTGCCAGCCCGTGTGTTCTGAGCAAGTGGCACGTGGACAGGATGCTCATTGCAGCACAGTGGCATTCAGCTGGTGAAGGGCAAAGCTGCCAAAGCCAGCTCAGCCCATGCCTTAGATACCAGGGTACCTGCCAGGAGTGGAGGGAAGCCCAAACCAGCAGATCTGGCTTGTGGAGGCAGGGCAGAGAGGATGCTGCTCCCCCTCTATCCCCCAAATCTCTAGTCCCAGTGTGGAGGCAGTGGCAGTGTCAGGGAGCAAGGTTCGGGAGCAGGCCTTCACTGCAGTCTCTTGCACAGAACTGATGGGCAACTCCCTTTCGCTTACAGTGGAGGGAACAAGGAGCAACTGCTCGAGCAGCTGGTGACTGCTGTGCCAGTGTCAGAGCACGGAGAGGAGAATCAGACCCAGAATCCGCAGTAACTTCTGCGGCTTTCCCCACTGTGCTGTGGAACTGCTCCAAGGAGGGCTCTGGGCCAGCAGCCGTTGGAGGAGCCTCTGGCAGAGCAATTCCTGTAAGAGCCCAACTGGCTGCCCCCGGATGCCTGGGCTTAGGGAGCTGAACCTCCAGGCTTTTCTGTGGAGAGGTGGAGCAGAGAGGGGCTCAGCTCCTGCCAAATAGAACACCAGGGGTTCTCATGCTGTTGCCGGGAGTAACCCGCCTGTATGGCTGACCCCTACCCTGCATCACATATCTGTGGTTATGCATCCCTGCAGCATTGCAGCTCAGCATTGACCCATGGACCAGAGGGAAGAGTAGGGCACCTGAGTGCAAGTTTCCAGGAGGAATTCTTCTATTCATGCTCTTTGATAACATACACTGCGGTTTGCTCTGAGGAAAGGCTGCGGGTAAAACACCTGCTGTGCTTTATCACACCGAGGGCAAGCTCCGCTTCAGTAAAGCGGCCGGTTCTTCATGAGACCAACTAGGTGCTTGGTTCCTTTGAAAATCTGCTCCCCACTGTGGGTGCCCTGACCCTCCTGAAAACTTTGGGCTAATTGCCTTGAATGGCATCTTTGTAGCCAGATCATCCATCTTCAGTAGTGATGAATTGACTGGTCCATGTCCTTCCTCTGGGTGGCACCCTGTAGAGTACAGCGTGTGGGCTACAGTCAGTGTGTCCCTGCCTGCGGGGTTGGTGGCACATGATGCAGGCTTAGCTCTTTTGTACACTGTGCTCACCTCATTAGTTTTGTTGTCCCACCAACCCTCAGCCTGGTTACATAAGGCAGGTGTGATGCTGTCAGTCACATAGAAAATGAATCATTTTGAAGATTGCCCGTGGGCTTGGTTATATAGGGAATGGACTGCATGCCAATATTACTGGCAGGATGTAATGAAGGAACCTGTTTTTGCTAGAAGACTTGAATACTCTCCTAGAAGAATTAGCTGGATGGTCTGGCTGTAAAAGAGCACTGTTTAAATTTTTAAAAAGAAAAACTTTCAAGGCACTGAAAAATGGACAGGAACCTATGGAACAACACACCTCCTTGGGCCAAAACCCCAGCAGGTGCAGGGACATTGGGCACATATAAATGTAACATTTGAAACTATTGTGTATATGCAGAAATCTTTCCCCCTCCCTTGCAGCTTTACTGTGACTCAATATACTCCTTTGGTTTCACCTCCATCACAGGGTTTTGCAAATGAGCTAATTTGCAACCCAGCTCTCAGTTCTTAAAAGACAGGGTTTCTCGGGGGGGGGGGGGGGGGTTCCTGATCTTTCCCTGTGTTTTGCTGTCTCTGTTCCTTAAATTTAGCTGATACTAAGTACACCAGGACCCTGTAAACTTTTTGAGCAATAACTCAGTTTGAAAATACCATTTGATCAGACATAAACCCATATAGCTGTCCAAAAAGATGGTGACAGGGTCTTAAATTATCACAGATGATCTGTTTTCTCCTTTGATGCATTCTGAAACCATACAGATAAAAGTTTTACATGAAATCCAGTCCGACCTCAGCCTTTAGAAGTGATTAATTTCTATTAATGATATACTGATTTGCAGAGAGCTTATTCTGCATAAAGTTAGAGCCAGGGACATTCATTCATTGCAATTCCCCTAAAAATGGATATAAATATCAAAAGCAATTGGCCATCCAAAATTTGAATATTAAGCCACTGCATCATGGAAAGTTGACATGAATATGAGACTGGGTCAGAGAAAAAAAATATATGAAATGCTTATCCAACTATGATACTTTACAGCATGTTACTGAGTCATCTGAAAGGTTTATATTCATTACAGATGTATGCGGCATTTGCAAAGGATTCTTCAGGGGAAAAACAGAGCATTATTTTCCAAATGAAATACATTCCATGGTGATCTATGAAGCCCATCTCTCCCTCTGCAAACTCTGGCCGCTTTCTGAGGCTGCCTACCCAAGAGCAGAAACTGGGGTCAGTGGTGGGAATGAATTACACAGCATCCTGCAGCCAAAAATATATATGTTCAAACCCAAACTTGGCAAGGAGAGTGCAAAGCTAAAGACTGCCAGCAGCAAGGTATGTCGCTTTTGTAACTGTTTATCCTGTGATTCAGTGAAAGAAGAGCTAGCAACTCCCCAGCCATGTGATACAATAGTCAGGTCTCTGAAAAGGGCCCAATCAGTCCCAACTTCCCACATTTTTGCCTGTAGCCACTAGGGGACAGAGATGATTTCTGCCCCTCCCAATCCTGACAGGCTACCGTCCATTTAAAACCACTCAGGGAAAAGACAGACGTTTCCAAATGGGTGAGAGCTGATTGTAAAAGCTGCTCACAAGGCCAGGGGAAGTAGCCGTTCAAGTGTGACGGGATGGGACATACGAACAGCCACACTGTGCGATCTGAATGGTCTGAGTGTGCTAATGTGTGCACTGAGGCAGAGAGACAGGGCCTTTGTTTTCACACCTGTCCCCAGCTTCCACATCCTAGCCAGCCCCAATGTAAGCACAAGGAGCAAGAGTCACCATTGCCTTACACCTTGTATCATTCACACTCAGGCAAAGGGGGTGTGAAGTGGCTGTGAAAATTGCCATTCAGCTTCAGGGGCATTTTTCACAGATGTAAATGAGGCTACAAGGTTATGAGGCTGTGGAACTCACTGCCACTGGAAGACTGCAGTGTGCTTACACCTTGCTGGGAAGCACCTGGCCACCATCAGACAAGATGCTGCATTAGATAGTCCTCTGGTCTGATCTACTCTGGCAATTCATACGTGCTTAAGGTGCAGGGCAATGGTGAGCTGAACCCAAAATGCAGCTTTAATATGAGCAGGGATCTGGGCTATTTTCTAAGTGACAAACTACTCGGAACAAGAAGGTAGTGATCGGTGCTGGGTGTAAGGTAACAGGCTGATCCCCGTATGGGATCTCGTCCCCATAGATGGCTAATATCTATTATCGAGCCATTGAAATGTCACACACAGGAGCACCTGCTCCAATTCTGGTACACAGAGCTCTTTGCAGAGGCAGTCAGTGTCATTGCCCCGGCCTTGCAGCTGGGATGTTGCAGTGCAGCAGTTACTCTTCAGAAGTGACCAGTGAGTTCAGGTGCTCAGCTTAGCTTGGGACACGTTGGGCCTGATTTTGAGGGGTGCTGGCCACTCATAGTCAGGGGGTGCTGAGAGCCATTGAATCAAATTGTAAACCCTGTACATAATGGAAACCACTTCAAACCAGGGGGTGCTGCAGCCCCCCCCCCCGCACCTTAGTTCCAGCACCTATGCCCATAGTCCCACATAAAGTCAATGAGAGCTTTTCTCTCTGTCCCTGTAGCTAAAACTCACACCCAGCCCATCGTCCCCTCCCGCCTCCAGGGCTAGCCTCCTCCCCACCCCATTCTCATGCCCAGCTCATTCTACTTGGCTCCCCACAAAACCCAGCTGCAGCCACTTCCTCTGCCACTCCCAGCACACCAGCCCCCTCCTCCTCCACATCACACTGACCCTTCTTGTCCTCCCCGCCCTGCGCTTCCTAGCTATCCACCCCAGGTTCCAGCTGCCTTGCCCCGCACCTTCCACTCTGCCAGGTGAGCCAGCTGCTGCTGATACTGCGAAGACCCTCCCAGACTGGATCCCCTCTCCTCCTTGAGGCCCGCTGTTCCCACGGCACCCACAAGAGCTCAGCTAGGATTTGGGGACGAGGCTGAGGGACAAGTGGGGCCAGCAAATTCCATTCGGCTAGTTTGTATCTATTACAATTAAAATATATTGACTGGATGGGCTGCCTCTCCAGTACCCTTTGCATTGCTTAGAGTGTGAGCTCCTTAGGGAAGCAGCTGGATCTTCCTCTGTTTGTACAGTGCCCAGCACAGCGGGACTCTGAGCCGGGTCCAGGCCTCTGAGCAGAGCCCACATATGGATGGTATCAGATGACAAAACTGCCATTAAGGACTGTGGGGGTTGGCAGCATTCACTGCATGTCAGCGTTCACTTGAAGGCCAGTCTTATTTCAAGAGAAATGCCATATTCTACAAGTGGTGCCAACAAACCTTTGTAAGTAAAAAACGGTTTCACTCTTGTAGCAAAATGTAACTGCAACAGCAGAGGCTACAGTCTAACACTCCAAAATAGAGGGAAATGTGTGATGTTTTGTCATATCGATATATCTGCTTAGCCCAGTGGTTCTCAACCTACCACTGTGGGCCACATATGTAGCTCTCAGTGTGTTACGTGGACCGCATCCACACAATATATATACCACCTGTATGACCCTAAGGATGTCACCTGGGCTGCAACTGGGTGCAGACTGGGCCACAAACTGCCTGCTGGCCTTAGGCTGAGAACCACTCGCTTAGAAATAGTAGTATGAAAAGGCATTTGCCCTATAATTACACAGTGCCCCGAAATATTGAAATTACATTATTAATACAGTGACACAAAGTAAACCAGGGCTGGGGTCATCCCCACAGCTCTGAATGGCTGACAGCTATTTAACTACTAGGGATTCCTCAACTAAAAGACAAAGCCTGCTTTGCTTGTCCCATGCAGCATGTTTCAGTTTGAGTGAGTCCATGTTCCCAGCCTGGACTCTAAATGTACGCATTGGGAAAGGTCTTTTATTTGAATATCTCTGTATAAGGTTTAAAGTGTAATGTACCCGGCTCGTCTGAAAGCTACTAAAACGATTGCATAGGAGACAGCGTGTGGAGGAATGCTCCCACTTACAAAATCTTCTTTATTTTATATAAATAACATAGCCATAAATGTACAAATAAAGGAAAAGGAGATTCCATGTCACTTTCATGTCCATGTATAAAATCTAATGAGAATGATGCAAAAGCTATACCTGTAACTGCGATGTGGTGTATAAAGCACTGACAAACTAATTCTTTCCCACAGGTTTATACGAAATTCTACCGATGAATGCCACACTAAGTGCCATAGCAACATAGCAGAAACAAAAATTTAGAGAGAGAGAGGGGGAGAGAGTGTGGCTGAGCTGCTGCAGCTTTGGGCAGGGAGCCAGGCAGTGGGCGGAGAGTAGGGAAAAGACACAGGAGGCAAATCCTGCTGTCCTTACTCGGGCACAAGACCAAAAGCCAGCTGGCAGCAGTGAGAGTTGTGCATGTGGATGGAGAGCAGTAGCCAGCCCTTGTATATGTTTATAGTTATTTTCAATGGACAGGGCCTGGAAGATGTGAAAGGATGTGATATGCAGAGCTCAGTGAAACACTCACAAGGGATCATTTATATAGCATGTTTGTGGTGTCCCTAGCCTCCGTTTGCCAGAAGCTGGGAATGAGCGACGGGGGACAGATCACTTGATGATTCCCTGTTCTGTTCATTCCCTCCGGGGCACCTGGCATTGGCCACTGTTGGCAGACAGGATACTGGGAGAGATGGACCTTTGGTCTGACCCAGTAGGGCCATTCTTATGTTCCTTTTCCAATTTCCCACCAGACAGCAAAATCCTGCCTTAGGACTTCGTGGTGCTGCCCATCACTAGTATCTGGGCATCTTCTGTGCAAACTAGAGAGGTGATGGCAAAGTCTCTTGGCCGTCCTGGTGTTCCGGCTCTTCTACCTTTTCAGGTTACACTAAAGCCTCTGCTTGGAGCTGAATTTCTGGGTTGTGTTTTTAGGGAGTTGCACTTGTTGTAAAGGTCGGAAAGCAAAACTGACATTCATAATGTGAAATTACTTATAAATTTCTTTGCATATTTTCCCCTGTGCAAATTGCAATTCATAGACGTGTTCATTGCAAATATACACAATTCAAGCTTCAAAAATTCGACTATGATAGGCTAGTCAGGTTCGTCATCTGGAATTGTTTGTTTCTTGACTGGATGATTTCTGTACCTGACAGACAGACTCCGCTGTGAATTTCAGTTACTGTAGCTAAATAAGCAATTACAAATTCGTTCCCATTGAAAAGTCCAGTTTCAAATTCATTTCTGACACCTATCGGTGCTAGCAGAACTTGGGCCCCTGAATGTCTGCAGAAAGTTAACACACAAGGGTCATGAAGGAAGCTGACCGAACATGTGCTTTTCACTTGTGATGGATTTTACCCACCATCCTTGCAGCCGCTCTGGCCAGGTCCGGCTAGGTTAAATTAACCCTGTCAACAGCCAGCAGCTTAAAGCGACATTTCCCACCTCTCGCCAGACCTGCTCGGATTGGGTGCAGGGGCCAGTGGAAGGTTCCAGTGCCATGGCTCCCGCCAGCAGCTCCAGCCTCCAACACCTGCACTGTACACACCTGTCTCTTCCCGCCAGGGATGGGAGGGAAGCGTGGAAGCGGGACAGTCGGGGAGTCTCTGGAAGGAACTGGCGGGGGGAGGGAAAAGGCCTCAACCCACCCCCAGTCCTGTTGTAGGCACTGGGCGCACTTGTGTTCACCTTGTCTTCGGCAGCACAGCACAGAGACACCGCGACTGAACAGTTATTAAAACCCAGTCCAACAAACCCCCTCCGCGACGTGTAAAGCCTGGGGAGGACCCGCAGGGTGGGGCGGACGTGGGACTTGCTGGCGCCCTGCTCACTGCTCAGACCCTGGGGCGATGAAGAGAGCCGAGGGGATACGGAGCTGCAGAGAACAGGCTGGGTGATTCCAGGGTCTTGGCTTTGCCAGGGGAGCCTAGGATCCACCAACCCCAACCCCTGCCCTGTGCACGTCTGCGACTACTGACCGTGTATGGGGGGAGCCCCCGGGGGCCTGTGCAAACCCGCCCCAACGATCCTGCCCCACGGCGCTCCCTGGCTGAGGCGCTCAGAGCGCAGGAACTTTCTCACTCAAACCCGCCGCAGCATCCCCAGCCCTCTGGAGCCGCAGAGCCGGCCGCCTGGCAGGGCTTTCCCAGCCAGCCGGGCTCCTGCACCCGCCGGGTGCGCACAGCGGCGGGCAGCTGAGCCTGCAGCCCGAGAGCCCACAGGTCCCAGGCTGCCAGGGACAATCGCTGCCGCCACCCTGTGCGCCCCGCACTGGGGGACAGGACGCTCCCCGGGTGCTCTCTGCACCAACAGCTGGCAACACCCGGCTCCAGCCAAGGCCTGGGTGGAGGCGAGTGGGGACCCAGTCTCCTGGCTCAGACTGACCTTAACGGGGGACGTTGACACGAGGGTGACCAGATGTCCCGATTTTATAGGGACAGTCCCAATGTTTGGGTCTTTTTCTTATATAGGCTCCTGTTACCCCCCCACCCCGACTTTTCACATTTGCTGTCTGGTCACCCTAATTGACAGTGACCGCAGGCACCGCCTGCCAGGTGAGGTTTCTCCAGCAGGCGCCAGGAACTGCGCACCCAGCAGAACCCGCATCTGACCCTCAGCTGTGTACCAGCCCCTCGTGCCCGGCAGTGAGCTGTGGGAGCAGCCAGCTCCTGGCACAGGTGCCTAAACTCGGGGTGCAGGGGGCTGCTGCACCCCCGGCTTGAAGCGGTTTCCATCATATGCGGGGTTCGCAGCTTGGTTCAGGGGCTCTGGAACCCCCCACTAGACAAATTCTTCCTGCACCTCTGGCTCCTGGTGTCCGCGGGCTCCCCCGGGCTGGCCTCCCCCCGGTTTTACACCGGCCCAGAGCCCTGGAGCGCGCTGGGCAGGCCCTTGGATTGCGAGGGTCAGCCCCAAAGCTCAGGACAGGCGGTGCCACCGTCTCCCGACCAGCCCCCCGCACCGCAGAGCTCGCAGGCCGACCCGGGGCCCGCTAGGCAGGGGCCCGCGCTCTGCAAAAGGGCGGCCAAGCCTGCTCCAGCCGGGACCCACTTTAGCACGGTCAGGACCAGCAGCAGGGGCCCCTTCCTTGGGCCCGAGCGGCGGGATCCCCCCGGCAGGCTCCGCGGAGTTTTCCGCTGCAAACCGCACTCCGAGGGCGGAAAAGCAGCCGAGAGGCCGAGCTCCAAGGGCTGCAGCCGGAGGCGCGATTCATGGGTAGCTCTGGAGACTTCGAAAGTTAAACAGGGGCCTTTCTTCCTGCGCGGAGCCTCTTCAATGGGGCTCTGTGATCCCTTCGTGCCCTCGCCATGGCAACCGGCAGCATCCCGGTGGAAATGCCCCCGCGCCACGCAAGGCCACCGTCCTCACAAAAGGCAGCATCTGGCCCCTTCAACCAGCTTTACGGCCGTGCCCCGGCCACGCCTGGGTGCCTCGGCTCGCCCCGTCGGGTGGCTGCAGCGGGGGAAGCCGTGGGGAGCCGCCGAAGTGCCGGGGGATTCTCCCTGCCCGTGCGCCACGCCGGCCTTCAGGCGCCCCAAGCTCGCGTGGGTCCCTGGGCTTTGCTCGCCTTTCCCCGGCACAGAAATCTCGGCCAGCCCCTCCTGAGCCAGCCCTGCCCGGCCGGGCGGCTGCGAGCCGGGCGCGGCGCTGCCCTGACCCGCCCCGGGGAAGCTCCAGCGCGTGGAGCGGTGCCGAGCCAGCGGGACAGGAGCGGCCGCATCCCCCGAGCGCCCGGCGCCAGCCGGGCCGGGCACCTGGGCCGGGCCGCTGGGAACACAACGCGCTGCCCTGGCCGAGTTGCCCGGGGGCGCCGGACGCTCCCCGGCCTGCCCCGGGGGCTCCTCGTCCCGCCCGTCGCCGGCCAGCCTGGGCGGGGGGGTCTCCCTTCAACCGGCCCGTGGGGCGGGGGCTGAGCCCGACGGCCGGGGCCGGGCGAGTCTCCAGCCGCCCAGCGCCCGCAGCGCGACGCCCCGGCCCCGCGGGCAGGAGCCCCGGCCCAGGCCGAGCCCCGCAGGGCCCGGGGCGCAGGGGGAGCCGCACGGAGCCCGGGCGGGGCGCGCCCCGCAGCAGGTGCCCCCCAAAGCCCCCTCCCCACGTGGTGAATCGCAAACCAGCATGAATGAACAGCCTGCCTCCAATCAGAGCCCGCCCCGGTGCCAGGAGCACGCGGGCTCCCCAGCCCCAGCGCATCCCCCGGCCAATCCCTGGGAGCCGCCTGCACCCCCTCCTCCAATCGGGGAGGGAGGCGTGAGGAAGCTCCCCGAGCCGGGGGCACCCTATGAAGGCGAGGAGCCTCCTGCCAGTCCCGGCCGGCGGAGCCAATGGGGCGCGGGGGGGAGTGGCCGGGAGCCCGGCACCCACCGGCGCCCCGCAGCCCGGCTCTAAAGCGCCGCGCTCCGCCAAGCGCCCTCAGTGAGCGCGGGGGAGCCATGGCCGCCGCAGCCCAGTACCTGCCCCGCAGCAGCCCGCTGCTGCACCCCGACTCGGACCGCATGCACCAGGGCACGACCTACCGCGAGGTGCAGAAGATGATGCACCACGAGTACCTGCAGGGCTTGGCCAGCGGCTCCGGCCACCCCATGAGCCTCGGCCACCCCCAGTGGCTGCCCAGCGCCGGCTCCGACTGGGGCAGCGGCTCCCACCTGGGCCAGGCCGAGCACGGCAAGGGCGGCGTGCAGGGGGCGGGCCGGGAGGAGCTGCCCGGCGCCTTCCACCCCCGCTCCCACCTGGTGCACCAGCAGGCGCCCGGCGGCCACCCGGGCGCCTGGGCGCAGGGCAGCGGGCACCACCTGGCGCCCATGTCCCCCACGTCCAGCGGCCACCAGCCGCTGCTCTACTCGCAGTCCGCCTACACGAACCTGAACGGCATGCTGGGCCCCCAGGCGCCGGCCCTGCACCACGGCCTGCGGGACCCCCTGGGCCACGAGGAGGCGGCCGGGCTGCACGACCCCCAGCTGGAGGCCTCCCCGCAGCACCTGGGCCACCCGCAGGAGCACTCGGACGAGGACGCGCCCAGCTCCGACGACCTGGAGCAGTTCGCCAAGCAGTTCAAGCAGCGGCGGATCAAGCTGGGCTTCACCCAGGCGGACGTGGGCCTGGCCCTGGGCACCCTCTACGGCAACGTCTTCTCGCAGACCACGATCTGCCGGTTCGAGGCGCTGCAGCTCAGCTTCAAGAACATGTGCAAGCTCAAGCCCCTGCTCAACAAATGGCTGGAGGAGACCGACTCCAGCACGGGCAGCCCCACCAACCTGGACAAGATCGCGGCGCAGGGCCGCAAGCGCAAGAAGCGCACCTCCATCGAGGTGGGCGTGAAGGGCGCCCTGGAGAACCACTTCCTCAAGTGCCCCAAGCCCTCGGCCCACGAGATCACCTCGCTGGCGGACAGTCTGCAGCTGGAGAAGGAGGTGGTGCGGGTCTGGTTCTGCAACCGGCGGCAGAAGGAGAAGCGCATGACGCCGGCCGGGGTCCCGCACCCGCCCATGGAGGATGTTTACGCGCAGGCGGAGACCTCGCCGCTGCACCACCCGCTCCAGAGCTCGGTGCAATGACTGGGCGGCGGGGCCGGGGGCTGAGGGCGCCGGGCAGCGGCGGGTGCAGCTCTGGAGTTTACAGCGAGGGCCCGCGGGCGGCAGGGACCGCGCCCGGCCCGGCCAGGGGGCCCGAACCCCGCCCGCGGCCCCCAGCCCCTCCCCGGCGGGAAGTCGCGCTCGGGACTTGGTTGCTGCCGCTTGGCTTCGGGCCCTGGATGCCGAGACTCGCCGGGCGGCGCGTGGAAAACGCTCGTTAATTTATTCCTCAGACTGGTGCGCAACTGAATTTGTCTCTAATTTAAACCGCTGTATTTATTTGACTTCCAAAAATACCGCGCGCTCCAGAGCCCCGCGGCTCTGCAAACGCCGCGAGAGGAGAACTAGCCAAAGGTTTGAGATCTAATTTATTCTTCGTTTGCTCCCATGCCACTGACCCTGCGGGGGGCTCTCTCCGGCCCGGCTCCCCGCCCCCCCGGCTGCGCGCTGGGACGGGTCGGGGAGGGGCGAGACCTGGTGCCGAAGCTCCCCCCCCGCACCCACCCACCGCGGGCCCCTGGACCGGTTCCGATGGCGCTGATCCCCCCTCTCCTCCTGGGGGGCGCCTGCCCCCGGCCGCCCGGTGCAGACTGCGGCCTCTTGGCTTCCCGGGGAGCGGAGAGTTTCCCGGGGCTCGCTCCAGGGGCTCCCCGGGCCTGGCGCTGCGGGGCCTGGGAGGGGCGCTGGGGAGCGGAGGGGTGTGCGGGGCGGGTGGCGGTAACTTTCCCAGCCCGGCTGTAAATATGTGAGATATGTACACACGTGCCCGCCGCTCCGGATCCCCGCTCCGTCCCCCGGCCGGTTTTTTACACGGACTGATTGCGAGAGGCTATTTTAATATCGTTTCCCGTCCCGTTTCTATTTATTTCTAACCGCGTTCAGAGCCCCCCGTCCCGCGGGCAGGTTCGGTTCATTCCGCAGCGTTGGGTTCGGAGTTTTTGTTTTTTAATCGCAAAAAACTATGTAGCCCGCGAAGTTACGTTTCTATTTATGTTTATAGTAAATATTTTTATTACGTACATAAACCATCCCCCCCGGAACCGGTCTCGTGTCTTCTTTGCAGGCTGCTGGAGTCAGCTCGGACCCTGCCCGGGAGGCTGGCGAGGGCTTGGAGTTAGGGGAGCTGGGCTGGGCACCAGCCCCCGGCAGGGAGAGGGCCAGGGGCAGCGCGGAGCGGGCAGGGCAGGGGCCCCAAGCCGGCAGGACGCTCCCTGGTCCCGTGGCCCAGCCCAGGCGGGTCTGCCCGTTGCTTCAGCCGCTCCGACGGCTTGTTTTTTTCATCCCCGTAGAAAGTTTGAGGCAAGTTGGGATTTTCCTTTGCAAGGACCATTCCCACCGCCTCGCCTGGCTCTGCAGGAACCAAGCCCCCGTTCCCAGCAGCAGGGGCGTCCCGTGCTCTCCCTGCAGGACAATGGGGCAGCTCCAGAGAGACCGGGACTGCAAATGTTGAAAAACTGAGGCAAATAAACGCCCCCGGGGCAGGGCACCTGCCGGCCTGATCGCATGGCATTTAAACTTGGAGGGGGGAGCTGCTGATTCCGCATGGGGAATTGAATCCTAAATTATGACTTCGGGTGTTCATGTTTGGTCCAAGGGGAATGTGTCACAGTGAGATTCAGAGTCCATGTTTACTGGCTGCATCCTTCCAAAATCTTATAACTCAGATCCCCTGACTCTTATGGCTTATAGGCGGTGTTTTGCCAAAATTATTCTCCATTCTGCAGTGTGTGCAACTTGCTATTGATACTCCAGGAGCTGTGGACTCCATCAGCAGGGAAGTGTAAAATCAAGCTCCTTAAACAAATGTGTGGAAGCTCTTACACTTACAAGGGTCTCTGGAAGAGATGAGCTGCCTGTACAGGGATCTCAGGAAAAGTATAAGTATATTGTGCAGCCCCAGCTAAGGGGAAAGAATCTGGTCTGATTTGTTCTTCATACCCTGCATTTTTTCAGTTCCAAAGATTTCCCTAAAGAGAAGGTAGAATTAAAACAAAATGTGACTGTTGCAAATCTCTTCCCCATCATATTCACAGTTAGTGCTGTGAGAGAGAGAGGCGCAGAAAGGGCCAAATGCTCACGTGTTACCTGAGAGAGAAAGGGAAACCCTTTTTTGGTTTTTTGAAGCAGAAGCCACTAGTCTAGAAATGTACATTTTACCTGAAAAGGGAGAAAAAACTCCTCATTTTTCATTTATCATAAACTTAAATCTGAAAAGACAACGTTATTAATTTATTTTAGAGGTAAAAGACCTGTAATTTTATTTTCCTATTCAGCTTTCTAATGTACTCTGTTTAATATTATCTTTCAGATAACTCAAATATGTGAAAAATCTGTTACTCACCTATGTTTACAATTGTTACCAATACAGTTAATCAGCATTCACATTCCTGTTAATTACACTTCTGGGAAACTCCATCTTCATGGCTTAGGCGTTTATATTGTGTGTCTTATATGTACACACGCAGAGCTTTAAAATGTATAATACCGGTGAAATAGCATAAATTGTATTTGGGGTGCTATGATAGTCCATTGAGATTAATACGCCTTTTTGGAATATAGAATACAAGCAGAAAATGTTTTTTTTTTTTTTTTAAAGAATTTTCTCACCTTATATTACAGAAAATAATAAACAACAATGTAATACAAGAAAATTCCATCCTAGCACTCAAGCTGTGCGCTCATGGTTTTTGATTTCACCAGATCCTTTCATAGAGTATCATATCCTAATATTTATGCCTATACCAGGGTCCAGAGAATACTTATTTATTTCATGCTCTGTATTTCTAGAAGAATTAACTTGTATCTTTTTAAAGTCTGCTTTCTCTCAGAATTTGTGAGGAAAGGTCACATAAGTGGATTCTTTTCACTTTCACAGATCTTTTGTTTCCAGCAACCTTTGTATGTTGAGAGAACTTTTGAAGCCTGTGTCTGGAACTCACACACTGGAGAAATGTTTAATAATATAATTTGCTAGAAAACTTCCTATCCGCAGTCTATAATATTTGACACATTGCTACCTGACTTTGGATACATCTCTTATTTTGTGAAACAGCAGGTGTAAAGGGAATTTTGGTTGACGATCGGGCATTACTGTGTGTCAATTCACAAATTTATTTTTTTAGGTGTGAATAATGCAGTTTGCGCCCAACATGAAAAATCTTCTGTTTTCCACAAAAATCTTCTGCTTGGTTTTATTGTATTTTTGTGCCTTCAGTGTTTTGTTTGCAAATGCATTATTGCTCAGGCAAATGTCACAATCAGCCATGTTACTATAAATTAATTATCCTACTTTCTCTGTCATTTTCAAAAATGTAGTTATTGTGTAGTGGCTAATACAAAGGATATTAATAGCTACAGCTTTCCTACTCTTATCAACTGTTTCTTTGGATATTTTTTTTTTATTTAAAAAAAGTCACGATGGTGGACCATTATCAGACTAAATATCATGTTTGATACCCATAAGTTAGCACACCAGCAAATGGGTTCACCTTGCAGTACAAATAAGCTGGCAAACACTGCAGAAGACCGCATTAATAACTCCTCTAGAGCAACAAAATAACGCAATATTGTTTAAAAGATTCAACACACATTATTAATAAAGCATTTTGTCAGCTTTGATTACATGCTCATGTTCTTAATTTCTTTCTGCTGATGTGACTGTTTCACAAAAAGGCAGGGACTGGTAGTTCAGCAACATGAAATGGGGTGTGGAATTCTGAATACAAAAAAGTTTTTGTGTGTGTTTTTATACATTTTAGAATTTGCTGAGCGTCTGCAATGGATTGGATAGCGTACGCTCATCAGAAATAAAGTAACAATAATTATAAATACATGCAAACCAGGTTATCATCCGAAATACCTTTATGAAACTATGGAAACATTTCCACATTTCAGATCCTTTTACAGCTTTTATTTTTTTCTCTGTTTCACCCCCAGACACTTGCTTTTACTTTTGATATTGTAACGTTGAGGCCATTTTTAGAAACCTTTTGGTGATACCTAGTTGGGTTTTTGGTTTTTTGGTTTTGGTTTTTTTTAAAGTCATAAAGCAAAAGAAGGAAATAAGTAAAAGAGAGAGAGAAACTCCACTGTGTGGCTTGCGGGAAGTCTTTCCTGTTTGCATTTGGGGATTAACAGTACAGAATTGAAGCCCGTGCCTGTGTGTATCATGAGCAATTTAGGTAGGCTAGTTAAAAGAAGAGAGACCATGTAGCAAACAGTATTACATTGCTATTTAAAAAAGAGGGGTCAATTTTCACATTTCATCCCCATAATGGATAAGATGTGACGTGAGTTCTGCTGAGGACGAACACCCTTGGGTTGTTTGGTTTGTCAGACTGTATCAGGCACTTGCAGCCCTGCTGCATTAGCACGCTCATGCTATTCCACGGCACAAATAAGACACTTTATTTGTGCAATTCCATAACGCTTAGTCCTTTCAAAAACCAAATACCCCGGGGTTTGCCTCGGTGAAAAGAACAGTTACTTTTCTCAGGCCAAGGAGTAAATAACAGTTAGGGTTTGGGGGGATTTTTGTGGAGGTGGTTTTGGTTTTATTGTTAACCTTTAGTGAGTGTGTTAACATGAGCACTCAGTCTGCTACGCGGACGTAACACAGGTAAAGATGGGGAGGTAGTTTTAGTAGATCAGAAAAAGTACAATTATGAAAACACTGTCCACTGCCAGCAGGTATAAAGGGAACTTAGACTCTGCTCCCATAGGCAGTGGTTGGCCACAGCATACCTGCCCAGAAAACAGGAGGTGTTTCCATTGCACCTGCAGTCAAATTCTGTTCTAGTCGACGTAGGTTTGTATACTGCACTCATCAGTGGTGCTGAGGGGCTGCCACATCCCTGGCTTGAAGTAATAATTAAAAACACTAAATACATGGTTTCCATCAGCAGCACCTCCACTATTAAAATTGTTCCAGCCCCCCCGTCGCTCATCACCGGACTAGTCAAGCTTTTAATTAACATGAAACTGCATTATGAGAAATTCCCCAATACACCAAGGAAACAATCCTTGGGTTGGAGCTCCAAGTTGTTTGGTTTCAGAGGAGTAAAGGCTTAATCCATCTTGCCTTGCTCACAGGCGTAGCCCCAGTGGGTGAAAGCCAGAGTAATGGGGCTCTACGCAGCCGAGGGGTGGTGGGGCCGGGAGGTAAAATCCACCCGCACACCCAGGGGCTGAAGTCATAGCCACAACCCCTCCGTGCCACTTGCCAGCTGGGACAGTTGGAGCCCAATGAATAAGTCCCTGTCACCAGACCACCCCTTCCCCAGCCTTTGTGCTGCCCAATGCATAACAGTGCAGGGAGCCTGATGAGCCAGGCGGGAAGGTCACGCTCGTTTGGGAGCGGAATAACCTGCCATGATTATCTAGCCAGTGTGGAGGGGGAAGTGGTTCCCAAAAGGCGTTGCCCTAGATATTGTTACCAGATATTTCAGGGAGAGAGACGGGCTCTGTTCTGTGAGGCAGGGGAAATTTTCAGCAGCGTGGTGCTTGTTTTCTCTTGTGTCTTTAATAAGGTAGGAAACTGATGGGCGAGCCTGGTGGTGACAATGGATGCTTTGCCTGTCTGCCTGTCTAGCCAAAGGTCAGGGGGTGTCAAGAACATCTTCATACTCTGGATTCGTGTCTAAGAATGTTATGGCAGCAACCTGCAAAGGGAGGAAGACTTTGTCTGTGAGGAATAAACCTGCCCTATGCTAATCGCACGCACACAGCCATGGAAGTGGCTGGAGAGCGTTGCAAGGTGGGGAAATTTGCTGCCTTAGACACTCTTGGTTATTGATGCCCCAGAAACCTATTTGATCTCAGCAACAGAGCCCCGCTATTCCACTAACTGTAGGTCGTGCCTAGATCCAGTGTGCCATGGGGCCTGATCCTGTTCAGCTCTTGGTAGAACGAGCTGCCTCTCCGCAAACGAAAGCGGTAGCAACATCATCCCTGTCTGGGTCAATTCAGCCCTGTTATGAAACTTTGAAGCGGTGAGTGACAGTTGACAGTTCCTCAGTTGGCCCACTCCGGCCCCCATTGCAGGATTAGGCTGTGTGTGATTTGATGTACATTTAACTCTGTGTTATTAGGGCAGTGGTTCTCAACCAGGGGACAGGTACCCCTGGGGTTTCGCTGAGGTCTCTGAGGAGTATGTCAACTCATCTAGATACTGGCCTAGTTTTACGACAGGCTACATAAAAAGCACTAGCAAAGTCCGTTCAAACTAAAATTTCATACAGACAATGACTTTATACGGCTCTATAGACTATACACTGAAATGTAAGTGCGATATTTATATTCCAGTTGATTTATTTTATAATGATATGGTAAACATAAGAAAGTCAGCCATTGTTCAGTACTAGTGTGCTGTGACACTTTTGTATTTTTATGTCTGATTTTGTAAGCAAGTAGTTTTTAAGTGAGGTGTAACTTGGGGGTGCGCAAGACAAATCAGACTCCTGAAAGGGGTACAGTGGTCTGGAAAGGTTGAGAGCCACTGCTCCAGGGCACGGACTGGCTAATTTTACAGGTCTTTTTTTTCCAATCAGTAAATTCTGTGGCAATTGATGGCAAAACTTCCATTGTTCAACAGAAGCTGGATTATGCCCTGTAGTTGAGTCCTTATTTTCCAGGATTGCGCTGGGATCATGCATCAGAACTGAAGCCAGTAATTATAAAAACATTTTATTTATCTGCCTCTTTTTTTACAATTATGTAAATTGAACTTAGCAAGTAATAATAAGCAACAGACTCAATTGCTTTTGCTTGTAGTTTGTTATGTGGGCTGGAGAAACAATGCATGTCCAGCTGTGGCACTCATGCGTGCTCTGCGTCTCTTAGCCACCACATTGGTGCCTCCCTGCTGCCCTGAGAATACCATGTAGGCTGACTGCCCTCTATTGGCCCTTGAAGGGGAAGAGAATACAGGAGAGCAGATTAGCTCTGACATTTTGAACAGGACCTTGTGGGGGGGTGGGCGGAATTAAAAGGTACACCAGGCAATTTGAATGTCTGGGTTTGGTAACTTCTCTGCTCACAAGGGCCTGACCCAACAAACTCTATTCACATAAGTAATCCCACTGAAGCCAACAGGATTACCCTGGCTTTACTCTAGTGTAAAAGAACTAAAATCAGGCCATATTATATACATAAAAAATTCAGAGAGATACAAATCCCAAACCTTTGATCCAGAGACCCACAGAGCATTGCAAAGTTGGAGTACAGCTTTAGGGTCAAACTTTGTGTGTCAGGCTGATTTTTAACATCTGTTGGGGGTACATAAATGCGCCCACACTTGCTCTCTCTTAAATTTAGCCAATTGTAGCTAATCAAATGTTTTCCTTTGTGATTCATGTAAACTGTGCCTGTGAAAGTTCCCAGTAGTTTCAATTAGAACTAATAAGACCAGGCTTCTTTGTGTAAGTAATCATGCCAGGTCTGGGACTTATGAGGTTGCAAAGGCAGCATTAAAGCATATGATACTGTACACAAGAAATAATGTTCATGTTAAATCAGACCCCATGAATAATTCATGCAGCTTGATATTACATTGTTTTTGGTGCTAGTCAAAATCAGCGTTATTTCTTGTAAGCCCTGCAAAGAAGGCCTTTGTTAATTACACTTGTGCTGTAGGGTCACAGGCTGCTGAGAACGCTATGGGGAAGTGTGCTGCCTAGGTTAGAAAAATGAAGAAAACATCTTTACAAAGTATGATTTTTTAAAAAATTTTGTATTTGGCATCTTCATTTCAGAGGCCTCTGGGGAATAAAGACACCTATGTTCCAGCTCCAGCACCCAATTCCTTTGCCTTTTTATGAACTGTCCTATTTTCTTCATTGATTTCACACAGCCCTACAGATTGTGATTCACTCCTGATAGCTTTCCCCATATTATCCTTCAAAGTCCTGTTATTATTTAATCCCCACAGAGTAGCTGCTCTGTGACAATGATCTTTGCAGCTGCAGAATAGTATTTCTTTTATCATTTTCGAAACTGACCTTTCTGCAAGTAATTTGGGTGAGATTAGGATTAGTATCTCAGGGCCCTGTCTCGAGCGGCTGGAACCACTTAATCCCTAGTGTGTCCGAATTATATGAATGAATAAATGCACAAAATTCTGTTTCTACATACCATCATATTTGTACATGTTTAAATACAACCTGCTAATCTGGAAGAGTGTCTTCTCCTCACTGGGAGCTTGCTCCAAAGCTAGTGGAAGTTTTCAGTTTTTTTATAGTGTTTCCATGGAAATTTGGCCTGTTTGTGGTTCTTCATCACCTCATGTTCATTTCTCTCTCACCCACGCAGGGGGACACAAATTTTGGGAGATGTGGCTGAAAATCCTCCTCAATTTAGGGGCTGAGAATAAAGAGCCATTTAAAAACCTTATTCAATTTAAATTTGCAACTGATCAATTAAAAAAAGAAAAAGAAAATGAAAGCTATAGACTTGTATGTTTGCATTCTTTTGTCCTGATATCAATAACAATGACCATTGTATTAATTTAAATGGCCTGCCCATTGCATTGGGCTTCTTATTTTTCTATTGAAAAATTATTAAAGATTTTGTTTAAAAGAATGTGGATATTTTTCTGTTTCACAAACACAATTATCAAGGAGCAAATAGAGTAAAGACAAAACAAAGGAGGGCTTTTTAAATGAGTCAACAAAAGCATGGGGCCCAGGAGGGAGTGTGGTATGGAAAAGAAGTGTGATCTATTGCTTGGAACAAGAGGCTATAGACTGGCAGTCTATCTGAATTTTATACCATGCCTATCACCAGAGCATCAAGGCTTCTGGATTCTATTCCAAGTTTTGCTATTAACTTTCTAGGTGACCTTGGTCAAAGCACTTCTCCTCACTTTGCTTCCAAAATACCGTAATGCTACTATATAAATCCATGGTACGCTCACATCTTGAATACCAGGTGCAGTTCTGGTTGCCTTACTTCAAAATAGAATTGGGAAAAGGACAGAGATGCTCAACAAAAATTATTCGGGGTATGGAACAGCTTCCATATGAAGGGAGATGAATAAGGCTGGGACTGTTCAGCTTGGAAAAGAGACGTCTGAGGGGGGGATATGAGAGAGGTCTATAAAATCATGAATGGTGTGGAGAAAGTGAACAGGGAAGGGTTATTTACCCCTTCACATAAGACAAGAACCAGGCCAAGTGAAATTAGTAGGCAGCAGGTTTAAAACAAAGCTGAAGAAGTACTTCACACAACACACAATGAACCTGCGGAACTCATTGCCAGTGGGATGTTGTGAAGGGAAAAAATATAACAGGCTTCAAAAAAGAACTAGATAAGTTCACAGAGGATAGGTCCATCAATGGTGATTAGCCAGGGACCCAACCCCATGCTCTGGATGTCCCTAAACTGCCAGAAGTTGGGACTGGACAACAGGGGAGTGATCACTCAATAAAGTGCCCTATTCTGGTCACTCCCTCTGAAGCATCTGGCTCTGGCCACTGTTGGAAGACAGGATACTGGGCTAGATGGACCATTGGTCTGACCCAGCTTGGCCACTCTTATGTTGCTATGACATGTTCTTAGCGCCTGGGAGCCCAGTCATGCACCAGGACCCCACTGCGCTAGGTGCTGTACACACGCACACAACAAACACACAGGCCTCTCAATAAACAATCCATCCCAACTAAGCCCCCTTATCATACTGTACCACAGAGGCACTGAGGGGGTTTTGGTAACTTTATAAGCTTTGCGAATGCAACTGGAGTCATCAGAACCCCACTGCTCAAAACAGAAACAAGCCTCTTGGTGAGCGCTGTGAAAATACCTGGCAGGTTCCCTGCCCTGCAGCCAGCCTTCTCTCGCAGGAGCCTGGATTCTTCAGCAAACCAGAGCAAACAAGAAGCACCATGGGTTTGCTGTGCTGGAGTAATTGTTCCTGGCGCCTGCCTCGCTGGGGCTGGGGTACCGGTGAGACTCACTCAATGCTGCTCCCAGGTCATTCAGAACTGGACTGAAACCTGATGGGATTTACTCCAGCTTGCAGAATTAGTAGGCTCTTTGTTTTCCTGAAATTGCTTCTTTATCCTCAACAGCTACATGCAATTTTGTCTTCATACAGAGACTATAAAAACCATTAACTCATCACTTGCAGCACCTGCCGCTTCCAACGCCGGTGGGCTCCTGGACTATTTCTCCTGAAAGGTCCTGCATTCGCGTGTCGGAGGAACTGCATGTCCCCTGGTTTTTGTCAGGACACTGACCTGCTCCTCAGTAACTTTCCTGCCGCCTGATTCCTGGTTACTGTCCATAGCACATCCTAACCTCTGAGCCCCAACGCGCATGCTTAAGGATTGCAGTAGTGCCCCCCACCACACACACACACCCCGCCCCGGGTTGCATACAGTCTTCTCTAAACTAGGGAACAGAGCTCGCAGGAGCCCCCACTCCTGCAGCCCAGAGACGGTCCAAATGCCCCACCATAATGAAAAGGTGAAACTTGCCTGAGGTCACACTTGCGCATGCCAAGGGTGAATTTGACCTTGAAGGTGCTTTATATTCAATCAGTGGGATCCCCAATGTTCCTGCTAAGTCTGGTTCCTTTGACCAGCAATAGTCTAATGGAGCCCACAGTTGGATGCGTCTCCTGATGCTCAGCTGACGGTCTCCTGCCATCACCAACAGCTGTCCCCTTGCAGCAGCTGTCACAGCTTGTACATAACCAGCTGGGATTGCATGGGTCATAGCCTCAGGACTGGCCCTCTAGCCCAGTGCAGCTCATTGCATGTGGGGCTTTATGTCACATAAGGGGTACTGGCCATTTAAGTCTGGAGGAGGCAGACTGGGAATCCGGTCACCTCGTTCCATGACTGACGTGAGCAAAAGATAGCCCTGGGGGTAGTTAGTGTCGGGGAGGGAGAAGGAATAGGAAAATCCAGGCCACTGTTCCTTTAAAAGCCCAGGACCAGGATCCTTGTAGAGAGGGCGGGGCATGGTTCCCTTCTCCCAGCCAGGTGTTTGGGGTTATTAGACCCAACTGCAGAGGGTCAGGGAGTGGGCAGATGACTGGGCTGGTGAATTGCAAAGGAGGCTGCAAGACCAGTTAAGGACAGCCAGGGAGCACTCAGCCAGGTTGCAGGCCCCGGGGGGGAGGGCTATGAAAACCTTGACTTGAAGGGGAGAATCTGCGGGCTGAGGAAGCCAAGCCACTGGCCTGAGAAGGAGGGTGGAGCACTGAACGCCAGTGTGGGAGGAGCACGGAGAAGCTCTTTTGGCTGCCAGATGTTGTGCAATAAATTAGCCCTCAGGAGAGGGAGAATTCTGGTTAAAAAGACTCAGGGCTAATCTAGTCACACCCAGACACTTGAAGGGAAACTGAGGCAGGATTACTGTAGCACCAGGGGGCACGGCTCAGCGACTGCATTCCTCCTATTCCATCAGCTCCAGGCTGCTGGGTGCCAGGCTGCACCAGGGGGGAACAAATTAGAAGAGACTTAGTGCTGCTCTAAATTGGGCTGGCTGGTCATGGCCCCAGATTGCCAGAGCCTACGAGCAGGCTTTCCACTGGCCACACCCTAATGGCAGGGTGGCAGAGCTGGGCTGAGTTCAGCAGGGCAGGTCTGCAGGCTTCCTGCTGGCTCTGCAGTGCTGGAGTCCCATTGAGTGGGCAGACAGGGCTGAGGGTCAGGCAGATGGGCTGTAGTTCAAGGCAGTAGAAGGCTGGCCTGGGACTCTGTAAGGGCCAGGCCCCGGTCTGAGCCGACTGAGACCTTGTTCAGTCTCTCACAGGAGTAGGGGAAGGTGATCTGGGGACAGTACTCTACTTACACTAGTTAACCCCTTCTGTCCCATGGGGTAATCTCGGGCTTATTCTGCTTAGCCATTGGGCATGCCAAGAGCCAGATTTCTTCTGAGCTGGCCAAGGATAAATCAGTGCCAGCCGCACTCGCTTTAAGGCCTGCCAATATATTACCTAGGTCTCCAGTCAGGGCTCCGAGGTATAGTCCTGTGCTTGCTATAATAGCCGAATTTGGGGCGCAGTGTCTGTGCTGCAGCCTGGCTGGAGAATGAGAGCTGACAACCTGGTGTGTAGAGAAGCTTTCTGTACACGCTGGTCCTCTCATACTGTCCTACCTTCACTTTCCACCCCACCACCACAAATCACTGGCTGTTTCCTCTGATGGAGTCTGAATACTGACTCCTCTAGCATCTTGTGCTAGAAGCAGAATTCTAGTGGAGGTGGCTGCTCATTAGTGCAGAACATCAGAGCAGAGAAAACCCATAACTGCTCCCATTTGTCTGGGCCTCGCCACTGCTGGGGAACGGACAGACAGATGTCACATGCACCGTTCAGAGTCATTAAGAGGGGAACTCTTGAATCAGTCTTTTGAGTGTTTGATATTCTGCTTAGTGGAACATTTGTACCATCTTTAATTACTATTTCTAAAAGCACCATGGGATGAGAGGCAAAAGCCAGAAATAAATCGCAAAGGATGATCAATTGGGCATGAAACCCTTGTTATTGATCACCTTTAACCTCTTCTTAAACTAATGACAGCGCTACCATTTAACTGTCCCCAGGCACAAAGCACATCAATTGCACAAGTGCCACATAAATCATCATGGGTCACAGTGCATTGCCAAGTGGCTCAAGAGTGAGTCTGCCTGACAGCAAGCAGTGCAGGCATCCCGCGTGTACTGTGGAGAGGTCACACACAGACACCAAGCTATAGCGTTTTCTGATTCACCACGTCAGGCTGTGCTGGGACCCTGCCACTGAAGCACAATGGAGCTACTTCCTTCCGTAAATAAAAGGTCAGCCTCTCAGCGCGAGATTTGGCACCAGAGAGATTGTCCAGGTGCAAGACCATGTCACACCACTCCAAATCCTCATCCTCACTATGTAGTAGCTGGATTATGGAAATGCCAGTTACTTCCCAGGCAGCGTCCTTGCCCCGAAGAGTTTATGGCCTAAAAGAAATACACTCAGCCCAACGGGTCCATCTATGCCTGCTCCTGACAGCCAAATCCTCTGATCATGGCAGCACAGCTGAGGGTTGTGGGAATGTCAGAGGCGCATGCCTTCACAGGAGGAGCCCAGGGGACTTTAGAAGAAATAAAGTTCCTGTGTCTAGGCAAACGTGCTAAGCAATACAGAGCTACCAGACACGGGCAGAAGGGGGCTCAGACTTTCCCACAAGGCGTTAGCTGCTTTTAAGAGAAAGGACACTGAAAATTTCAGCTTTTCTGGAGTTGCCACTTTTCTTTGGCATGAAAAAATCAACACATGCAATTGGCAGCCAAGCAAAGTTAGCACAGCCTTTCCCAATAACAATAATATTAATCAGCATTCAGTTTACAGATTATCCTTGGAAACTTCAGCCTGGAGATTTGCTGGTTTCCAAAGCAAAACAACACTGGCTGCTAGATTTCCACCATGGTAGCCTTTACTAGGCTGTGTCTAATGGATGGCATCATAGCACTTATCGACTGTCCATGATGCCATGTAAGCAATATGAGAGGACACACGCCTACACTTTGAAGGAAATGCTTGTACTTAATCATAGTGGAATGATCGGCTGCGCTGTGAATTCTGCCCCATGAAAGACCAAGAGATGGTGCCTCCTTTAAGCTCCTGATTTTTCACATGAAACGGTCTGTCATCAGATGCCACCTAGATCTAATAGACGCTGTTTATTGCCAGAAAGTATTTCCATACACAGCCACCCTGGGCCCAGGGGGAAAAAAAATCCCATAAACCAAGCAGAATTCCATTGCACAACCTCTCTGTGTGCTTCTCTTTCCCAGAAAGCTCTTGGGATTCCTTCCTTCACAGAAACTGGGGAACTCCCTTTCTGCAGCTAGGTAAAGGAGAGGCCACGCTACTCTGGTAACATCACCAGCACGAGTCTGTGCATGAAAATCCTTCAGCCAGAGAACTCACAGGCAGACTGCACTTGGTGGGACAGACTGCAGCTCTAGGGCCTATGGGTCACGTTCATCCCCACGCTGGAACAGGGCTTGATGACTCGATGAGGGGCAGAGCAGTGTGGGGTGAAGGCAGCCGTCCCATCCGGTGCTGGGACTGATGGGGCCTGTTCTGCCCTCGGGGCAGGTTAGAGTGCCTGATGGCTGAACTAACTTGCACCCAGATGCCAATGGTCCTCCTGGGCTGTTCTGGCAGGTAACAATCTCTGTGGCCCAGGACACACACACCCGGGACTCCTACAGAGTGCCGAGATGGGCCAACTACGCTGATATGGCTCTTGTTGAGGAGTGGGGGATGGAGCTGGTGTGAAGGGGCCTAGGTGGGTTAAAGCCACTTTGTAGGAATTAAGAGCACTTGGGATATGCTTACTTGCTAACAATACATTCTCCTCCTAGGGGCATGACTGACGCACGCTCACTGACACACACTTCCCCCCCCCCCCCCCCGGATGCTGGTGTATATAAAAGTAACAGTGACAAAGTCATGCCTTCGGCGCAAGGCCCTGGCTCCTTCCCGATTCTTGTCCTATAGGGCCTTGTGCCCAGACACCCCTTCCATTCAGTGCCATTGCTAACGTGACTCGGTGGGGCAGGCCTTTGCTGCGATGGACTTGAGCCCTTTGGCAAGGCTCTCAAGCCCCCTAGAAATGTGTTTCTAAAGTGTTTCCAATCTGCCATATCCGCCTTCCCCTTTGTTAGCTCTCCTGCGGACAGGGCAATGCTCACGGAGGGTTTCTCCAGCTAGAGTGTTTGGAGCCAATGCACATACTGGGATTTGAGTCTTACTGTTGTTATCGCTATATTATCTATTGATTGCAATACCCCAATCACCTTGGCAGCTGGGCACCAATATATTCCAGTACTTTCCAGCTGAGCCTCGCCAAAGAGCTTCATGAGTTTTAACTCCCCCCCCTCCCCGCCCCTCCACCTCCACCTCCCTCTGAGGTGAGGACACAGGAACTGTGTTATCCCGACCATTCAAACACCAAGCACTTTTCTGCTATTAAATGTGCTGTCTAAAGTGTGATGCTAAGCACACATTCTGCCTGCGGGTGGCTCCGGTACGCCCAGCCCCACAGGACATCCTCAGCAGGACTTGGATTAATATACACTCTACCTCCCTCTCTGCCATTTGGAAGATTTCCACTGAAACTCTTAAAAATCATTTGGGTGTCCTCATCCATCAGCTATTGGAAGTGTTATTGATAATGCAATCATTCCTCCTTGGGTCCCTCCATTTCCCTTTTTCTCTGCTGCAGACATTGTAATTTGTCACTGCCGTCCTCCTGTAACATTGAGAGATTGGAATCTCTGCCCAGGTGGATTCCTGGAGCATTGTAAATGCAGCTCAGGGAGGCGGCCTGCATTAGTTACAGCCAACACTTATGAACAGGGCTGTAACACGCTGGAACTCACTCTGCTCTTGTACAACCCCACTAAAGTTCTGTCGCAGACCCCGGCGGCAGACAGAGTAATGTCCCTGCTTGTGAGTACACTCAGGCGCCACTCCAGAGCAGCCAGCCCCACTTACGGCTCTTGAGAATGAACGACCACTTTGAATGAAGAAGGTGGAAATGTGGGTGGGCCCATGCGACTCAGGAAGCAGCTCCGGGAACTTGGCCTGATTGTGGCAACAAACAGGATTCACATCTTGGGCAATCTCCAAAAACTCTCCACAGCCACATGGCAACCACCATGATGGGAACAGGAGCACGTGTTCAGCTGGTGTCCTGGAGATATAAGACTCCTGCTTTCCTCTGCACCCCTGCTGTCCCAACGGTGTAAATTCCTGGGCACCCTGGCTGCCAGTTAAATGGGGCTGCACAGCAGAGTTCTTGCCAGGGGCTGTTCAGGCTAGTACACGACAACAGAATTTGTGCCACAGGGTCAGGAGGTGGGAGGTTTAAGTCTCCCCTCCAGAGCATGCCCAGCACCGCGGGTGCAGTGGTACGGCATTGGGTGCCATCCTGACACAGGGAACTTGGAAAGAAGATTTGGAACCCAGGCCCCTTCTGCCCATCTCTGGGGGAACATTGTAGAAGGGTATTAAAGCTGAAGGGAGGGTCATCCTGGTGTCCTGGACAACAGCCCCCTTCTCAGTAAAGCAGGTTGCACCATCCCATGGTTGGCTGCGAGATCACTGAACACAGAGTGTCTGGTGCCGTTTACCTGCAGCCAATGTCTAAGCTGGTGCTTTGCAAAGCATTTCCTATGGAGGGTACAAGATAGCCATCCCTGCCTTGTGACACAAGGAGAGGAAGAGCCCTGCTTCTGCACTACTCTGGGCTCCTTGCTGTGGGGCAGCTTTAGACCAGGCCTTTCATTTTGAATGTTGCTTCTCACAGTGGCATTTACATTTGAAATTCACCTTGCTGAGCCACTGTGGGTCCTGACATCTCTCCCTGTCAGGGAAGGCCATAAAATCCAGCCAGCTTGGTATGTGCTGCATCATAGCAGACCCTTGCTGGCTCCTGGAATTAGAACATAAGAACATAAGAATGGCTATACTGGGTCAGACCAAAGGCCCATCGAGCCCAGTATCCTGTCTTCCGGCAGTGGCCAAGGCCAGGTGCTCCAGAGGGAATGAATTGAACAGAACAGGTAATCATCAAGTGATCCATCTCCTGTCACCTTGGCAAGCAGAGACTAGGGACACCATCCCTGCCCATCCTGGCTAATAGCCATTGATGGACCTCTCCTCCATGAATTTATCTAGTTCTTTTTTGAAGAACTATGTGGGCATCTCATGATATTGAGCCGTAATGATCTGGAATCTGTTATGCGCCATTGCTAGTGATGCTGTCACAGGGTGGCTAATCGGTTTCCCCAGAGGACGGCTGAGCCACGCTCTGCCCAGCCCAGTTGTACCTGGGGCAGCCGTGAACTTCTCTGAGGGCCTCTCTGAACATGTCACCATGTGAGCTCCATGTGCTATAACGTGGGAACGATTCTGGGTTTCAGCAGAATCCTCCCATGTGCCATGCCCCTCTGACTCCTGCCACTATAGCCGCTAGCATTATGTGTCTGTACAGCACCTAGAACAATGGAGCTCTGATCTCTGACTGGGGCCCCTGGGTGCTGCTGTAGTAGAGAGAATAAATACTGAGGTGAGGCACATCGCTGTGATCGATTCTGACTGCACTGGGGTTTGACTTTGGGGATAATCATTCAGAACGTGGGGCAGCTTGCCTCTGTCGCCTCCCCCATTATGATTACTCCCCAGGGTTTTGCAGCAGTTCTCTAGCTCAGCAAACTGTCCCTGACAAAGGTTTTGGCCTGGGAATGGCTCCCATCCAGTCTTGGTCCTTGCCCAGGTTCCAGGGCATTCTCGCAGAGGGAGTGCTGTGCACATCCGATTTGGGACCCCAGCTGGCTCTATTTTCCGCTGTTGCAATCAGCTAACCAGTGAGTATGTCTATGGGGATTCCTGCAGCTCCAGGTAGGCAGCATTCTCTACAGCTCCCTTCCCAGCGGAGGAAGGAATAAGCCATAAGCAAAACAAGCTCTAAAAGTGAGCTCCAACTATCGATGGCTTCCAGCAGGGGTCTCTGTATCTCAAAGCGGAGGAGCTGCCTTGTTAGATGGCCTCTGTATCATGCAGGAGACCTCGCTGCAAACGCTTCTCAGCTCTTGTCTGGCCCTGAGGCTGCACTTAGCCATGTGGGGCCCTTCCATAAGGAAGAAGCCTGGTGGTGAGACTCTCCTAGGAAACTTGCTAAAGGCAGGAGCCTGCTGCATGGAATGTCAAGTGGACGCTTTCACTGTGCCATGAATGGTTTCTGTTCTGGTGGAAGGAAAGTCTAAGCCACAATAAAGTCCTCTGACATGTCAGTGTGCAGGGGCAGAGCTCCGTTCTGACGACAGCTGGGCATAGAGGTTGGCATGAATTTGCATAGATGAAATGATTTCTCCTGCCATTCATTCAGTCTCTCTGTCTCTCGGCTTCGCTGTTCCTTTTTGGAATCCGGCGTCCACACAGAAAGCATTCACTGCCTGACAAGCTCTTTGCTGTGGATTGCTTTACACAGATGTCCGCTAGCAATTCCATGAATTGTTGCTCTATACTCACTAAGCTGTTTGGGAAAACATTTCAGATAACTGTCCTACGCATTGGGGTGACTGAATTAATGGCATTTGGATGGTCAAAAAGATAGTGTGAATCGAAAACAATGCTTTCCCTGTGGCAGCAGAACCAGGAGAATTCCAGCTGGTATTTTCTGTTAATAACTGACTCTGGGAGTGCTCTGCAGCCCTGAATACCTTGGAAGGGGCTGGGGAAATGTATAAACCAGCCTGTCAGTTTCCCTTCTGAACTTTGGAAATGCCAGGAGAGGAATTCTTTTCAAGTTGTGACTGACATTTCCACAAATAAGAAAAGCTTCCCCTTCCTGCTGCTCTGCCTCAAGGGTGGGAGAGAAGGTCAACCCAGCCTTGGCGGTGGGCAGCACAGGTGTGAACCAGCCACGGTGCATGGGGGTTAATCGTCCTCTGGAAGGGGGCATGGGTGTGACTCTCTCCTTGGTAGAATGTGCATCGTCTCAGGAAGGTGCAGAGCGCCAGGAGGGCTGCAAGTCAGGGCTGAGGGGCAACAGCAGATCCCAGGCCTTGAACAGCTGTGGGTGCTGTGGGTCTGGGCAGAGGTGCCTCAGCAGAGCTGTGTGGAGGAAGGGGGAGGGGGGGCGCTTGCACAGCACCTGCTCACCCTCCAGCCAGCACATCTCCCTTAGAAAGGTTACCCAACTCATGGGTTTGAATAGCCCACCCAGTCCCCAATGCCCCGTTTGACTGCATAAGGTGCTTATCACAAAGCGAAGAGATTCCAGCAACGTCCCCTAGTGCAGCTCGAGGCGTCTCCCCAGCTGACGAGCAGGTGACCCTGTTCACAGCCTGGGATGTGGGTCCCATTAGGCAGCGTGCCTAGCCCTGAGCCTGGTGGTCTGGACTCGGAAGAGTCTTTGCTGCGTCGGGGGCTCTGCGAAGCGCTGTGATACCAGCCATACATCATCGGGGAGAATGTGCGCTCGGGTAACACATTAGAATAATACATTATTAGAGCAGTGTTGCTATGGTGATGTATTAGGGCAATACATCACTAGATACTGTCCCATTGATGATGTATTGCTGCAAACATGGCTCCTGCCAGCACTGGCACAAGGGCCACTGGAAAAGGCTTTCCTTTTGTGCATTTTTCTCCCCTTCCCCCTAAGGAAAAAGTCCAAATCTAATGGCTTCATTAAGGGAGGCCAGACCAGGCTGGCCTGGAGCCCCACAGCCTCCTTCCTGGGGCCTTTGAAAATGATGTTTGCTCTGTGCTGAGCAGCCTGCTGTGGGGCCTGGGAACCTGGGGGGCTCATGGGACGTGCCTAGAAAATACGGCAGTGTCTGTAGGGCAGCGTGACAGTGTGACGGGACCTCAAAGCGGCTCTGGCAGGCAGAGGGTTAAACACCCACAGCCAGCTGCCCCAGCCCTTGGCTCTGGGATGCTGGGGAGCTGCACCGGCAGCAGCCTTCACCTGATGCCCTGAGGGGTGGGAGATATAAAGGAGAAGGGGTCAAGAGTCCTGCATTTGGCAGCCCAGCCACACCTGCTCATACGCCCTCCCCAGGCCTGAACACACCAGCCTGGGGGAAGTGCACTGACCCGGGAGCTGGAGCTCTGGGCTTATCTCTTCTACTGACTGATGGTAAGGGCATGAACTGCACAGAAATAGTCCTGGTGACGAAGGCCTTGTGCCCTCATTGTAGGAGGCAGGCAAGTGCCATCCCCCCCATTCACACAGAGGGTAGCTGAGAGGCTGCGGAAGGTCACCTCAAGCTGATCTATGACTAGAACCCCAGGCTTTTGCCACCACAGAGTCAAATCTCAGCCAGGCTGCTTTCCTGGTTGAATGTGCCCTAGCTAAGCTAGCTGTAATCACTAGGCCACAGTCTGCCCCCAGAGCCAGGCACAGAACTCAGGACTCTGCCTACCTGGTGGAAGGAGGAGCCATGCCGGCCAAAGGGCCCCTGCAGGGCGTCCAGGTCTTCAGACGGAAGAAAACAGCTACAGCTGTTGCTCACTGCAAAGGAGGAAATGGTCTCATTAAAGTGAATGGAAGACCCCTGGAAATGATTGAGCCAGAACCCTGCAGTACAAACTGCTCGAACCTGTTCTCCTCCTGAGCAAGGAACGCTTCGCTGGTGTTGACATCAGAGTCCGTGTCAAGGGTGGCGGCCACGTAGCACAAATCTACGCAATTCGTCAATCTATTTCCAAAGCATTGGTGGCTTATTATCAGAAGTATGTTGATGAAGCTTCCAAGAAGGAAATCAAGGACATCTTAATCCAGTATGATAGGACCTTACCGGTTGCAGATCCTCGTCGTTGCAAGTCCAAGAAGTTTGGTGGACCTGATGCCCATGCACACTACCAGAAGTCTTACCATTAAAATTGTTCTTTACCCTTGTATCTTGCAATAAATATGAGGAAAAGTTAATAAATATTTCAAGTTTCTAAGTCTAGGGGGCGGGGGGGAAAAAAACCTCCCACAGCTCGCTCTCCAATGCTTGTGTAACCTGTAGGCCAAGAGTGCTGTGCCCTGCGCTGTGGGCTAACGCACACAGAGGATAACAGCTTACTGCTCCTACCAGCCACTCCTTTAGCTCAAGTGGAAGAGGTTGGGCTGAAGGTCCTGGAGTCAAACCCTGCTGACTCCCCGTGTGGGAAAAGAGTAATATGGAATCACATAATTAAAGACTGTATCATGATGCATATGCACAAGGGGGCTGAACCAGGGTGCGTGGGTACTTTAACTCCTTTAACGTAGAGGGGTTGGCGTTGTTGTTGTTTAGTTTTTCGGTATGATTCCTGTAATATGGGGAACACACTTAAGTTAGTGCCAGGACCCTAGAATAATTGTTGAAACTATTTTATATTACAAAAGCGTTGTACTTTGAAGTACATTAGGGTGTTGTGTTAATATTTGTTTGCTTGTAATACTGTGTTAGTGTTTGTATTTGGCTAATGGGAGGTGTCCATTTAAGGACAGGATGGGGCACTTGATTGTCGAGTGCGTTAGCCGAAGACGAGGAGCCCTGTGTAGGAAATGTTTCCTGATTGTCAGAGAGTGGAAGAATCTATCTTTCTGGACTCCAAAAAGGATTTCACTGAATAAACTAGACACAAAGACACAGCACTAAAGGCCAGGCCCTTGCACCAACCCCAGTGATGCACACGGTCCTCTTACCTCTTGAGCCATGAGTGTGTTTAAAGGCTGCCTTTCGCTGCAGCAGCTTGGCAGGAAATGTGATTTAACACAAGTTTAAGACAAGCATCAAACCCACTGGTGTGGCGGGTTCCCCTCGTGCCAACCAATGCTTTAGCCATGTACACCAATGACTCCCTGTAACTGGGAGCAGGGTTCTGTGCGACGCTGTGTATGCACTGGGCTCAGACAAACCAAGCCTCATTCTGACCCCTCGCCTAGGGTCGAGGGCCCAGAACTGAGCATGCCTGGCCTCTGACTCCCAGCAGCTATGCCTTTGCCACCAACCATTTCTGTGACCCCCTGGCTTGGTGGGTCATGGATGGGGAGGCACTCTCCCAGGTCCCAGACCATTCGGAGCTTTGGCATTTAAGACCAGGACTATGAACTGGTCCCAGAAGTTAATGTGGGACTAGCAGACAGCCCAGAGCCCCAGAGAGCTTCCACTCTGAAGGCAAGACAAAGGAGGATGGATGCCCAGGGACGGCTGTGGATAGTGGTATGTGCAATAGAGAAACCATAGGCAGAAGCAGGAGCAGCCAAGCACTGCGGCTCTGAGCACAGCCATAAGGAGGACATCATCCAGGGGTGCTCTTGGAGCCATCTCTGTGCCATGGCCCAGCCTGCACCCCAATTGCAAAGGGGAGCAGGGGCTGGAGCATCTAGTCATTGCCACTTTGTGAAGGGAAGTCAGCCATTTGCCAGCTCGCTGGCATCTCGGGTTGGTTCATAGAATCATAGAATATCAGGGTTGGAAGGGACCCCAGAAGGTCATCTAGTCCAACCCCCTGCTCGAAGCAGGACCAATTCCCAGTTAAATCATCCCAGCCAGGGCTTTGTCAAGCCTGACCTTAAAAACCTCTAAGGAAGGAGATTCTACCACCTCCCTAGGTAACGCATTCCAGTGTTTCACCACCCTCTTAGTGAAAAAGTTTTTCCTAATATCCAATCTAAACCTCCCCCATTGCAACTTGAGACCATTACTCCTCGTTCTGTCATCTGCTACCATTGAGAACAGTCTAGAGCCATCCTCTTTGGAACCCCCTTTCAGGTAGTTGTCCCTGGATGATGTCCTCCTTATGGCTGTGAGCAGGAGATGCTGCCATCCTGTAGCCTGTTTCCCTGAGGCAGGTGTGTTCCTTTCTCTGACCCAGGTGACAGTGATGCCAGTCAGTGTGTGGCCCACTTCGCTGACCCCCACCAGCTGTCTGAGGCAGGGCTTTGAGTCACGTGTAGTGACCCAGCTCGCTCAGGGCCGGCTAGGGGCGTGAGATGCTCTGCCCCTGACTGGCTGCCGGGCCCACTACGCCGTGTTCAGTGGGTCATTGCTGCCGAGGGGCCCGGGAGCCGGTGGGGTTGGGTCTGTTGTATCGCTTTGTTTACCTTTCCTCTCTGCCTGGTCCTCACACGAGCTGTGCAGGCACCTGCGTGCACCTGTGTGGGGGAGGGAGGGGGAAGGCGTGGTTGGGAGGGGGGCGAGCCCTGTATGGGTCTCTGCCTGGGTACATGCTGCTGTCCAAGTGCCTTTCCATTCATTAGCCCCAGTCCAGCAGGGAACCTGAAGCCAATTGAACCCTAGCTCTTGAACCTCTCTCTATGAGGCTCGGTCCCCTGCCCCCCTTTCCCCACACAGCCGAGGCACCGTGGGGCTGGCTCACTCTCTGCTCAGCCTGGCTTCGGACCCACATCAGCTCATTTTTCTCAGACATGCAGCCGTTCTGTAAAATAAACAGACTGTGCCTGCTCGTTCTTCCTGGCTACAGGACATCGACAGACGTTAACGTCGTTTGCTACTTCATTTGTCAAATTGCATGAGCTGGTTCATTTGTCGATGGCTGGGAAGCTGCTCACATATCTGATCTGTGGTGAGATGGAACATGTGCCTCGTGACAGATGGGGGAGCTCTGCAGCGGGAGATTGAAAATCTTTCTTAGCAACCTTTTTATTTAGCACCCCGTGTCACGTTACTAAAACTTTAGGTACACAGACAACAGGCAGAGCACTGAACAAACTGACTCACAATCCACAGCCCTCTGACAGCGGCTGTGTGCTGCAACACAAAGTGACAAGAGCCAGCCGATCAAAGTCAGCAGTGCTGTGCAGTTCTACAGCACTTCTAAGGTTCAAGGCAAGGCACAGAGATTAGCCGACGAATCCTCCCAGCACTCTGGCGCTACGGATGGAAGTGCAGCCGCTCCGACTTCGTAGAGGAAGAAGCTGAGGTTTGGAGAGGGGAAATTACTTGCCCCAGGACACCCAGAAAGTCTGGGGATACAGCTGAGCCCTGCCTGACTCCCAGCCCTGTGCTCACTCCTCGAGGTGTCTTTGAGCTGATGCTCCAGCAAGAGCATGTACCACTTTGAGCCTTGAGATGAAGCTGCTGCTAGTCATATGCGCCATTCACGGTCAGCAGGCTACAGAGGGGACGGTGCTTGGCTCCCACATAGACAGAGGGTGCACTGAACAGGGGGCAAACTCCTGAAGTCAGTGGTGACACCTCCAAGCCTCCAGCTGGAACCAGTGTGGTACCACCATTGTCTGCCTGCTGGGCCTGTCCTGCCCCTCTCTGAGGGACCAGTTGGGTTTCGCAGGGGGATGATGGAGTTCTGTTCTTCAGAACACTGGGCAGACCCCCCAGATTGGCAAGCCTGGCCCAGGCCCGATGTCTAACCTACCAGGCTCTCCAGCACTCGGTCTCCAGGGCTCTTGTGATCAGTAGCGTTCCCAGCCCTGAGCGACCTCAGCAAAGGATCTGGGCTGTTCTCAGCTCACCGGAGAAGGCTGAAGAGAGCAGAGTGGGAAAGCAGGTTGCTTAAGCGGCAGAGTGTGCAACATGCCTCGGATGTAATTTGATTTTAATTAGTGAAGAAAAAAAGTAGCGGAGTTAATAAAGTATGCACCTCCTTCTGCAGAGCTGTCAAAGCTGAGCTCATCATGTATGCAACCAAGTCAGGAAAACAAGCACAAGGTGAACTGAGGCTGGCCTTGCACGGGCCTCGTGACAGCAAACGGTGCTGCCATGGGGGAGTCCTGGGCTCTGAGGAGCTCCAGGTGTGTCCTCACCCTTCACAGGCACGACACGCACACACGCGCTCGCTCGCACTCTCTCGTGCACACGCACTCTCATACACTCCCACAAAGTAACAAAATGGGATTTACCAGCTGTGGCTTTGCCAGTGCGAGAGAGCAGAAGTGCCAGGAAGTTTGTCCTTTGTCACCAGAGCTCGTCCCAGGGACTGTCTGGCACCTGCTGAGTCCTGGAGGCTTTTCACCAGGCCAACCGTGGAGCCTGCACAGATGAGGATTGATTTTTCTGTACAAGACTGTTTCCATTTCAGGCCCAGAAGTGCAAAGTGAAGGCTGATGCTGGGAATTTCCATGGGAGCATTTTCCTCTCCCTGCTCCCCTTGCTAGTTGCTTCTCCCCTTTCCTGAGCACAGGAAGAATCCTGGGTCTCTGCACCCTCCTACAGTGCTTCCAGGCAAGGCTTTTAGCTTTCCAATCAGCTGGATTAAATGAGGTAACACATTGAGCCCCAAGGGGGGTGGGGTTCTAAATTGTCCCTTAATCAGCAATGCATCCTTCAGCAATGCAGAGAAGTTTGCCATCTAATGCCTATCACATCCCATGCAGTCTGAGAGCAGAGATCTACACAGCTGGGAATACAAACAACTCCCTGTACGAGCTGTGAGTCTCTGGCCAGTAATGTGTGTGCATGGAGAACTCAGGTTGTGTTTGGACTCCAGGCTGCTGAGCCCAGCTTCCCCTTCCCCCGCCCCCACCCCCTTTTCTCAGGGCATAACTCATGGCCAGTGTGGCCAGTTTAGGTGCTGGGGGCTTTGCTGTTGACAAGACAATATCTCCAAGGGCCCTGGATTGTGTTCTTTGCCTTCTGGTGCTCCCCTCTGAGCTGGGCTCTCTCTCGCTGAGGGCAGCCAGATGATTTGGGGAGCAGCAGCTGCTCTTGTATTTAAACCCTCTCTCTCCTTAGTGTGCTTTCCATTGAGGGGGATGGTATATGCCTAGCACCTCACTCCCAGGGGCCCAGTGATGTCTACAGAGCACAGCTCTCTCCCAGGGGGGCAGCCCCACCAGTCCCAGAGCTGTGAGCTCCCCTGTGCACTGGTGAGGCCTCATCTGGAGTACTGTGTCCAGTTTTGGGCCCCACACTACAAGAAGGATGTGGATAAATTGGAGAGAGTCCAGCGAAGGGCAACAAAAATGATTAGGGGTCTAGAGCACATGACTTATGAAGAGAGGCTGAGGGAGCTGGGATTGTTTAGTCTGCAGAAGAGAAGATTGAGGGGGGATTTGATAGCTGCTTTCAACTACCTGAAAGGGGGTTCCAAAGAGGATGGCTCTAGACTGTTCTCAATGGTAGCAGATGACAGAACGAGGAGTAATGGTCTCAAGTTGCAATGGGGGAGGTTTAGATTGGATATTAGGAAAAACTTTTTCACTAAGAGGGTGGTGAAACACTGGAATGCGTTACCTAGGGAGGTGGTAGAATCTCCTTCCTTAGAGGTTTTTAAGGTCAGGCTTGACAAAGCCCTGGCTGGGATGATTTAACTGGGAATTGGTCCTGCTTCGAGCAGGGGGTTGGACTAGATGACCTTCTGGGGTCCCTTCCAACCCTGATATTCTATGATTCTATGATTCTATGAATACACAAGCTTGAGGTGATTTTTGGATGTGTGGCGGGGGGGGATGAGTCAGATCTCTCCAGAGCAGGAGCAGCACAATGCCCCCCGTGTTGTGCCCAACCCACCCCCAAGGACTGTGGCTGTTTTCTTGCTACGGTGGATTCCTCAGGTTGGCAGATTCCTGCCAAAGCCCCTGTGGTGCTCCCCACTTGTCTCACCCACTGCAGGAGCATCTCATTTGTTTCTAGAGTTACTGGAAAATGGCAAGCAAATTCTGCAGTGAGTGGCCACCAACAGGGACACTGCAGATACCTCCTCTGAAGGGAGCCCTGCCAGCCTCTCGCCCCCACTCCACCCCCAGGCAGAGAATGTGGTCAGCTTTGCCTTGTCCTTCCCAGCCACGCAATCAGCCTTGTAATGCCCCGTGTCTTTGTCCTTTGGAAGCTGCAGGTGTGTCAGCTGAAATCCATGCAGGCAGCAGCTGCAGACCCTGGGTAACTCAAATTCACCAACACCTCGCCAGCTCCTGACCCATTAATATTGCATCAGGTAATAGTGCAGAGCTCAGCTTGGGGAGCAAATGCTGCATGGGAGGTTTCTGGTGTTGCTAAACAAAGGAGGGTAAAAACAAAGTGAAGGCTTTCTTTCCACCCATCCCCCACTCCGTGGCTCCTGGCACTGCTGTCCCCAGCTGGCAGGGCTCTTCTCCCCAGGGAGATGGCGTCCTGAAGCTGGGCCAGGCTGCGAGGGACCACAGACATCAATACACATCAGCATCAAAAGGGACATCATAAAGGTTGTGTATAAGCAAACAGCCGAGGACGTGAGACTGCGATGGGGGGTGATGTGTTACAGGCCCTGAGGCCGGGAGCACCCAAGGAGGCCCCAAACTGAGATTCTAGCACTGCTCTTGTTTCTCACATCAGGCAGGCCGTGACATTCTGAGTACGGCATGCAATTCTGCATTGGCATGCATATGGTGCATGCGAGGCCCTGCTGTCACTAATAACTGACAGAATTCTGGTGCCCCCCCAAGGTGCCAGTGCTCTTCATGTGCAGGGAGATGGTCTCTGCTCCACAGAGCCACGAGCGACATACAGAGGGTGCAGGAGAGGGTGGCAAGGAGACCAGATCCCATCACCTTCACGGGCTTTCTTTGAATTACACAGAAACGCTCCATGCCTGCCTCCTCCATCTCGCCACGGCTAGCCAGCCCCATGTAGACATGGTGGCAGAGTAATGCCTAGCTGGCCCAGTAATGACACCCAGCTCTGCTGCTGCCCTCTCCAGGCACAGAGCTCCAATCACGGCATAGATGAGGGCAGTGTCAGTATCCCCATTTTTACAGACTGGGACACTCGGGCACAGTGCAGGGTGACAGCCGGTCCATGGCAGAGCTGGGCATGACACTCAAGACTCCCAAGGGGTATGAAGGCAGCGCGGGCAGTGGCCCTTATGACTCAGTGCAGGGGGTGGCATGGATGAAAGCATGGCACAAGCGGGTGAATGGGCATTCGAGGCTGGCTGAGCAGGTGGTGAGGGAGTAACGCCATCAGAGACCGGGGCAGAGCAGGGCTGGGGCAGTGCAGTGAGATGCTTCAGCCTGGTGCAGCGGAGATAGAGGAGACGTGGTCAGAGCAATGACGGGCTGGAGGGGGCAGTGGGCATCATGGGGAGCAGAGACAACAGCAGCTGATGAGGCCCAATGAGAGCTCCAGCTGCCTGGGCAGGAAGGAGGAGGCATCATGGAGAAAGGCAAGGCAAGATTTGGACAGAGCCTGAATGTGTGGGAGAAGGAGGGGGAGGAGTTAGGCACTGGCGTGACAGGGAGGATGAGGATGCCGCTAGAGACTTGGCACCTAAGGGAGGATCCAGCCATGGCCTGTCAGCAGGGTGGCTATCCGGGGCCCTGGGGTTCATTGCCACTCCCACAGTCCTCCTGTCTTCTGGATGAGTCTCTGATGGGGGCCTGGATCAGCGTTCACATCACACTCCTGGTCAGTACCCGGCCAGGCCGGGACAGCTAATGATCCAACCAGCGGGCCAGATTCAGTGCGGCATGCTGCTCACGTGCCCCGCGGCACACTGCGCACACGCTCAGAAGAAGCCCCCCAGCAGCTTTGCACCGTGAATGCTGCAGGGGCGGGGGAGCTATCCGCTGGCTACAACCTAGGTCGCCCCTTCGCACTGTGCCAGCGGCGTGGACGTGAGTGTTCAGTGACAGCTCCGAGGGCAGTCCTGGCACCCGGGGGTCTGGGAGTGAGTCGTGCCGGGGCTTGTGGGCACGCAGCAGCCACTCAACACAAGCGCTGCAGGCGGGAGGGGCAGGGCACCTTCCGCTCGCCCCATCTCCTTCCCTCTGTCTCTGAGGAGGCTCCTGGAAGCCAGGGAGCTCTCCCCAGCCTGCTGACTGCAGATTTCCTGGGGGTTCCGGCCTGGCTGGAGCAGGAGGGGATGTGACCCGGCTCTGGCTGAGGCTGGGCTTGGTTCCTGCTTTCCCTCGTCACTCTACCCAGCCCCCACGGCTGTTTCCTCACCCCATGGCCAGCTGAGTCTGAGAGGAGCAGCCTCGTCTCCTGTGGATTCCCCAGCCACGCTCCAGGAGCCTTTTTTTTTCATTCAGCTGAGTCCAATAATTCCCCCCCCCCAACCCCCATTCACACATGGAAATCTCTGGTTTGGGGGAATTGCTGGCGTGGAACCACGAGTAACTCGGCTGGAGCGGAGCCAAGATGTGCCGCTCGGCTCCCAGGCCGAACCCCAGGCTTCCCTCGCCCCCTCATGCAGTACCCTGTGGCCACGCGCTCCCCCAGCTGGCCAGGCGCACAACGGGGTTGGCACGACTGCCCAAGCCGGGGCGTGCAGAGCAGAAGCCAGGGAGTGGAGGGTGAGGGCGGCTGGGAGCGTGGGCAGAAGTTCCCACTCCCGATATTCGGGAGTGCTTGGAAGGGGCCCTTCACACAGTGACTAGCTCTGCTTCAGATTGGACCACGGTGCCCTTGGGAAGCCAGCGAGATTTCAGCGAGCATACAGTGCCCCTGGCGGCCTGAGGGCAGAGCTTACCCTTGGCTGGCCATGTCTGTGCAGTGCTTAGCAAGGTCACGTATGGCCTGGCCCAGATCCTGGGGGAGTCAGTGGAAGAGCCCCACTGGATCCTGTGGGCTTTGGCTCAGGCGCCTGGTGGTTGAGTGACCCTGGCTGTATTAAAACGCGTCCCCTTGCAAACGGCAGTAAATAAATGATCTGGGAAAAGGGGTAAACAGGGAGGTGGCAAAATTTGCAGATGATACAAAACTACTCAAGATAGTTAAGTCCAAAGCAGACTGCGAAGAGCTACAAAGGGATCTCACAAAACTGAGTGACTGGGCAACAAAATGGCAGATGAAATTCAATGCGGATAAATTACTTTCCAAAGTAATGCACATTGGAAAACATAATCCCAACTACACATATAAAATGATGGGGTCTAAATTAGCTGTTACCACTCACGAAAGAGATCTTGGAGTCATTGTGGATAGTTCTCTGAAAACATCCACTCAATCTGCCGCGGCAGTCAAAAAATCCAACAGAATGCTGGGAATCATTAAGAAAGGGATAGATAATGAGACAGAAAATACCATGTTGCCTCTATATAAATAAATGGTACACCGACATCTTGAATACAGCATGCAGATGTGGTCACCCCATCTCAAAAAAGATCTATTGGAATTGGAAAAGGTTCAGAAAAGGGCAACAAAAATTATGAGGGGTATGGAACGGCTTCCGTATGAGAAGAGATTAATAAGACTGGGACTTTTCAGCTTGGAAAAGAGACGACTAAGGGGGGTGATATAATAGAGGTCTATAAAATCATGACTGGTGTGGAGAAAGTAAATAAGGAAGTGTTATTTACTCCTTCTTAGACCACGAGAACTAGGGGTCACCAAATATAATTAATAAGCAACAGGTTCAAAACAAGCAAAAGGAAGTATTTCTTCACACAACGCACAGTCAACCTGTGGAACTTCTTGCCAGAGGATGCTGTGAAGGTCAAGACTATAATAGGGTTCAAAAAAGAACTCGATAACTTCATGGAGGACAGGTCCATCATTGTCCAGGATGTGCAGGGATGGTGTCCCTAGCCTCTGTTTGCCAGAAGCTGGGAATGGGCGATAGGGGAAGGATCACTTGGTGATTACCTGTTCTGTTCATTCCCTCTGGGGCACCTGGCATTGGCCTTTTTGGAAGACAGGATACTGGGCTAGATGGACCTTTGGTCTGACCTAGTCTGGACTTTCTTATGTTATGTTCTTACGTTTTATGTTATTGTCTCCGATGCGGGATCCACCATCACTGTCCCTAAATCACAGTGATCACACCACAGCTTCCCAAGATAGCTGCCAGAAAGCCTGAGGGGACAATGAACTGCTTTCAAACCCAGGCATGGTTTGCACAGGCTGGAAGGTGTTCCTGCCTGTGGGAACATCCTGGTTGATACAATGAGCAGAGTGGGTGAGGCTGATCTGATTCCCAAACTCGTTTATCTCCCTAATTATCACCAGAGCCAATATCTCCTGCCCTTCCCCTTCCAGCAGCCAGCAAAGGAGAAAGTGTCCTTCTGTGTCTTTGGGCCTGATCCTGGGAGGTGCTGGATGCCCACAGCTCCCTCCCACTGGAGCCCATGGCCCACAGCCCACATCAATAGCAAAGGTTCTGCTCTGCCAGTGGGATACGACTGAGCCCCGGGGATCAGCAGCCACTGAGCACCTCCCACATGAGCTGGTAGCAAACAACCAGTCCCCGGGCCCCAGGCAAACCTGTGAGAGGTGGCACCAGTATCCTGATCAGTTTCTAGCCCTCTCTTTTCTGGCAGTGAGTTCATCTGCTGGCCGTGGGCCCGGCCCCATCATGCCCCGTGCTACCCTGCCTTCTTCACAACAGCCAAGTTAGCCCCTAGCCCCCACCCCATATGTTCAGACTGTGTCAAAGCCTACTCTATTGGGGAGCAAGATCTTGGGTTGTTTTTGTTCCTTTTTCACTGTTTAACCTCACCGCGTGGATTTCTGCAGCCGTGACTCCAGAGTAGCTGAGTGCAGGATGCAGGAATGCTCCTGGGGCCAACAGGCCTGCCGGCAGAGGGGAAGGAAATGGGACCATCTTCAGTATCAGCTGGTACTTCATTTACAGGACTCCTTCAACCTTCCAGCCTAGAGGGGAGGCAGGTTGGCTGAGAGGCACTCAGCCCTGGGATCAATCACACAGTATGGGTCGCTCTCCAAGAAAAGAGGGTTTATATCCCTCCCAATATTTTGTTATCATTCATTATAGCTTTGGATAGTCCTGCTATGTATAGAAATGTCCAGTCCCACTTTGGATCTTGCTCAGCTCTTGGGCTCAGTGAATCCTGTGGTAGTGAGTTCCAGGGGCCAATTACACGCTGCATTAAAAAGGATTTCCTTCTGTTTTGAATTTGTCTCCTTTCAATGTCATTGAATATCCCTTTGTTCTTATGGGATGGGAAGCGCAGAATCCCTCAGCTGTAGACCAGGCATTATGTCATAGACTTTTATCTGTCCCCTCTTGTTGGACAGACTCCTTTGTAAGGTAACAATCACTGACTTCCGTTATGGGGGTTTTCCAGGCACCTACTCATCCTCCCTGACTGTCTCTGAACCCCTCTAATTCTGCCATTTCTTCCCACAGGACTTAGCTCCTGCCCCACTGTGTCCCATGTCCCTAACTCTGCTCTAACTTCCTTCACTGACATCTACTTTGCTCCACAGGTCAGGAATCTTGGAGTCACCTTCACCCTGGATTTTCTTTTCCTCTCCCATTGTCCTTCTTTTTTAATCCCCTTTCCCCACCTCCAGTTGGGGGCACCAAAACAGTCTCCTTAGCTGGCAAGAATGCCCCAGTTACCACCCTAGCTTCTCCACTGGTGACCACTTTACAGCTGGCCTCAGAATTTCTGAGTGAGGGGGGAAAGCTACAATTTTTTCCTCTTTCTCTGCTACAAAGGTGTGATGGTAGAAGTGTTTGCTGGGAAATTTGCACAGACTCGTGAAAGCAGAATGACTATGAGCTGCTGCAGCTGCCCCGATCCCTGCAACTCCCTCCCCCAGCCTGTGCGCTGGCCTCAGAATTCCAGCCCCTCTTAGCAGAGGGTGACTGGGTGCCTCAGGACTCTTCTGTGTGTAAAACCGCCCAGAAGATCCAGCTCCAAAGCATGCGTCCAGCCACGCAACAAATGTCTCAGCAGCAGTGCAAGGAGGAGCAAAGTGCTCTGCAGGTGTCCTACACACCTGCAAGGAAGCCACTTAGACCATTGTATAGATGGGGCACTGAGGCACACACAGACTAAAGGCCAGATTTTCAAAGGTATTTAGGCCCCTAGTGAGATTTTCAAATGCAGTTAGAAAGTTAGATGCTTTGTAAACCCCACTCAATGCCTAGCTGCATCTTTGGGTGCCTAAAAACCTTTGAAATTCGGTCCTTAAAGCCCTGGCCTGGGTCAGACAGGAAGTCCAAGTGGGGAGTAGAACTCTCAGGGCTAGCTTCCTATCCAGCAGATCAGCCTCTCTCTCTGCTGCATGCAGCAAAAAAAGAGGACTGATAGATGGGAGCAAAACCAAGGCGGCCAGTTCTCTGAGACTCCAGCAAACAGTCCCAGGATGGAGGCCATGGCTGACAGCATGAAAAGCAGTGCCGAGGTCAGGAAGGCTGGAGAGTGAGAGTCAGGTGAGAGGAGATGACTTGACTCCCCAGGGGTGGCAGATTCTGCCCCAGGCTGGCTTGTAAAGCAATGGCTGCTGGGCAATTTTACATTTTAACTGAAAACCATTTTGTTCAGTCATTTTTTGTTCTGAGTTTGAGAAAAGGAAGGAATGAGAAAGTGTCGTCTGAGTATCCAATGTGTTTATGCCTCAAATTCTTAGGGTTTTGGCTGTATTCAGGCCAATTCCAGAACAAAGAACAGACACTGCATCAACAGAGTCCATAAAGTCGACAATTATTGTCATGATTTGCATTATTCACTGAGCACTATCTGTGTGCTCAGCACTGTTCAGAATATGCCAGAAAATCCAGTCCCTGAGCCAATGCATCTAAGAATGTGTAACTCTGGATAAGATGGCTCAGATATTTAAGTATGAAGGGTATAGTTATTGACCACACATGTTATCCCATGGTCACTGTGATGTTTATATCTATGAGTGGAGACACTGATGGCAATAGAAGGTTTAGTTGATTAAGGACTAGAAGATTTGACCCTCCAACTTTCTTTCTAAAGGAAGAGCTGCCCAGAGCTCCTGTGGCTGTTTATTTGCCTTTCCTGCCTGCAGTGGCCCTGATAGACCTCAGAAGTCTCAGGTTTTTTCTCAGCTTTAATATAGAATTTTCTTGGTGTTTGGTTTTAAATAGTCTCCTGTGAGAACGGCAACTCACTCGCTGTCGTGTCGTGTTTCAGAGCCTTCTGGGAAGGAACGAGCCTTTCAACAGAGGTAAAAGCCGTGTTTCCAATTCTCATGATTTTGTCATGAGTCTCATGATAATTGTTTTCCTTAAAGCCCCAGCTCCTGGAGTCAGGTGGATCTGTGATGATTTCAGCCTTCATTCTTAAAGAAAAATGAAGTTTCTAGCCCTTGTGGCTGTGGAGAAAGCTTCAAAATGTGACCCCAGGGCACCCGAAAGGCTCAAAAAGCAGAAGGCAAATAGAAAGAACCCCAAATCTCTTATTTTTATATAATCTCATGAGTTTAAAACCAATCTCGTGATTTCTGGTGAGTCTGATGCATGATTTTTGAACATTTGGGGTTGGCAATACTATGAAAGTGACTTGAAAACGTCAGTTTCACTCCTGTTTAAGGTTAGTTTCTCCTCTATTATGTGTAGTGAAGTAACACCTCTAGAGCCCCAGGCAGGTGCAGTATAAACTCAGGGACCCCTGCCCTAGTAGGATGTTTCCAAAGTTAAATGATCTCGTCCAAGCTTGATGAACTGGAAAAAAGTGAAAGAACGTTATCTAGATTTTTCTACAATTGTTTCAATTGCTGTATTTAAGAGTTAGTAACAAAGAATATTAAATGTTAAATTTTAATGTTAAATGTTAAAATTTTAAACCTAACCAGTATCCCTTAAGTGATTTGACACAAGATGTGAGAACATGTTTGTATTCGAGCTAAGTGGGTCTAATATTTATTAAATCCTCTTTGTTTACATATAAATTAGATACAGGGTTCCTGTCAGTTAATTTCTAAGTTATTATCGGCACAAAAAAAACCCTAGAGTTTTCAGGTGCCTAAGTAGCCCCTGGAATCACAATTAAAGTTGCCCTCCCCCCCCCACACACCAAAATCTGAACTGGCGCCTCTGTGCACCTGCCCATCTGGACCATCCCTGCTGCAGCCTCCGTCTCTGAATTTCACCATCGGCATAGCAAGAGCCTGAGCCCGGCACAGGGACACTCCCGGCATTCGACTGTGAAGACCCAAGGGAGCCGGTTCACAGTCGTGGGAGATTCTCCAGGATTCAGCCTGTGGCCCTTGCCACATTTTCTCATCCCTGAGTCCCCAGCAGAGATGGCTCTGCTCCCAGCTCTCTGTGCAGCTCCAGCACAGACCCAGCTCACGCTAAGCCTGTGTTTTTCGCCTTTTAATGAAAGCAGCTGAAATGTCTGAGGTTGCTTCTCAACTCTTCTCTGGGGCCTGGCTTGCCAAGAAATGATTGACGCCTTTAACAGAGGCTGTGGGTGCAGAGGAATTTGGCAGGATTCCAGCCTCATGATACACAGAGGACACTGCCGTTCCTGCTCAGGTTTTCAGTGCTCCTGATTGCTCTGAACAAGTTGTCCTGTGTCGTAATATTTCAGTGCTTTGTCTGGGGCCTCCGGAAAAGGGGAGAAACTAATATTTGCAGGGGGCTCCATGTTTCATGTAACTGTTCCCAAGCTGGGTGGCACAGGACCTGCAGGCTGTATTGTAAATCAGTAGGATGAAGCCAAGCTGCTATCAGCTGTCCTTTTTCTTCTTTACATCACTTCATTGAGAATTAGGGAACCTCGTGTCCATAATCCTAGAATCTCAGGGTTGGAAGGGACCTCAGCAGGTCATCTAGTCCAACCCCCTGCTCAAAGCAGGCCCAGTCCCCAATTTTTGCCCTAGATCCCTAAATGGCCCCCTCAAGGATTGAGCTCACAACCCTGGGTTTAAGCAGGCCAATGCTCAAACCACTGAGCTATCCCTCCCCCTAATGCATGTGTGTTCACCTGACTCTGCATGTGTGTGTAAGGCAGTTGTGTGTTTTTTCATGTGTGTGTTCATGTGTTCACATGTGTGTATGTGGATATGCGTTTTCCTTTTTCTTCCATTTCCTGGAGAGAAAACCCTCTTCCAAGCATAAACTGGGCAGAGGTAAACAATCAGCACAGCTCCACTCAACACACACATGGCTCATACACACAACCACATCCCTACACACCCAGCTATTGGCATATGCAAAAATACACACGCAATGCAAACCCCAGCCTCTGAGAGATTCAGTCACTAAGAAGTAAATAATAATTACATCAATGATATGTCAAAATCAGCCCTGGTAACCTCCCTTTGGTGGAGAGACGCTTTTCCAGCCAATGTCAGTGCAGAGACCAGTAAGAACTGATGGTCTAGGAGTTTTTTTAGCCTTTCCAGGTGATATCGCAGAGTGACCTTTAGCTGTTTGTTTAGCTCAGGAGCTACTGCTAGGAGGAGAGCCCCTGTCAGTCCCTGGCTACACTATCTGACCTCAGCTTAGCTTCCGTCTATTAAAAGGCTCCATAAAATCTGCTGATAATTATTGATGTTTCTCTGCTGCAGATGTAGGTGCCCTGTGTATGTTCAGAGAAGTCGTCATCTCTGCCATTGCGAGGCGGACAGTTTCTAGACCCAGAGTAGCCAGTGAGTGTGTAGTGGGTTGATTGTGTACCTCTCCCATCCCCTGAGACACAGTAACAAACTCAGGACTCGCTAGTTGAGTGTCAGTAGTAACGTGTGTTTCCCTCAGCAAGGCGACGTGTGCTTTGTGTTCTCTGGCCAGCTGGAGAAGGGTATCCTCCTTGGCCGCTGAGATTCCCTGGCTATCGAGGTGTCGTGCCTGGAGAGCTGGCCACTCGTCAGGGTTTGTGACGTTGGCCCTGAAAGGGACCCCATTGGACACCCCCTTCTGGCTTCTTTGTCTCTCACTTTTTACAACAAAAACTTGAGCTCCAATTCTGCATTTCCTCTACTTTAGCTTTGTTTTTTGCTGCTGATGGAGGGCACCACGTGAAGGCAACAGACTTGCTCCCCAATCTCTTCCCATCCCATCTTGATCCAAAAACCTCCCGGGGACCAGACCCTTTGCTCCTTCATACATCTGTATGGCCTGATGTTTGCTCCAGCTGGCTACGGCTCTGTGTCTCCAGCTCAGCTGCCACCCTGTGCTTGTTGACACAGAGCTCGATTCGGCCACCCATATTATTATTGACTGCTTGAATTGTACACCAGTCTCCAGGCTGTATGTGCTCATACACATGGCTCCACCAGGCTTTCAGCAAGCTGCCATTACTGCTCAGTCTGGCTGGAGCTGAAACCAACCTATGATATCTCTGGTTGATGGATGCCCCACTCTCAGGCAGGACAAAGCATGCAGCACCAGCTCAAAGGTCTGCTCATATTCAGGGGAGGAATCCCACTCCTGCGGGCCAGAGCGTGACACCACAGCTGATCTCTCAACGCCGCTTTGTTATGGCAGCTGAGCTCACTCATGCTTGGACAAGGGGTCCACTGGCCCTTTTCCATGCACGGTCAATCACTGCTGCCAGGGAGCTGAAAATTACATCCTCTGAGTGGAAGCATCCGTGGGAAAGTGAGTCTAACACACTAAGTACATTCAGGAGTCCATCGCTGCACCTGCATCTTTGGCCACTTGATCGCAGATCCTGGACCAGCCTCAGCAGGCAACTCGCTTGCTTGCCCAAAGCTGTCAGAGCCACGCAGCCGCTTGGCCTGGTTTCCTCCCCACGCTGTTACTGTGGGGCAGCATTGCAGAACATAACTTGTATGGTGGATGGCAGAGTGCCCAACTCACCACCTGGAGGGTGATTTCCAATGCCTGGCCTCCCTTGATACCGAGGTTACCCTTTGGCTTTGGAACCTGAATATCAAGTTCTGATGTCTGTGTATGAGAGAAACAGGAAAAGATCTCTCCTCCCCAGGAGCTTCCTGCCTGCTAGAAATATAACAGGGGCAATGGTTGAAGCCACCAGGGACACATTCCAATACCACAGGGAGGGGGTGGCCTATGAGCCTGGAAAGAAGAGAATACAAGTGAATAAGAAACTCTTAACTGCTGTTTATGCGTGAACCTGGGGGAAATGCTTCCTTTAAAATGTACTGATGATGCTAAAAGCCTTAACCCTTTGGACGCTTCACTGGTTTCCTGCGGAAAAGGGAAACCAGAGCCTCTGCAGTCGAGCTGATCCTTGATCCATGGCACATTCTTTTCAGCAATGCCAAATGAGCAGCATTATCCAGAGAGTAATGCAGCCTGAACCTTGTTTGTGTGGCCATGGCAAGTGTGGGTTGGAATACAGCTCGGGCTATTATCATCTAATGAACACAACCATTACTCTGTACGAGGGAGAAAGGGTTAGGGCCAGCTACAGCCTTAAGAATAAAGGCTTGTTTGGGAGAATTATTCATCGGGTCCCTTCTGTAGGTGGACGGCAGCAGATTAGAAGGAAACATTATCTCTCAGGGCAAGTTCAGAAGGGCAAATGAAGCCAAACTGGCACGGGCTGAGAGTCGCAATACATTATTCTCTTTGCTCCGTAAATCCGTGAGAACAAAGTACTCAGTGTAAAGGCTCACCAGGGCCTTTTCTTTCCCTGCAGGACTACGAAAGTTCAGCATGAGACGAAGAGGCACGTGTTGGCTATTAGTCCACTACAAAGAGCATTTGAGTCTAAAATTTAGAGTTTCATAAAAACATTATTGTCTGCATCCTGGGACATTTGTTTGCTAGGGCAACACGGCACTGAAAAATGTGACCCTCCTAGCAGCTGTGTGCTTCACCCCAGTGGTCATGAGCTGGCCCTCTTAGGAGGGGCTACCCCAGGCCAAGCACCCATTTGACCTCACTCCAGCTCCCCACCTGGTGATGGTGGTGGATGCCCCACTCGTTGCTAGAGGCGTTGAGTCCTGCACATGGGAAGAGTTGCTGATAAATGTGGTTTCTCATTGTACTTCTCTTATTCACTCTCTGGGATAATAATTCCTGGGAATCCCTCTGGGGGATAGGTTTGTTTTGACTTGAATGGCTATGCACAGAGAATGCACTGATGGATTTACATATGCAAATAAATTTACAAATTCAAAGGCACTCCCTGATGCTAGCTGTCCTCCTCGTCTCTTGTTGGTTTGCATTAAAAATGCTCACAGTATCATTATATTATGTCTGGCCTGCACGCTTTCCTATAAGATGCTTTGGTAAATTTTACAGCCCAGTATTTTGCAAGCATATTGGCTTTGCTAGGATCTTCTCTAGCAATTCGCAAGCTCCGCCCTCTGGGCTGGCTAAATATCTGGATAGAAAACTTCCAAGGAACACTTCAGTCTTGCAACATCTGGTGGGGGTGACTCAGTCAGGGCGCTTTTCACTCTGAGGCCGCGCTTGTCCCAGTGCGGCACTGGAGATGCTGTGATCTGAATTAACGAACACCAACTGCTGCAGCCCGGCAGCCCCTGGTGCTAGGGGCAGCGCTGGGTGCTGTTAAACGCTGGGGGTGGGGTGGGGTTCTTTTTGTTTGCCTTCTGCTTTTTGAGCCTTCAGGGCGAACTGGGGTCACATTTTGATGCTTTCTCCACTAGGGCTAGAAACTTACTTTTTCTTTAAGAATGAAGGCTGAAATCCTCCCAGATCCACTTGCCTCCAGGAGCTGGGACTTTAAGGGAAACAAATAATGATCATGAGACTCATGACAAAATCATGAGAGTTGGCAACTCTGCAAAGAACATTTTCCCCACATAATGACAGGTTTCAGAGTAGCAGCCGTGTTAGTCTGTATTCACAAAAAGAAAAGGAGGACTTGTGGCACCTTAGAGACTAACCAATTTATTTGAGCATGAGCTTTCGTGAGCTACAGCTCACTTCGTCGGACGCATTCAGTGGAAAATACAGTGGGGAGATTTATACACACAGAGAACATGAAACAATGGGTGTTACCCTACAGACTGTAACCAGAGTGACCAGGAAAGGTGAGCTATTACCAGCAGGAGAGCGGGAGGAAAAACCCTTTTTTAGTGATAATCAAGGTGGGCCATTTCCAGCAGTTGACAAGAACGTCTGACCGCTATTCCTACCTGCATGCCTCCAGCTTTCATCCAGACCACACCACACGATCCATTGTCTACAGCCAAGCTGTAGCTCACGAAAGCTTATGCTCAAATAAATTGGCTAGTCTCTAAGGTGCCACAAGTCCTCCTGTTCCTTTCCCCACAGTCACAGTAAGAGTCACGGGGCTGCCCGGTTCTCCGCATTGGCACGTAGATGCTGTGTTGCTTGGGGCCCAACAAATAACAAAGTCGCATCCAGCTAGCAGAGCAGCTACTGTATTGATAACTGAAGAATGTAGGTTCCTGGGGACGAGCGTCCTGGAGGAAGTATTCTTTAAAGCTCCCAGGAACCATCGCCGTTCGTTAGATTGTGGCTGGAGCCACGAGCATATGTTGCTGCTTCTGAGTTGTGAGTGAGGTGTTTCAGCGGCTGCTTGGCTGCCTGTTATAATGAGGCGAAGAGTCCTGGGGCACCTTCTAGACTAACAGGCGTATTGGAGCAGGCGCTTTCGTGGGTGAATACCCACCTCGTCGGATGCATGGAGTTAAACGCGTCCGACCAAGTGGGTATTCACCCACGAAAGCTCCTGCTCCAATACGTCTGTCAGTCTATAACAGGACTCTTTGGCACTCTTACAGATGCAGACTAACACGGCTACCCCTCTGATGCTTGTTATAATGAGGTTACTGTAGTAAGCAGCCAGGACCCAGTGCAGGGGCAGTACAGAAAACTCTTTAATGGGGTGAAGCGCAGTTCAGAAGAAAACCTGAATGGCAGATCCAGCATTCCCCACATCTGAGCTCTGTGCCTGGCTACCCCCACGTAGGAAGCCTGTCTCCAGCAGCCGCCGCTACCTCCAAATGAGCTGAAAGAGGGAGCACGCGCTTTGAAAGGGCTAAAAAAAGGTGGAATATATTATCCATCCACAAGCTGGTGCAGGTGGCTAAGGAAACTGTGAGGGAAAATGCCTTTCTTAGGTCTTCTCTGGGTGTGTGGGAGAAAATTCTTTTGATAAGGAGCTATTGAGAGGTACGGCCAAAAGTCAGAGCCAAGCACAGCTTTGAACTGGTTCAAAGTCCAGGTCAGGAGCATTTCCAGAGCTGGGGTGGTAAGCAGCTACCCACCTCTCTTCAGAGTCCGTTAAAAGGGAGCCTCAGCAAATCAGTCCACCATGAAAATCGAAGCAAATGCATTCCTGAGAGAGCTATTTAACAATGAAAGCAGCCAAAGTGGAGCTGGGGTGGGTATGTCTGGGGGCTCAGGGATGGAGAAGGCACAGGGACAGAGGGTAGATCCAGGTGGCACAGGGGATGGAGACAGCACAGGGATGGGGCGGGTACACCTGAGTGACACAGGCACATTGCTAAACTATTTGGCCAACAGGAGCCCACGCCTGCTGTGTTCTGCCATCTGGGGAGAACAAGGAGCTCTCACCAGCCCTAGTCTTGGATAAGAATTATTCCCTGCAGTGCCCCTTGGCTCATCGTCCTGCAGCATAGAGGGCCACTGGCGCAGCAGAGGGTGCCCAAACTATAGCTTCAAGGGCAGGAGAAGCCTCTCATAAGGAGTGGGTGATGCACGTTCAGCCCTGCAGCAGCCACCCTGCTTTCCTGATGAGCAATGGGCCCCATGTCACAGAGCCCTAGAGAGAGGGGCCCAGTGCACAGCAAGGGGTCTGCCACGGGATGGGAGCTGGGCAGCCTGGGTGAAAGAATGCCCCGCACTATAGTTTCAAGGCCAGTGGCCTACGTGTCATCATTGCTGTCAGACACAGTGTGTCCCTCTTGCTCCAAGCGGCTGGAGATTACTGCGAGTATGTTTACACTTAAACCACTCTGGCTGCACCACTGTGGAGCTTCCGTGGAGCCACTCCCTGCCGCGATGGGAGGGGTTCTCCAGTCGCTGTAGTAAATCCACCTCCCCAGGAGGAAGTAGTTAGGCTGGTGGAAGAATGCTTCTGTTGGCTTAGTGCTGTTTATCCTGGGGGTTAGGGTGGCATAGTACTTTTCACATCCCAGTGAGACGTAGCTTTGATGATGGACGTCTTCAGTGTAGACCAGCCCTAAGGGATTATCAGCAGTGAGGCACTGACATGTCCCCAGTGACTAGCTGCAGTTTTCAGGGAGTGTTTCAGTCAATCGCTTGCCGGCTATCTAGCACCTCCCATCTCCTCCAGGCAACCGAGATCAGGGGGCCTTTCCTGGCTAACCACCCCAAGGCTGAGCCTGAATCGGGAGTTCGGAGCATTCTCAGTGTGTGTGTGTCCGTGGATCCATTAGAGACTCTCATTTCCTGGTCAGGTCAAATTACTCCATGGCCATTGAGTCACCTCCTTCCCACCTGCCCTCCTGTGCGGTTGGGAGCTGACACTGACAGTCCCTGGGCCCAGTCGGGTTAATTTGTGCAGGGCCCAAGTGTCTCTGGAGACAAAGTGGGAGCGAAACTCTGCGCTTGCAGGCAGCATGCCTGCTGAGCGACGGCCCTGGGTCTCAAAGAGTTCCCTTCTGACGCTCCCCGAGTCCGGCTGTAGAAGAACACAGTGAGATGATTAAAAACATGAAGGAGATACTTTGATTGATAAAGAAAGCAAAACAGCTTATCTTATTATGTAACATTGCTCTGATGAAACAATGCGAGAAAGTTGCCTTGTTCCAATAAATCAGCTACTCAGGAGGCTGTGCTGGGAAGGAGCAGACGTGAATCACACCTTACTTCATACGCCCTGCAGCGCTTTCACGGATCGTTCCAGGTTTAAAGATAAATGGCATTTGCAGATGGAGATTATCTTCGCTTTCCTTTCAACTTCCTTATCAGAAGGGCTCTTTTTAGTGTAATTATTGCGGCTAGAGTCTCCCAGGCAGGCTCAGCCTCCCAGCTGTGGCCCTTTGGGCTGCACAGGAGGCTTGGGCTGGGATAGAAGGTCTGATGCCGCCTCCTCGCCGCCTGGCGCTTCCCACTTCCCCCTCCCTGCTGAGAGCTGAGGTGGAAACTGACGTGGCCCCAAACTTCAGTGCAGACAGCTCAGGAAAGGGATACGGGGAGAGACACGGCACTACCAGCCAGGCCCCTGGAAGGCAGGGCCTTGGCAGGCTACACAGGGCGCAAGGGCCCAACTAGTGTACAGGGCTGGGGGGGCCGCTGAGGAGGAGTGGCTCAGGGTGAGGTACCCTTGATATTTGCACACAGCCTCCGGTCTGGGAGAACTGAGCCCCAGTGGCTCCTGGCTCCATCCCGCTCTCCAGGGCTGCGTTCAGGGTGGGACAGCCCTGCAATGGGCGGAGGAAGTGTAACCCACACGCCTTCTGGGGTTCTGTCCCATCTAGTGGCACCGAGACCAGTTAGAGAGCGTTAAATGAGTCTGCTCTACAGCCTTAGATAAGAGCCAGTTGGCTTTTAACTCATGAGGTAGAGCAGGGGTTCTCAAGCCGGGGGCCAGGACCCCTCAGGGGGTCGCGAGGTTATTACATGGGGGGTCTCGAGCTGTAAACCTCCACCCCAACCCCGCTTTGCCTCCAGCATTTATAATGGTGTTACATATATAAAAAAGTGTTTTTAATGTATAAGGGGGTTTGCACTCAGAGGCTTGCTGTGTGAAAGGGGTCACCAGTACAAAAGTTTGAGAACCCCTGCGGTAGAGGCTCATGCACTAAGCTCCCAAGGTCCCCGGTTCAATCCCGCCTGCTGACGACCGGGGTCTGTCAGCGTTACAGAAGCACAAAGCACCCACCAGGCTCAAGTAACAGAGACCCTGGCAGGAGCAGCCTTGCCAGGCACTGATTATCCAGCTCACTCACTGCCTCCCAGTCAGAGGGGGTTGTGATTAATCAGCAATCAACTGATTACGTCTGTGACAGACGGGCTGTTCTGTAGGGTAGTGTGATGCTCTCCTTTGGGGCACACAAGGTCACTTGGGGGCCCAAGCAGCCGAGGGAACAGACAGACAGTGGCAAGCCACATTCCAGCCCTGCCCTGGGCTCTCACTCTGCAAACAGAGCCCTCCAGCTTGCCTTGCCCCTTCTCTTCTCCCCCCCACAGCCCTTGCCCCAAACCCCACCTGTGTGGGGCTGGCACCAGCTCTCATCGGCTCTCCACCTGCTCCAGGAAGGCCCTGCCGGCTCAGGCTAGGCGTCACGGTGAGGCTGCTCTGTCCCTGCGGAACATTTGACCAGATCCACTGTGCTTTGGGCCCATGTCTTGGGTCCCTGGGGCTCATCTACTAGGTCTCAGAACCAGCCTGCTTGGTATCACCATTCCAAAAGGCCCTGGGTGCATTTACTGCGGGGTGGGAATAAATACTGCAAAGGCATTCAGAGCTGAACCCCCCAGAGCCCTGAGACTGGGTCTTAGCCTGCACATGCTGATACCGACACGTGTCCCGGTCCTGCTGGGGGCCGTGTGTCTGATCGTCACTGCGTGCTCCTTGGGGCAGGACCCGTGCCTATGCTTGGCTAGTCAGCCTCGATGCCCTGTGCTGATACTGCCTCGGGGGTGGGGGAGCCCGAGACCTTCCTTCCCCCGCCCCTCGCTGAGGCCCCAGCCCCTCTGACACCTCTGTACTGACACCACCATCTGCTGAAGGAGCGAGCTGGCCCAGCTTGGTGGTTTAAAATAAAGCCAAGGCCTCGCTGGCGTGTCAGAGGGCATCTTGGAGAACAGATTGATCTCAACCCAGGAGCCTTCCTGGGGATTCAGAATGGCACGGGCAGTTACTATAATTCATTGGGTGACTGAACTCCCAGCACACAAAGGATTGCCTGCCCATGGCAGGTCACCCTCCGGCTTCAGGGGCTGCTGCCCCTTCCCTTCCTTCGGGGACTCAGGTTGACCTGTGCGAGGAACTGGTTGGGTAGGGCCAGCAATCCCGGCCCCGGTAAGGAAAGAGAACACCCCTACGTCTTGGCCCGGGACAAGCTGTCAGCGGGCTGCTGGGTGAGACGGAGAGGCCATTGTCTCAGCTGACCTGTGCCGGTGGTGGAGGAAACCCTTGCATGTTTGTATCCAGAGCTATCCGCTGCTTTTGTGTGGCACCTCAGTCCTGGTTCAGCCCATCTCTGTGGGTAAAGCGGTGTTCACACAGACAAGGGCTGCGGTGGCGAGTGGGAGCGCAGATGGGCTGGGACAGGAGCTGTGGAATCTTCTGGAGCTGGAGGGGAAGTTGGAAAAGGAGCTGCCATTGTGGGAGTTTGTTTTGCAAAACAAGAACTGGTCCGGCCAGCTCCTCACTCCAACGCCCCCTGGCTCATTGCACCTCTGTCCCTGTTGCCTTCCAAACAGGGCTCTTCCCTGTCCTTCCGGGTCCCACCAGGCAGCTGGGTCTGGGTCTCCTTTTCTCATGGCTGAGCCTGGAACACCAGGCCCTGGACTGGGTCCAGCGCAGGCTTGCTGCCAGCTCCTTGGTAGAATGTGTCCGGCTCAGGGAAGAGAGTGGATAGCAAAGTGTGTGTGTGGGGGGGCTCCCCAGCCAATGCGCCCGTCACTTCTGTTGTGTTCCTCGTGGTGGGTCTCAGCAGGTGGAGACGTTTGTAAGGAGTAGGGTGGAGCAGGGGCAGGTCTCTCTGGGGTTGGGTGGAAGCTCAGAGAGCCACTATCCATTCATGCGGGAAGAACGGGCGGGACCATCTGTCTCTCCGTCGTTCATCTTGGATGGTGGCCTCCAGCTGCCTGGCACACTCCAGGTCAGGCAGAGACCCTCGGGAGCCAGCATGGCCTGACCTCAGAGTTCAAAGCTGCTGAAAACTGCTCCCTCCATCTCTGGCCATGAGAAAGTGAGGCTAGAGCAGCCTGTGCGCTGGGCAGATGCAGAGAGTACGTGTGACTGAGGGGTGACATCCCATTTCCCCAGGTGCTAAAGCTAATCCCCTCCCTCCAACAGGACCTGTGTAAATGAATGGATGCGTTAGAGCCCTGGGCCGTAATGACAGTGTCTCCTCTAGGGCTTAGCACAGCGCCAGTGTCTTGCACAAGGAAAGACCAGCTTACACCAGACGGGCTTTATTATTTCTGGTTTCAGAGTAACAGCCGTGTTAGTCTGTATTCGCAAAAAGAAAAGGAGGACTTGTGGCACCTTAGAGACTAACCAATTTATTTGAGCATAAGCTTTCGTGAGCTACAGCTCACTTCATCGGATTGCAGTGATGCCTTGGAAGGATCGGGGCTCCGCTGTCCTGGGCCCCGCTGTCCTGGGAGCGGGACAGACCAGTATAACAAAGACGGGAGTCTCTGCCCCAGAGAGCTCACATGTGTTGGACAGGATGGGACAGGTGGATGGAACAGCTCGTGGGAGACAATAATAGAGAACAATGGCTTCTGAAGCTGCAACACCCTGGCCCCGTCCCTCTGAGAGACACTAGACTGTTAGCGCGTGGTGGGTGTGGCTGCGACTCTCTGGGCATGGGTGTATGTACGTTGGGGTGGGAGTGCTGTGTGTCTGCTTGGACATAGGCTTTCACTGGGCAGGGGAGACCCAGGGAGAGAACGCTGCATTTGAGCTGCCTGTTCTATCTGATCAAGCCGTGATTGCTTCTATGTAAAGATAAACTGGCCATTGTTGCCAAAAATAAATGTTAGTGTTCCAAATCCACACTTCAATAGCACCAGCTCATTAGAGATGCATATCATTTGGCTCCAGTCCCACACCTTCCGGCTCGTTATAAATATGCAGTTGCTGCTGGCTCTACCCCAATCATCTCTGCAATCAGAGCTTTTAATTAGGTTAATTAAATTGTATCAAACCTCACAGGGACGCAGTTCACTGATGCTGATGAAGCAGCCAAAACAGACCTTAACTCCAGCTCTAATGAAAGCCCTGCTGCCTGCTGAAGCTAATGACAATGCATAATAAATTAGAGCTTCCCTAGAAAGGTGCATCAGGGCTAGCGCTTAGGTAAATGATGATCTATATTCACTAACTTACTACTCCTGGCTGCAGGTCTGCCAAGCCAGAAACATCCTGGGACCATGTTCTCACTAAATAATGGATTCTGACCTGCTCAGAGCCCACCATTCACCTCAGATCTCTATCTATGCTCAAAACTTTAGTACATAACATTATCCAGACAGCAGAATAAATATTTTGGTATTTTGCACTTGGTGACAGGGCTTGCTTTGCCAGGATGCGTGGCTTCTCCTGTCAGGAGCGACATCGTCTATTTATTTATTAGAAACTCGCCTCGAGTTCATTTGACCAGGAGCTTTGGGCTGAGAGGAAAAACTGAACTTTGCACCCAAGTGTGATAAGAAAGCTTCTAGCCTGGGATTTCCTGTGAGTCCCACTCTGACTGTTGCCTGTGATTGGCCAGATGTCAGAGGCCCAGCCCACACCTGGCTCACAATATACCTGCCTGTGGGTTGTCCAGTTTGGAGCTGGGAGAATCCAAACCACCCTGGGAGCTCAGAGAACTCAGGGTTTTATCCTGCTACATTTAATAACAATTAATCACTGCCCTGTTATGCTCCTGCTGCAAACATTAATTGCCTTGCAGTTGTCAAAGCCAGGGCTAGAAACCAAGAGCCCTGCCACTGCTCTGCGACCCTAGGCACATCGTGCACCTAAGACTATGAGAAAGGGCTAGGAAGTTTCTGCTGGTCTGGAAGCAGTGTGTTCTATCAGATCAGTGTCTGGGCCACACTCAGAACCCCTGGAAGGCCCTCAGCAATGCACTTCACCAGCCACGTTCCTACCTATGATTGTTCCTACCTATGATTTCAATGGCCATAGCCTTTGAACGTCTAACAACAGCCCAGCCCCAGCGGAGTATTTCCGAGTGAGCAACACAGGAGCTGCCTGTGCACAATCCTGTAAGGCCCTGGGGCTGGCTGAGGCCTTAATAATGTGCTGTGCTGATTGAATTAATCAATCAGGCCCATGGGGGAAATGCAATTGCTACCTCCCTTCCCACTCCTCAGGCTGTGAGATGGGGCGGGCAGGGAGGTGGCTGTTAGTACAGCAGCAATCTCAGGACAGGAGCAAGACCCATGTGGACAGACAGATGCTCTTTGGGGGTTAACAGTCTCTGCTGCCATGGCTCCAGCCCCACCATACCTGAGCCTTGCACACATTAATGCTTGTCCTTATTGCCCCCCTTTTACAGAGGGGGAACTGAAGCACAGAGGGATTCAGTGACCTGGCCAAGATCACTCAGGGAGTCTGTGGCAGAGCCAGGAATTAAACCCACATCTCCTAAACCTCGCTCAGTGTCTTTACCCCAGTGTGGGTTCCTGGCTTTGGGGCAGCAGGGCAGGGCTGCAGCTGGGCCCTGAGACGGTTTCATGGGTAACTAGGATCCTGTTTGGGGCTGGGCTTCTGGTTATATCCCGGGGCAGGGGCTTTGGTGCTGCTGCTGAACCATCGGGCAATGGAGCTATTTCTGAGCAGTGACTGGGAAATCCAGGCCTGACCTGCCATCTACATCAAGCTCCCTCTGAAAACGATGCCTACAGGAAAGTCATCTGATATGCCTATGGACGTCTGACTCTTCGGCTAGTAATATATTGCTGTGGTTGCCTAGAGATAATCCTGCAAACGTTTTAATGTACCCTGCTATTAACTTGTATAGGCCGTCACGATCAATTGAGTTCCTGAGCTTGAACAAGGAATTACATGAAATTGTTATATGGCAGAATATTATTCAGAGTCACCTGAAACCCAAGCCGTTAATCTGGGGGGTATTTTGATATCTGCACTTGGCAAGCTGCAGGGAATCTCCTCACTAAGGAACTTGTTGGTTCAGTCATTGTCCTGATCATTTTAGTAGCAGAGCAGCAAACAGACACTCATCTCCTGCCCACAAGGTCCATTTAAGCACCAGCTGGAGGATGCAAGAACGCACTGATTTCCCCCTCTCTATAGCCTACACCAACTCATGGCTGATGGGTCAATGACACCTCTGTCCCAAGTGTGAAATTATCAAAGCCTCGCACAAGGGCATGCAGAGCACATCTGCAGCAGAGAGCTGGCTGCCCTTACACACACACACACACACACACACACAGAGCAAAGAGAGAAGATAAAGACAATGAGATGCAAATGGTCATGCTAAAACCCCTCCTTTTTTTTGATAATTGCCCTAAACGTTTTTGTAATTGTGTCTGTGTGCAGGGAGCAGACTGTGGCTTCCGTGACTCCTGAAGGGACATGTGTCATTCATGGCAGGCAGCTGACATCCAGTCTGAATCCACAGGTAAAATGGGGCCCGAGATCTTCTCCAGTGGACACACACCTTTGATTAAGCCAAGCAGCCCCTGGATGTCATTGCTCCAAACGCACCAGAAACTGCACTGACTTGGCTATAAAGAAAAAATAAAACTCCTTCCCTTTTCCAGCAGGTGCCCAGCTCCTAATTCTCCTGCTGGCCCCACACGTCTGCACCACAGAGAACAGGCTCCTGGCACCAAGAGGCTGTGTTTAACCTAAAAAGAAAAAAGAAAAGGAGTACTTGTGGCACCTTAGAGACTAACCAGTTTATTTGAGCATGAGCTTTCGTGAGCTACAGCTCACTTCATCGGATGCATCCGATGAAGTGAGCTGTAGCTCACGAAAGCTCATGCTCAAATAAACTGGTTAGTCTCTAAGGTGCCACAAGTACTCCTTTTCTTTTTTCTTTTTACGAATACAGACTAACACGGCTGTTACTCTGAAACCTGTGTTTAACCTGTGACCGCATTTCCAGTATTTCATTACCTGAATGTTTCTCTTGAAATCGAGCAGTGGCAGCGCTGTGAGACACACAGACACAAAGATGGGTGTGCCAGGGAGATAAAGGGACATCACTTTCTTTAGCTCTTTGAAAGTGTGTGTGAAGTTTGTGCTGGTGAAAGATGCTGCGCTGACAACCCAGGAGTTCTCCACTGAGCACAGCCATGCAGGGCAGTGAGCAGGACGCAGGGCTGACATCCAAGGGTGAGGGGGCAGGTGGGTTTACTCTCTAATGCCCATCGAATCCTGAGGCCCTCAGCTGAAGTTGGTAAGTCACATTTCGTAGCATGGACACTGGGACCTTGCTGGAGCTCCCCAACTTATTCCTCATTGGCCATCAGATGCTAAAAATGTTCAGTCAGTCCTGCCACATGCTGGATTTGAACTGGTGCCGAGTGTTCAGAGGCTCCATACCACCTTCTCAGCAAAGGAGCTGTTTGAATGTACCCACTGAAGACAACTATTTCCGTGCTCTAGGCACTTGGAGACTTCCCATGGAGAAGCCTGCCTAGAGCCTGCCCTCCTGTGCATCTGCCTTTAGTTTGCAGGGGAGGTGCTTGTGCCCTAACCGCAGGCAAGAGCCCCCAGGCTGCTGGTGAGCAAACTGAATGAGGGAGAAGTTCCCTGAGAAAGCACAATTACAAGAGGCACTGCATTCACCCTACAGAGTCTGTACAGCCGCCAGAGCTCAAATATGCTTTCTGTAAAAGAGCAATGTCTGCTCGAAACCCCACAGACCTCCAGCTGAGTGCAATCAGCTCTTCCATCCCTTACTGTCCTCTCTTTTCTAAGATATTGGGAATAGCTGGATCATTTCCAGGGGTTAGGTGACTAGCCCCAAACCAACCTTGACTTGCCAATGGTGAGGTGTTTGCCACATGCCTCAGACATACACACACTGGACATTCCAAACCCTGCACTGATGAGCCGTTCTAGCTCAGGCTGTGTGTCAACTCAGAATTGCCTTGATTTCTTCCACTGAGGCTTTGAATTTCTGGTTTTCTCTTCCACCCTTTCTAGTATTTGTTGCAACTCGGCTAAGTTTACACAAGGATGAAGATTATACTTCTTTATACATTTCGATTTCAGCCCAAGGAAAGCTTCACCCCCAAAGTCACAGATGCATTACACTGGACTCTCTTCATATTGATGTTAAAGAATAATAATGCATCTTACAATTTAGTCCAACTGATCGTTAAAACAAATTTTCCACTCTGTATTACACATTACACCAGAATTAATTGAAAATGAATTAAAAAAAATCTTATTGACTTTTCACACCTTATGCTTTTTGCATTTTTCTGAATATTGCCAACACCAACCCCAAACATTCAATATTCAAGCAGATTGCCTTAACAATCAGGAGATGCCTAAAATAAGTGCACTTTGCATTCTGGTTACTGAGACTCTAAAGGTTACATTTCAGGCTTTTCTCCATAGCCAGGAAGAAAATTACTTTTTTAAAAGATGAAAGCTGAGTCTCTAGTAACCACCTGACTCCAGGAGCTGGAGTTTTAAGGAAAACACCAATTATCATGAGACTCTTGATAAATTTGAGAGTTAGCAACACTGGGAAACAGAGAGTTCAGTTTCTTTTTTGTAAGTGAAAGTGACTGATTTGCTAAATTCTGACACGCTAGCCTACCTCTGCCACCATATTGTCTCAGTTGCAAACATTCGAGGGAAAAGTTAATTCAAAAATAACAAAGAGCTGTTTCCCCTGGAATTCTGAACAATCCTGGAAACATTTCTGTTGGGGGAAGTTTTAGAACAGCTGAACCAGAGTTACGCTGACAGCAGCCCCAGAAGCCTGCCTTCAGCAGAATGGTCAGGCCCTGCAGGACCTTGGAATTGAATACTAAGGTGCTTCATGTTAGAGGCAGCTGGCTCCTCGGGGACCTGCTAAGCTGTTCTCTTGGTCAATGCATAAAACGTGGCACCTCCTAATTCAATTAGACACAGGCAGGTGCCACATTTTCTTGTTTTTGTAAATAAAAAGAAAGCTGATTTGGGTTCCAGTAACTTCCCCCACTATGCACCTTGGAGAACCACCCAGCTTGTGCAAGATGCCTTGCAGAACGCTGTGGCCAAGTGCGAAATGCTGAGCCGAATGCCGTGCGTGGCTCAGCAGCAATTATGAACTGAGCATGCCACTTGGAGAACGTCCCTAGTGCCAGCTGGGAGTTGAGTGGAGAAGATACAGACAGACATCAGCTTGCTTTATTGCTTCATGTTCTGACAAGTCCCGGCCCCATGCTGCTCTGCATGGCTGTGTTCACTGGCCAAGTATTGCAGTGTGTGTATCACAATCAGGGCTTCATTCAGACATGTACCTATTAGCTGGAATTACACAATGCACAGTGTAGAGAAGGGTGGGAAGCATTAATTGACATTTATAGAGACAAAATTGCGGGAAGTGCTGGACAGCCCTCCCTCCATGCAGCTGAAAACAGTGGTAATTACAGGACCTGGCCCTGCCTCCCACAGCTTTAAATAACAACCCAGGAGAATGCAAAAAACAGAAAATCCATCACAAATATTTTTTCAAATTCAGAAGTGAATTCCCGTGCGACCATATTTGTGACTGCGCTTGGGCAAAGGGCACAAAATTATTTGCCAAATATTTTATTCCAAAAATATATCAATCGGCTGAACATCACGTTCTGCAACTTTTTATGAATCTACCCCACTTTGCAAATTGGCATTGTTTTATCTGAACGACGTGGTACTTTCTGAAAAAGTCACCAACGTTTAGAAATGCTTGGAGAGAGACACGGAATTCCTGAGTTCTGGTCCTGCCCAAGTTTTTAAAAAAGTAACCTGAAGAGCTTTATAAAGTATTCTGGCAACTGGTGTCTTGGAGATTAAAGTGGTGGCTTTATTTACCAAGCAGATTGCACTTCTCAATCAAGTCCTGGTCATCATACCACACCCAGCAACACACATCATAGCCAGTGCTGAGTTTTGGGTGGCAGCTGTACCCATCACTTAGTCCTCTCTGCCTCACAGCCCCACTCTGTGGAACACTACTGCCATCTGCTGGCCCCCTTACCTCCACCTCCTTTGTAGGACAAATTCTAGAAAATTATACTTAGTGCTGCAGGCTCATCCATCATTTAAATATTCTTCTGTTTTATTCACATTTGTAAGGAAACTTCTGTGGGCTAATGTTTCCGCTAAATAACAGAATGCTAGACGATCACTAAAGACCCCATTTAAGGAGGGACTTGCATCTGCAGAGTTTAATGTCCTTAGTTTAATCCAATTCTCCCTGTCACTCCAGCAGCCATGCCAGAGTCCATTCATGCTGGGTCTGGAGGGCTGGCGAGAGGGTCACTAGCTCCAGCTACTTATTGATGTAGTCAGTATGTTTTACAATATGCCCTGGTATTGGAGGGGAGGCAGTTTGCTCTAATGGAGACTGTGAAGCAGGACTAAGGCAGGAGAAGTCAGGTTCCAAACCTGGCTCTGCTCTTCAACATTGGACACTGGCAAAATTTGCAGTCACCTAAAGTGAGGCACTTTGGCTGGGGTTGTCAAAGGAGCCTAAGGAGTGTGGCGCTCAAATCCCATGGCACTTCAGACCCTAGGCATCTTCAAAAGCCCAGCCCTAAATCTGTAGGTAGGCATTTTCAAAACAGCCTGGTTCTGAGATACTGAGCGTCTGGAGTTCCGATTTCAGTGGCAGCTGCAGCTCTAGAAGTGGCCAGCTTTTCACTGTGGTGCCTCAATATACAGTCAGAATCCTAACTTCAGGCACCCCACCTCTGAAAATATTGGCCTGACTCCATTTCGCTCTCTGCAGAAGAGAGAGGAGAGTGGCTTATATGCATCACAGGAGTGTTGAGAAGATTCATTTATCTGTACCATGCGTTGATAACGTACAGGACTAAATATTAGTAGATATTTTGCAGTCAGCACAGTATACAGAATTCATATTAGCATTTCTGCCCTGGATTCTGCACACGAAAGCATCACTGAGTAGGAAGATCTGAGGACAGTTATCTGCCTGCCTAGTATTATCTCTACTACACATTTGGACTGACAACTGTTGCTGAGTTTTTTCTCCCCCAGTAGTGGCAGACGATTACCTGTTCTGTTCTTTTCCCTCTGAAGCACCTGCCATTGGCCACTGTTGGAAGACAGGATACTGGGATAGATGGACCTTTGGTCTGACACTGTATGACCGGTCTTATGTAGGTAATTCATCACTTGCTCCTACACCAAAATTTTTTATTCTAGCTTCTTAAGGTATGAATATACATACAGTGCTGCAGGTCCTCAGCTGTACCGAGACAGCTGCACCACTGCAGCGCATCTGGTGAAGACGATCTATACCGATGGGAGAGAGCTCTCCCGTTGGCATCAAATAACCACTTCCACGGGCGGCATAAGCTATGTCAGCAGGAGAAGCTTTCCCGCAGACACAACGCTGTGCACATGAACCCTTATGTCAGTGTAACTTGTCGCTCGGGGGGGTAGAAGAGAGATGCAATGGAACAGAGAAAACGGATGCTTAGAGATTGATCCTAGACTTTTACCATCTAGAGCATCAGGACAGGAGAGCTGCTCTGGAGCCTTCACCAGACCTAGGCAGATCACCATCCCCTAGCCACAAACTTTACCCCTGTCCCTGGTCAGGGTCCAGTCTCCCCTTTGTTTGTGTATTGTGCACACAAAATGCCTATCAAAAATGTAGTTACAAGCTCAGCATCTCTCTCTTGGGGTTTTCACCAAGGTATCTGGACACCTCTTCTGGGGTTTCCAATGTGTAAATACCAAAACTGAAGCAGAAATCTTCTTGGATTTATTAAATAGAACGTGTTATAGTTACAAATACCCATAGGGCTTACTTTGACAAAACATTAAACTGCAGTGAAAATAAGCCTGATGCTGACAAAATACCAGCACTTCTCCACAAGAAGCAACACATTCGTTATGTCAACTAGATCTACACAAGGACATCAAAAACTATTTCCCAGAAAAATTAACGTTTCCGTTGGAATTTGAATTTGTAAACAGCTGGGCTATTTATGGTTTCTTTCTTCACCTTCACTTTGTAAGTTTTGTCCTGAAATGAAAACAAACAATTAGTTTCTTTCCTATCAAATGATGAGAGAAACGTACCCTACGGGGAGAAAATGGAAGTGCTGGTGGAACTGGAGGTGCAGATTAGCTTCAGTGGTAACTGGGCAATTCCTCATCTTTAGTGGGCAGAAGATATTTTCATCTGCTTTTTCGTCTACTTGTGGTGCTAGCCACACAACCCCTTTCTGTGACTGGCAAGTCCCCACTGACACAGAAAATCTCTTTAGAGTCATTGGAATTTTGAGGATCTGTTCCTAATCTAGAGAGACCACAACCTCCTCGTTCCTCCCTTCTGCTACTCCACAGCTCCAGTTTCCAATTTACACAGCACTTTACAGTAGATTGATCAGGCTACACAGAGAACTGACTCTGCCCTAAATTTACGGAACAAAGGCCTGAATGGGTTCAATATCATATAAACAAGTTATCTGTGCTACCATTACGGCAGGAATGTTTCTTGGTAAATTTTATAAGGAGCTACCTGAAATGCTCCACAACAAGTAAGGAAACGTGCACACACATAGACAACCTGTTCTCAGTTCTAAGACCCTCAACAAGTAGAGTCCAAAGAACAAGAGTTAAGTCTTTGCTCCCTCACCAAGAGGTCTTTGCGTGCCTGGATCTTCTGAGCAATAATAAACATCTTCTTTTCACGCTCAATACGCTGTTTCAGGAGGCTGTACTGGTGCTTCCTTTGTTGGGCTAATTTCTGAAGGCGGAAAAGAGCATTTTTTAGTAGAGCAAAAGAACAAGAAAAATATATTCTCTCCCTCAACTCATCCCAGGCTGCCAGGGATCACACTTAGGGTGACTCCCTGAGTTTTTGATTAAACAAAAAACCATACAAGTTCCACAAACGAAAAGTTCTATTGAAGTACCCAATACCAATTTTGTGGTTGCTTCCAAAAGGCTCATTGTTTAACTCCTTGAGCTGAGATTTCCTTGCACATACCATATTTCTAGCAGGGACCTAAGGGGTTAACACAGGCAAGATAATTAGGACAATAGGCCTCTAGGTCTTCTCTGATGATATTTGGCTGGAATCTTGGTTTTACAGCTCATCCAAAAGTCAATATGCCACAGCAGCAAAGGACCTCCTAGCTTTTTCTTCTTCTTGTCCTTTGTGACTAAAGATGATGCTGACAGTTTTACAGCTTGTAAGTGTGGTTGTGGCTAAGACCTCCAGTGCACGAGTGGCAGTCCTTTCTGAATGAAGGGCAGAGCTTGCTCAGTGCTGAGAAAGAGATTACAGTCTATACCTGCTGAGTCTGCTGCTGTTTACACTCAGCCACTATATGGCTCTTGAGGCACCGAAGCGAATCTTGAACTGGATAGCCTTCTAGCACCATGCTGGGTTTTAGCTCTGTACTGATTCAGAGCAAAAAGGGTCACCAAGACCAGTTCCTGAAGTCAAGATATTGCTTGGAGACCTCCCAGCCAAACAGTAACCCAACTGATTCTGCTTAACTTGTGAGAGCTGATGGGCTCAAAGCACAAGGTGGCACGGCTGCAGGTGTGACCTCGTTAATATCATTGAACAGGACAGGTCCCCACATGTTTACAATGTGACTAAGTCTTTGGAAGAGGAGAAAACCCATCAGCTGAAACTAGTCCAACCACTTTAACGCCAAGCCAGAGTGGGAAGGCTGGCAGGAGGGAGGGCAGTGGGGAACGTTATCCAACATCTGATTTAAGAAGAGCATGCTGCAATCTTATGAGCAATTTTAAACACCTTTATTTTTACCTTATTGCACATACTGACTCAAGCTTACAAGACTGCCCAATATATCCAAACTAATTAGGAGGCATTTATACTGCTAAACCCATGCTTAGCTGCTTCTGAGAGAGCGAGAACTGCTATGAAATTAAAACATCAGGAGCAAAGCTGGTGCTGTCTAAGCAATTCAAGCTGGAGAACAGAGGCCTGTGTGAAATATATTTTAAATTAAAGAACAGCTAGGAAATGAGATTTCAGCCTAAATACCTTCACAGGAAAGAGGAGGAGGCAGAGTACTGGACCACAAACCCCACTGTGTTCAAAGACAGAAGGAAAGAGAATCCAAGTATAACTTTATTAACCAAGAGCCATAGAAATAACAGAGGAGACAAATCTCTGCATATATCCAGGGTATTATGATTGCCAAGTGCAAAGGAAAGAGGCAGAGTCTGTATATTTGTATCTACTAAAGCCACCCATTTCACAGGAAGCTCCTCCGTATCCCCACTTAGGGCTACAAGATTCTTTTTTTGTTGTTTTTCTGAAGTGCTCAGATGCAGCATTATTACACTTTTTTATATATATATATATATATATATATAAAAACAAACAAATGAATGAAGTTTCCCCATACCAGGACTTCTTAAAATCCTGGAAACCCAATTAAACACCATTTCTATAAGGAACAGAGACAGCAGTAAAATACCAAATCTGCACATGGAGTCACCAATGGTTCTATCTGTACTTCAAGCTGTACTTCCCAATAGCACTTTTGGAGTGCATACTGATGATTGCCTCAGTGGAAGAGAATTAACAGGGCCATAAGAAGAGAGACTCCTAAGAAAAAAGTCCACCATCCATGCAGGACTTGTAAGATGTAATACAAATGCTATTAGCATCAATTTAAACTGCCTCTTTTAGGGAGCAAAACTATCAAAAGACAATGAAGCTTCTGCAAGAGACATACTCAGCAGCATAGTGTGCACTCATGCTATGCCACCTTACTACATATGTTCTGCCAATCCATCTCAAGCCTGACATCCAGCACCATTTCTTACTGCTGTTCTGGTAAGGAAAGAATGCCTGTCATGCCCACTGTTTTGCAGTGCAGACAAGTGTCCCTAATTCACCAGGATGTGACTAAACTGCTTTTCTGCTTCTGGTCTTAGGGAAGATTTGATTACAGGATTCCAGATATGAAAGGCTGGCACCATGAGTACGGATGCCAATCAGTCCCTGACTCTTAGACACTGTGCCCCTCAACCCCTGGTATCACCACCAAAAAGCCTTAGACTATAAAAGCAAACTTGTTCACCCAGAGAATGCTCCAATGGACTCTTCCTAGTGCCCGCTGCACTTTACTTTTAAAAATGTAAGGACCCCATTTGCTACTGAATGCTAAATCAAAGGGTGGCAAAAGAGTCTACCTTTAAATGGGCTGGCTCAGTGGCTCCTTTTACTGTTTCCTTCTGCAGGGTTTCAATGGTAGGTCGGTTATACACTCTGTCCACTAGCTCTGGGGATGTGTTCAGGTGAGTTGCAACATCAAATTCTTGAACTAAAAACATTTTTTTAAAAGAATTTAAGATTAGTAACGAAAGTTCAGCAAATTTCTTGGGACAGATTCAGCATTTCATCCAAATATGTGGCTTATACTTGCTAAGAGATGGAGAGTAGTAGGTCACTTTTTGCCCTATGCAGGTGTGAGGTCCAGCCCAACTGCCCGAGCAAGTGGGACAATCCATCTCCTTCACTGTTCAATAATGAGCCCCAGAGCCTCAGACAAGTCACCATTTCTGAGACAGGATCCCCCTCAAAGAGAAAGGTGTGAAGGAACAACCACACAATTTTAAAGATTTGGGGACAGCCTAAAGATGCTGAAGGGAAGTTCTTTTTCAGTAAATAAAGCCCTAATCTTACCTTCTTTTTTGGTATCAAAAAAGAACACGTGCTTGTTTGATTGCTTCCCCTGAGCGTCCAGCAGGTGGAGCTCCGATTTCATCCTTTCGATTTTCTGTGGGGAGGAGAAAAAACTTAGCCTTCAGCAGCGGGCAATGCTTCCTTTGCGTCTCAGCAACAAATATTTTCTTAATATCTAAACTCTTCATTCCTATTAATTCTTTGGTAAACAGATAACAACCAGACAATTAGTCCATGGTTTACATTTGTGTCTCTTTAAAACCTTGTCAATTCAAGAAGAATTTAAAGTACTATCCCTCCCCGAACCCCTGGTTAGGTTTGTAATTTTACAGTCATTTTCCTATTTTTCTCTCCTGTTTGCTGCATGAGAAAGCCACACAAACAAGAGGAAACTAACCACATAGATCTCAGAGTAGCAGCCGTGTTAGTCTGTATCCGCAAAAAGAAAAGGAGTTCTTGTGGCACCTTAGAGACTAACAAATTTATTTGAGCATAAGCTTTCGTGAGCTACGGCTCATACGATGCATCCGATGAAGTGAGCTGTAGCTTGCGAAAGCTTATGCTCAAATAAATTGGTTAGTCTCTAAGGTGCCAAAAGTCCTCCTTTTCTTTTAACCACATAGAGGAAAGAATAGAAATGACCATCCTCAAAGTACTGGCAAAGACACAAAGGCTTTTGTTTCTCTAGTCTCATTACAGAGATCTTAGCTGCTAGTGTAACAGCAGATATAACATTTTCAGACAGAACTTGATCTAAATTGACTGCATCCCTTTAAAACTAAACAGTTATTTCAGAATCAATAATTTTCAATTCACGCTAAACATCAGAAACGAGGCTAAGCATTTAATGTCTAAAATCTACATAATGTTTTACGATAGTTTATCCAGCATACCATGCACTGTCTAAGCAACGGAGCAGTCTAGGACACAGTTTCAATCAAAGATCCCTATATACAACTGAGCTGTATTGACATTTTCTTCTGTCATTTCTGGTATGACTGAAATCTGACATGATCAAACAAATGCCTATCAGCCAATGGAACAAATGAAGGTAAAATGTATTCATTATGAACAAACTGGACGATAATGAGAGGATCAGTAAAGACTATTACCTTAGCCTCTGCCACTCTTTTCATTTCTATATATTTGAGATCCTGTGTCCTCATCACCTTCAGCTGTTCCTGGGTCACCTCTTCCTTTGGCTGCTTAATTACATGAACTCCATCCTAAAAGCAAACAAAGTACATTAACTGCAGAGATGAACACGCTCCTAAAAGTAAGGCCTTGTCTACACCAGTGGTTCTCAAAGCCGGTCCACCGTTTGTTCAGGGAAACTCCTGGCGGGCCGGGCCGGTTTGTTTACCTGCCGCATCCGCAGGTTCGGCCGATTGCAACTCCCACTGCCCGCGGTTCACTGCTCCAGGCCAATGGGGGCTGTGGGAAGCGGCACGGGCCGAGGATGTGCTGGCCGCTCTTCCTGCAGCCCCCATTGGCCTGGAGCAGGGAACCATGGCCAGTGAGAGCCGCAATCGGCCAAACCTGCGGACGCAGCAGATAAACAAACTGGCCCAGCCCGCCAGGGGCTTTCCCTGAATAAGTGGCGGACCGGCTTTGAGAACCACTGGTCTACACTACAAAGTTGTCTCAGCAAGAGTTATGCCGCTTTAATTAAAGCACTTTAATTAAAACCGCTGTTGCATGTCCATACTAGTTCCTTGTGTCAGCAGAGTGCATCCATACTAACAGCTCTTGCATCGACAGAGAAAGAAATGCACTGTGGTAGCTATCCCACTGTGCAACTGACTGCAGGGTGCTTTGGGAAGGGCTTGAAATGCCTCATGAGGCAGGTATAGCATCACATGATGCAGGTTTCTCAATCCCATCATTCAAGGGGCATCCTAGTAGATTGTCAGTGGCTTTTCAACTGGATCGTGTGATGCGGGGGGGGGGGGGGGCGAAGCAGGCTGACTGACCTATCCTGAAGCAGGGGGAGGGAACCCAACCCCCCCCCTCCCTTGCCAGCCTCCAGCTTTGCTCAGCACAACCCGCAGTTGTGATTCCCTCCAAGTTTTCCGACAGCCTCCATAGCTTCTGGGAGCGGCATCCCGGGCAGCTCTGCGAGCTCTCTGTGCTGAAGAATGTCAAAGCAGTCCCCCACCCCCGCCCAGCCGCAGTCTGCCTGCTGCTGTGTACCTAGCGCAGGGCAGAACAAAAGGTGCATTCCAACGATTTGCTCTTTGCGCACTCAGCTGTAAGATACTTTCCAGAGGGGAGGGGCACATGCCTGCAGATCAAACCAGCGAGCAGAGCGGTCACGGCAGGCATCGTGGGATGCTGGCGGAAGCCAGTTCCATCGACAAAACAAACAGCGTGTCTACACTGACACTTTGCTGCTTTAACTTTACAGCAAAAGGCTTCATGCGGCTTGTTGAGGGGGTTTTGTCGCAAAACGGCAGAGTTTTGCGGCCAAAAGTAGCTTTGTAGTGTGTACACCTCCCCTGTTTTGCCGACAAAAGCTGCCTTTGGCCAACAAACTTTGTAGAGTAGACAAGGCCTAAGCTACTAGGGCAGAGGAAGAGCCCTTCAATGCCTTACTCTTCTAATAAAGACTCCAGAGGGTAAAATGAGCATCTCCCCTGATATCAGGAGCAGGCCACTCTACAGCCAACCACAGTGGGTACCAGGCTATTTAATCATATATAATAATTTTTTTTAGGGGGGGGAGAAGAGAGGCAGAAGAAACCCAGACATTCATTACTCAAAGCAGAATAAGGCCACCCTGTCTGAATACAACAAACCAGATTCTCACCTGGAGGTGCACACGGGTCATTTTAAAATAAAACTCATCAGGATTTTTCTCCAGGGCTTTCTTGCGAAGCGCTTTGAGCACATTCTGTTTCTTGTGATAGTCACTGAAAAACAAGACAATATGTTTGACATCACCTGCATTCACGTGGGCACGCCCATCAAATGAAACGCTCAATAATGATGCTAAATCCTCCCGAGCCTTGCAGCTTTGCAGCACCACAAAAGACATTTAAATAGAAGGAGAAATCCACAGACCATTTATCCACTGGATTTATTCCGTTCTCCAAGCTGCCAGCATGATCCTCTCCACGTGTTCAGGGCGAAAGTCCCAGCTGCGGCTCACTCATCCCACCCGCCAGTCTCAGTGAGAGCAGAGCCCACAGACCGGCAAGAAGCTCAGCCACGAACGCCACCGAGGAAAGGGGGTTTGGGTTTGTTTTCAAGGTGGGTGGTCGTCACTGTCAGAGGGGGCTCTTCTCCTCCCAGGGCTCCGCTCTCTTAGATCTCAACACCAGACACGCCAGCGTTCACACGGAACCTGCCAGTCCCAGGAGGACGCCCAGAGGAGTAAAGCGAAGCCCCCGCCGAGCCGGCCGCAGGCGCAGGGCCCCAGCAAACCCCGGACAAGGCGACTCTGCTCAGGCTGCACCGCGCACTGACGGCGGGGCCGGGGTCAGCTCCCGGGGACCCCCCGCCCCGCCCCGGGACCCCCGCCCCCCCCGGGGACCCCCCGCTCCGCCCCGCGCCCCCCCCGGGGACCCCGGCCCGAGCCGGGCGCGGCGGGACTCACTCGGCGCGGCGCTTGTAATCCTCCTTCTTCTCCAGCAGGCCCAGCTGCCTGCGGGACCGGGGCTGGAAAAGCGAAGCGAGACACGGGGCTGAGCGAGGCGCTGCCGGCGGGGCCCCGGGGGAGGCTGCCGGGTAGGGGGGACGGGGGGGGCCCTGCCTCGCGCGCGGCGGGCTCGGGGGGGGGACGGGGGGGGCCCCTGCCTCGCGCGCGGCGGGCTCGGGGGGGGGGGGCCCTGCCTCGCGCGCGGCGGGCTCGGGGGGGGCCCTGCCTCGCGCGCGGCGGGCTCGGGGGGGGGCCGGGCTCGCGCGCGGCGGGCTCGGGCGCCTCACAAGGGCCCGACGCGGCGTCTCGCGGCCTCACCTGTCCCCGCTCCCGGTGCTGCCGCTGCCCGGCCTTGGCCGCTTTCCTGAAGGCGGCCGCCATGGCGCAGGCCGCGGAGCTGCGGGGGCTCGGCCGGATCGGGCTGGGGCCGGCGCCGCTCCCGGAAGCGCCCGCAGCATCCGGGGAAGGGAGGCGCCCGCTGCGCCCCCGCGGCTTCCACCGGGCCCCAGCCCCGGCGCGGGCTCCCGGAAAACGTCAACTGAGGCGCGGGGGTCCGGGGTGCAGAGATGCCCAGGGGTCAGGGGGTGCAGAGGGGTCAGGGGGTGCCCGGGGGTCAGGGGGTGCAGAGATGCCCAGAGGCCAGGGGTCACGGGGTGCAGAGGGGTCAGGGGGTGCAGAGGTGCCCCGAGGTCAGGGGGTGCAGAGGGGTCAGGGGGTGCCCGGGGGTCAGGGGGTGCAGAGATGCCCAGAGGCCAGGGGTCACGGGGTGCAGAGGTGCCCGGGGGTCCGGGGTGACGGGGAGCATGGATATCAGGGGGTCAGAGGCTCCAGGGACACCTGCGGGTCAGGGGTCACAGGGAACGGAGACTCCCAGGAGTCAGGGGGTTACCGGGGTCAGAGGCTCAAGGGCAGCATAGTTGAGGGGGGTAAAAGGGATCACAGGGCTCAAGTGCCCTTTGCCTTCCTGTCCTGTCTCACTGGACTGGGGTGGCCTTGGCTCCCTCCCCCCACATCCAGCCCCCTTGCGTGCTCTGCTCCTCGATCTAGCGGAGAAAGGTACACCACCATCTAAATGCTGGGAATTGGAGCTAGACAAACTCAGACTGGAAAGAAGTGTACATTTGTAACAGTGAGTAAGTAACCATGGGAACAACTTCCCCAGGGTCATGGGGGAGTCTCCATCACTGATCATTTTTAAATCAAGATTGGGTGTTCTCCTAAAATATCTTCCCTAGGAATATTTTGAGGGAGTTCCATGGCCTGTACTATAAAGGAAGTCAGGCTAGGTGATCACAATCATAGAATCCTAGAATATCAGGGGTGGAAGGGACCTCAGGAGGTCATCTGGTCCAGCCCCCTGCTCAAAGCAGGACCAATCCCCAACTAAATCATCCCAGCCAGGGCTTCGTCAAGCCTGACCTTAAAAATATCTAAGGAAGGAGATTCCACCACCTCCCTAGGTAACCCATTCCAGTGCTTCACCACCCTCCTAGTGAAAAAGTTTTTCCTAATATCCAACCTAAACCTCCCCCACTGCAACTTGAGACCATTACTCCTTGTTCTGTCATCAGCTACCACTGAGAACAGTCTAGAGCCATCCTCTTTGGAACCCCCTTTCAGGTAGTTGAAAGCAGCTATCAAATCCCCCCTCATTCTTCTCTTCTGCAGACTAAACACTCCCAGTTCCCTCAGCCTCTCCTCCCCCCTAATAATTTAAGCACAGTTGGCCCATCAGGCCTTGGAATCTATGAAACTGGGCAGGGGTGTTAAAGCCAGCCTGGGTGCAGATCCACAGAGTTCAGTGGGAGAGCCATCCCTGTCTACACTGTTAAGTATCAGAGGGATAGCCGTGTTCGTCTGTGTCCACAAAAACAACGAGGAGTCCAGTGGCACCTTAAAGGCTAACAGATTGATTTGGGCATAAGGTTTCGTGGGGAAAAAAACCACTTCTTCAGATGCATGGAGTGAAAATTACAGATGCAGGCATAAATATGCTGATCCATGAAGAGAAGGGAGATACCTTACAAGTGGAGAACCAGTGTTGACAGGGCCAGTTCAATCAGGGTGGATGTGATCCATTCCCAATAATTGATGAGGAGGCGTCAATTCCAAGAGAGGGAAAATTGCTTTTGCAGTGAGCCAGCCACTCCCAGTCACTATTCAAGCCCAAATTAATGGTGTTAAATTGGCAAATGAATTGTAGCTCTGCAGTTTCTCTTTGAAGTCTGTTTTTGAAGTTTTTTTGTTGAAGTATGGCTACTTTTAAAGGTTATAGAATGTCCATGAAGATTGAAGTGTTCTCCTACTGGCTTTTTTATGTTACCATTCCTGATGTCTGATTTGTGTCCATTTATTCTTTTACGTAGAGACTGTCTGGTTTGGCCAGTGTACATGGCAGAGGGGCATTGCTGACACATGATGGCATGGATCACATTAGTAAATGTAAAAAGAAAAGGAGTACTTGTGGCACCTTAGAGACTAACCAATTTATTTGAGCATAAGCTTTCGTGAGCTACAGCTCACTTCATTGGATGCATACTGTGGAAAGTATAGAAGATCTTTTATACATACAAAGCATGAAAAAATGGATGTTTACCACTACAAAAGGTTTTCTCTCCCCCCCACCCCACTCTCCTGCTGGTAATAGCTTATCTAAAGTGATCACTCTCCTTACAATGTGTATGATAATCAAGTTGGGCCATTTCCTTTTGTAGTGGTAAACACCCATTTTTTCATGCTTTGTGTGTATAAAAGATTGTCTGTACTTTTCACAGTATGCATCCGATGAAGTGAGCTGTAGCTCACGAAAGCTTATGCTCAAATAAATTGGTTAGTCTCTAAGGTGCCACAAGTACTCCTTTTCTTTTTGCGAATACAGACTAACACAGCTGTTACTCTGAAACCTGTCATTAGTAGATGTGCAGGTGAATGAGCTCCTGATGGTGTGGCTCATGTGGTTGGGTCCTCTGATGGTGTCGCTAGAGTAGATATGGGGACAGAGTAGGCAACGGGGTTTGTTATAGGGGGATTGGACCACTGTTGTGGTCACCACTTTCACAAAATTATGATGAATCTTGAACAATGTCTTGTGAGATATCACTGGAAAAGTCATAATCTGTTACATGCATTTCAACAGGAGTCTGACTCATCGTTGTGTGTGAAGTGATGAGATTTTGCTATAGATTTGTTACTGAAACATGTTGTAAGTCTGGGAAACATCCACAGACTAGTTCCTTAGAAATAAGGAATTGTGAACACAACCCTTACATGTCAAGCCTCACGTAAACGAAGGATGTAAGCAAGAATTTGCAATTAATCTGAAGGACTGAATGCAGGGCATGACACAGCAAGGATTTTTCCAGCACTGGGAGGAGAGTATAAAATAAGGGACAATGACATCACCAGGCCACCTCTCCTCCTCCCCATATTGAAGGTAACAAGATTGTTTGGAAGACATAGAAACATTTGAACTGGGTGGGAGTGGTCCTAACTGGAAAAACTTTCCAGTTGGCACAGACTGCTATAGGGTTTTGGGTAAGAGAAACCTTATCACTTCAAATTTGATTTAGCTTGGTAAAGTTTAGGAATTGGACTGCAATTGTATCTTTTATTTCTTTTTGTAATCAGTTCTGATTTTCTATGCCTATACCACTTATAATCACTAAAATCTGTCTTTCTGTAGTTAATAAACTTATTTTAATGTTTTAGCTAAGCCTGTGTGTTTTTGACTGAATTTTGGGGAATCTACTCAGGTTACAAAGGCTGGTGTATATTCATATCCTTTGATGGAATGACAAACTAATTAATGAGCTTACTCTGATCAAGGGGGTCTTGAGCAAGGTAAGACTCAGATTTCTGGGGTGCAAGGCTGGCACTATGGATAGGCAGGTGTTGCCCCATTTGTAATTCAAGAGTGGCTAGGCATAGCATTCTGGTGTATGTCTTGGGGGGTGACTTGCATGCTGGAGGCTGGGGTGAGTGGGCACAGTGGCAGCTCACACAGCAAAACAGGGCATAGAGCACACCAGACTGGAGAGTTAAGGGGGCACAGCAATTCCACAGTCCAAAATATACTCTGGGGCATGTCACACTCAGTCAATAGGCTTTCTGCAGTATTGCCAGTGCCAAAAGGGTCCCCAAAGTCACAAGACTGGCTTAAAAATCATTAGGTTTTTTTAAAGGTGGCGTCTTTTTATTTGGCATCTGGTTTTTAATCTGTAGGTCACACTGGGAGTCACATTTGCAAGCTCTTCTCCTCAACCATGAGGGCTGGCAACTTAATTGTTTCTCTTAATCCTAGCTGAGATTCTCAAGTACATAGTCACTTATCTCCAAGAACTGGGACTTTAAGTAAAATATCAAATATTGTGAGACTTGTAATAACATTGTGAGAAAGGGTAACACTGTTTCTGTGACCTAATAGGGCTTTTCATTTCAACTTCTGTGGTTCATTGTGGAGTTATTTTTATTATCTCACATATGAAAAGCTCTGGGCACGACTGGTTCATTTCAGCTCCTTCACAGCCAAACCTGGTGGCAGGGACTGTTTCAATTTCTCAGCCTTTTCCTTGTCTGTGATGACCAGAGTGTAGAAATACCCGCTGCAACGCACCTTAAATTTCACATTGTCTGGGAGGCTTGCAAACTCCCCAATCCTCAGTTCAACATAATGACACAACAACCTGATGTAAGCCCCTTCACAGTGAAATGGAGGTAGGGAATACAGAAGATTTTGCAGCATGTTAGGGTATTTGTCATCTGAAAAAAATCAAACAAATGGATTTTTGTTTTGTTACAGTGACAATGCCTCTTGAAATTAATACTATTAATTATGTTAATCTGTGATAAAATCATTTTATTCTATTGAAAATATTTGACTTTGAAACTGTGTTACACAGCTGTTGAGAGAATTTAATAGCTTAAAACAACCGTGATTTGGTGTGCTGTTTTCTCAGCATCCTGCAGGAGAGAGTTTTGGCTCAAAAAGTCTCCTGGGGCCAGTTTAATTCAGGTGATACTTCACTAGAACCCAGACTTGTCTATAGAGCTAAAGGCAGTGTCTAGGATTCAAGGGTTTAGACAGACGTTGAGGGGGAGAAGGGATCACATCTGGGATCTCCACATTTGCATCTGTCTTCAGACACCTTGGAAGTGCCTTTCTTGTTCATGGTGGCAGCAATCTGTCTTCAAATGAAAGGGTGGAGCGTCCCGCTGAACACTCCCCTTCTCTATTTCCCTCCCCACAGTTCTCTATAATGTGGAAAGTATGCGTGTTTCCCATTGCAACTTCTTTGGCTGGCATTGCCACATTTACAAACAGCCTTGTGTCTTAATCCAATTACAGCACCCTGGGACCTCGGAAATTTTACCAGAAACCCTTATTTGGCTGAAGCACTAAGATTTATATATGAAAATAAAACCTAGAATACTTGACTAAAACTTCTGCAGATAGTTGTCTATTCCTTGCCAAGCTGTGGCAAAGTCAAAAATACTAGAAATAAGTTCTTGCACTGTTAAACAACATTCTTTTATTGATTCTGTTACTTGCTATACTGAGATATGTATCAATCAAGAGTCTGATATTGGCTGTGAGTGTTATGACAACATAATTGCATGTTACTGAAAACCTGCATTTTGACTGGTAACAGATTTGTCACATCTCTGCAGGTTCCTGTCTTCATACCTGATCACTACGAGACTGGGAGCTGGAGAAGCAAGCCACAGGTGAAAATAGACCCTTGAGTTTCTGCTTCTCTATAAACAATAAAAGCGTTGCCCATTGCCATAGATACCATGGGTTTAATCCTGCTTCCATTGAGGTCAATTGTAAAACTCTCATTGACTTCAGTATGTGCAAGATCAGAGTCCTAAAATACATATATTTTCTGCCATGGCTTATTGTGGCTCAGACCTTTGCTCTGTCCTGCCTTTCCTCTCTTCCACTGGTTGGAAGCATCATCTGTTCTCTTGACGTCATGCGTGTTGGTGAATTCCAGGATTGATGTGGCAGCAGTTGTGAATGTCCTGTTTTCTTGTAGGGAAGTTTGTCTCTTTCCTGTTAAGACTATTGAGCTCTCTCTTGCTGATGAAAAGATAGAGGTTTTGTTTTCACACCAACAGCACAATCTCTTTATAAAATTAGAAGAGATGCCTCTGTTTAAAAAAACAAACAAAAAACCTTATTGACTGTATGGGGGCTGGGTGGCTCAAATAAATGGGTTATGGAGACTTCAATTTTTAGGTTTTAAGCTTGATTCTGACCTAGATCAGAAGTGAGTGAATAATGTTACCATTTTTTGGCTGTTCAGTGACCTATGAGAAAGTGGACTCAACCTAGTTCCAAATGGGCATAACCGCTTGTCATAAAATTCATCATCACAATTCAGAGTAGCAGCTGTGTTAGTCTGTATTCACAAAAAGAAAAGGAGTACTTGTGGCATCTTAGAGACTAACAAGTCTCTATGTAAAAGAATAAATGGACACAGATCAGACGTCAAGAATTATAACATTCAAAAACCAGTCGGAGAACACTTCAGTCTCTCTGGTCACTCAATTAGAGACCTAAAAGTGACAATTCTTCAACAAAAAAACTTCAGAAACAGACTCCAACGAGAGATTGCTGAATTGGAATTAATTTGCAAACTGGATACAATTAACTTAGGCTTGAATAGAGACTGAGAGTGGATGTGTCATTACACAAAGTAAAACTATTTCCCCATGTTTATCTCCCCCCCCCCGCCCCCGACGTTCTTGTCAACTGCTGGAAATGGCCCACCTTGATTATCGCTACAAATGGTTTTCTCCCCCACCCCCACGCCCCACTCTCCTGTTGGTATTAGGTCATCTTAAGTGATCACTCTCCTTACAGTGTGTAGGGTAACATCCCTTGTTTCATGTTCTCTGTGTATATAAATCTCCCCACTGTATTTTCCACTGAATGCATCCGATGAAGTGAGCTGTAGCTCACAAAAGCTTATGCTCAAATAAATGTGTTAGTCTCTAAGGTGCCACAAGTCCTCCTCATCATCACAATTGGCACTATTTGGTCTTCTGGTTGGCAATCTGAGCTCAGACACAAGTACAATCATTTTGGCTAGACTGTGCACCAAATAGTTTAGATTTGACTTTAAGGCTATAAGCTTCTTGGGCAGGGATTGTCTTTATTTTTCTGTCTTGAACAGGGTGGGGAACATAGCATTTAACAAATACATTGTATAATGAAATGTAAGAAGTCTGTGCAGTTGGTGACCATGTGAATCACTTTCTGTATCCTCAAAAAGAAAAGGAGTACTTGTGGTAGCTGTAGCTCACGAAAGCTTATGCTCAAATAAATTGGTTAGTCTCTAAGGTGCCACAAGTCCTCCTTTTCTTTTTGCGAATACAGACTAACACGACTGTTACTCTGAAACCTTTCTGTATCCTGCGCCTCAGGTCCCTATCTGTGAAATGTGGATAGTACTTCCCTACCTCACAAGGCCATTATGATGATAAAACCCATTAATGATAGTGAGGTGCTCAGATACTTCAGGTGTTGAAGTCCAGATAAGTACCCAGATGGAGCAGAATCCCCAAATTACCACTTAACCTTGACTTGAGCTGTAGTTCCCTTCAAAATTACAACAGACTTTTAGCACACTGAGGAAAGATATATTCAATGACTTAATGATGGAAAAACAAACCTTTACTATGATCCAAGTGACCTCGCTAGTCTAAACAAAGAGTGAGTCACCAAGGAAGGAGTGACCCTGCGTGTAGCATCTGCAGAGAGTGACTTAAAGCTGAGATCTACTCAGTACAGCTCCTAGTGACTCAACTGGCAGACAGAAGACTCTGACAAAAGAGAAAACGGGAGGCTATAATCCAAACTGAACTAAACCATAAACTTTGAGCTGCGCAATGGACACCACTCTTGAAATGGCTATTTGCCTCCGTATTCTAGTTCTAGACAATTTGGCTGCATGATCTATTGTACATCATGTTCCCAGTGTATCCTATATACCAAAACTAGGCATGTACTAAAAAAAAGAGAAATGTGGCAAAGATTTTCCTTCCTTGGTACAATCCATCCACTTTTACAATGTTATCTTTACTCATGCTGTGAGGAGAAATTGAAAACCAGCAGTGCACAAACCACACACAAATTGGAGGTTTGTTTCATAGATGCACCAAAAAGATACCTTAATTTTAGAGACGGCATCCAGCTAGAATTGTGTGAATCTGTTAATCCTCTGGTCTTAATGAAAAATTCCAATCTGAGTGCTGACCTGGGAGTGGGTGGGTGTCATATATGACTTGCTTGCTGCATTCCATTTCTTCTTATAATTCATTGGCCTTTCTGCAACATTCCTTTCTTGGATTTATACTTTTTTATGGTCTTGAAATTCATCTGTGGGGTTCCCTCTTCTCCTCATGGAACCACAATAAAGTTGTTTTCTATTCTTTGTATCTAAATCTTCATTTAGCACAAAATGGCACTGCTAGACAGATTCCTGGTTTGATTTACTTAACTCCACTATTCACATTTGAAGGTTTCTACACTTCCTAAGCACCTCACTGACTATAAATATCTGATATGTCCTTTCTCAGAGGATTCTGCCATGCCTTTGCAAAACACAGACTCAAGGATCTAACAGGTCTCTTCATCTCTAACTACTGAGAATTTAAGTCCATTTAAAGATTTTGCTTTTATCTTATAAGACCCTTTTAGATTTTAGAAATTTTATGGTGCGTTTTGTTCTTTTGAAGTTACGTGTGAGAGATTTCCTGCCAGCAGGAATCTGCTTCAGGCTGGTCTGGATTTTGGGCAGGGACCCCAGCTCTATTGGCTAGCTAGGACAGGCCCCAATGAATAGAAGATGAGGGGGCAAAAGTGGCTGGTAAGCCCCTAACATTACAATGCTTTTGTGGCCACATCTTCTGCTGATGTAAATCACAATAGCTCTATTTAAGTCAATGGAGCTATGTCAGTTCACAGCAGCTGACGATCTGTCCATTTATGTTTTAAAAAGAGAAGAAAAATCCCAAAGTCAAGCAAAATTTACCTGTGCAGCCTGGCCTGTGGATAGTGTCCTGGTTTGTGTCATGCTTGAGATGAATAAAATGCACAAATTATTTATTTCATCTGCCTTTAAATGTCAAAAATGGGTAATAGACAAAACTCTTGAAACATAAACTAATATGTGAGAGACCTAATTAATTTAGGAAAAAGTGAGAAAATTAGTTTTTTTAAATTGTATCTAATTTAATTAGAATTTTACAGTTCAGTTAGCAGCAAAAGAAGACTCTGTTGTAGGAGCTGTGGGTCTTTGTGAACTGACTGGCTATGTGGTGTGCTAAGGGCAAGAAATAATAGGCAGATGAATGATCCTTCCAAAGCAAAATCACACAGTCCATCCAGGTCTATCAGATATTCTGTCCTATTTGTTCTCAGATACTCCTGTTCCCTGTAAAGTAAAGCAAATGATGAAACAATAAAAGGCACCCAACACAAACAGCAATTCAGCAAAACAAAGAGAAACAAAGATAACTGAGGAACTGCCTCTATCCATAATAAAGGGAGGAACCAAGGAGAAAGCAAGTGGCCAGACGCTTCTTGTATTTAATATGTTTAAATGATTTACGAAAATTCACATTTTCTGCTGTGGCGCTCCCTACAAAATCCAGGGTTGCAGAGCAAGAGAATACTGTGATTCCTGGCTTGATGAGCACAACAGCTCCCAGGAGGTGGTGCTCCAGGGCAAGAGATGGAGGAGGTTAGTGCAGACATTTTCAAACTATGTTTAAGAAAAAGGATTCAATGCAGGAAAAGTTTCACAAGGCTCATTCCCTTTCCAGCAGCCACTGGCTGCTGCCAGGACTTTCCCAAAGTACAGCAGCTAGTACGTCTCTCTGGTGACCTCAGAAAAAGAACAGTGGGAAGAGCAGCTCTGACTGAAGACTATGGCTACCGTGAAGCCTTATTATATGTTGTTTGCAGGCTTGTTGTCGCCGTGTTGGTCCCAGGAAATTAGAGAGACAAGGTGGGTGAGGTAATATCTTTTATTGGACCAACTTCTGTTGGTGAAAGAAACAAACTTTCAAGCGACGCAGAGTTCTTCAATACATATTTTCCTGCCAATAAAGTTTAATTAAACTGAACTGAAACTGAATTAAATTAATTCCTTGGTTCATCTAAAATTTTTATATCTGTCCTCCTCCCTTACACAACTCTGGGTTGAACTTTCTTCTTATTTAAACCAAAAACATTGGGTATTAAACTGAACTGATTCTACAGGCCCACTATGGTAGTTTGGCTCTTTAATCACTGCCTGTATGTCCAAACAGAACTTAAAGGATAAAAGGAGATCTTGTCCATTCCCTGACCCTTAGGAGGAGAGTCCTGCTCTGCAGCAGGTACACTATGTACATGTCCACGCTTTTCTATAGCTGTAAATGACATTGACATGCTTTGTAAGGCATGTTGGAGAAAAAGTATAGTGACAAAAACTGGATTTAAAAAGATTGAGAATAAATGAACTCATCATTAAGGGAGTTTGAAGGACCCTAATATAACCTGAATTCCTCCTAGGATTTTAGGGAGAGCTGGTTTTGGCCTTTTGCTGATCTGAATTTCTTTGGAAGATAGCTGGAATATTTTCATAACTGTTTATGTCCATGCTTTGCAAATAATGCAAACTGAGCCTCTGCTGTCCCTCACTCAGGGCTATTTATGCAGTGTGGTAAGCCTATCTACTTGGCTTGGAGCAGGGACTACTTTAGGGGAACATCATAAAAGGCTGTGAAGGAACACATTATTAGCACCACACATAAACCATAGATGTGGGGGACACTATGAAATCAAAAGGTAGCAGTTTTGAGTGCTTCACAAGCAATGGCAGTGCAAGCTTCCCACACACATTGCTCTCTGCCAGTCCATCTATCTCTAGCCTTTCACATTGTCAACCATTGCAATGGAATCTGAGGGGTTGCATCTAAACTCTGCTTAGAAGGGCCCCCTCAAGAAATTAGAGGCTGACTGGCCCATTCAGTATCACTAGTGTGACTTCTCATTGCAGGGGCATTCTGTTGGTAAGGTGGATACTCATACACTAGGAATGGGCTGAGACGGAAACATCAATTTACTAAGCGGAGGAACAGACTGAGCACAATCAGAGGGTAATAACCTTCACTCCCTCCTGACCTTGGGCAGATTCAAACCCAGGGCCTAGAGGTGACAAGAGATGCTCTTCATCCCCAGTCCCCTGCACCACCAAGGCCTGTCAGCTGGCCTCATGCTGAAGGGGAGGCAAGCTGTGAGAGAGTCAAGAAGATTTGGGTCAGGGCTAGGCTGGGCACCGCAGCGCCCGTCCTGCTGGCAGCTCTTCAGGGGCCTTCCTCCTGACTGCCAGTGGGCGCCCAAAGCCCTAGTTTGCAGAGACCGATCACAGGATTTCAGGAGGGAGTCTCTAGGGATAGGCACGTACTTGTGCAAATTAATGCCCTTCCCCCAGGGCCCTTGCACGCCCAGCATCCCTGCTCCGGCCCTTCTCTCTAATGCCCTGCCTCCCCCCGCCCTTCCCCCAGTGCCCTGCCTCCTTCCCCCCAATACCCTCCCACCCCCCATCCTTCCCCCCAGTGCCCTGCCTCGTTCCTCCATTACCCTCCCTCCCCCCCCCCAATGCCCTGCCTCCTTCCCCCCAGTACCCCCCCACCCTTCCCCCAATGCCCTGCCTCCTTCCCCCCAGTACCCTCCCACCCCCCATCATTCCCCCCAGTGCCCTGCCTCCTTCCCCCCATCACCCTCCCACCCCCCATCCTTCCCCCCAGTGCCCTGCCTCCTTCCCCCCATCACCCTCCCTCCCCCCAGTGCCCTCCCCCCAATGTCCCGCACCCGCCCAGCGGGCGGGGCCGGGGGCCGGGCTCCGGCTTCCCCCGGCGGGGACGGGGCGGCTGCTTCCGCTGCCTGAGCCCGTGCAGCGCCGCGGCGGCGAGGAGCAGCCAGCGAGCCCGGCTCGGCCCGGAGCGTGCGGACCAGGTGGGCACTGGGGGCGGCTGGGGCTCCCCGGAGGTGCGAGGAGCGCCCCTTGAGCGGGGGGGGGGTTCCCCGTGGGGGGTGGGGGTCCCCGGGGTGTCGCCTCCCCCACCCCTTGTCCCCGCGCGGCGACCTGGCGGGCGAGCAGTGTCCCCAGGCTCGGGCACCCCACGGGATCCAGCTGCCCCCCTGCAGTCCCGGCCCCGGCCGCCCCGACCCGCTCTCTGGGCGTGGGTTCGGGGCAGCCCTGCCCTGCCCTGCCCGGTGCCCCCGGCCCGACGGGGCTGCTGCATCCTCGGGCAGCCCCTGCCGGCTCGGCACCCCCGGGGCAGGCACAGCGCACCTGCGGGTTGAGCTGCCTTTCCAGAGACTCGGATATTCCAGTCCTGGCGCGGGCAGACCGGGACCCCCCTTGCACCGGGGCAGGGGCAACGCCTGGAAAACTCCAGCCCTTCTTCTGCATCTCCGTGCCACCCTCCTTGAGCGCCCCGGGGCAGAGTCTGAGCCTCCTTTCTGTGTTGTCTAGTGCCATGCACGCCACCAACTCACTAAGGACAGAGACAGTTGCTTCCTTGCGAAATACCTGGGCACGGGGCAGCAGCCGGGAGCTGGTGGGCTAGCGCCCTCCTTCCTGCTCTGTAAACTGGGGCGTGGGCAACACAAAATGTGAACCGTATCTAGGTACGGTATGCGTGCCTCCCCAATGAGGCTGGTCTGAGTCCTTTCTGATTTACAGAAATCCTGAGTCCTGGCTGTGGGCTGCCTCTTTGTTTTGGGATGCTGGGAACAGGGATGGGTATTTTTTCTTTGTTCAGAGTCTATCCTTTTACTCTTTGCCCAGTGTAGTTCAAATTTCATGTCAATGATGGTAGGACTTCGAAAAATATATTCCCCAGTTGAAAGTAGGAAACTTTACCTGCCCAATATATGTGTGGGGCGAGGGGGGCTAAGCCATCAGCTTCTGCAGAATCTAAGATTTTATTGAATTAAAGAAGTTCCTTGCCCTTCTAGTGGTGAAGAAAACTCTGTAAATGTGACCAGAGTCAGTGCTGCCTTCCTGAGTCTACAGACCCTACAGTGCCACAGCTGCTGCTACCTTTGACTGAGCTTTGGGGGAAATTAACAAGACTTTAGACAGGTTCTCTGCTGCTCTTTAGAACTGTGGTCAACAGTGAACTTGACAAGAATTTGTGGCAATTTAACTTGGGGAAGCAGCTGAGGCACTGGGGAGGCGGATCACAAAAACCAGAGGCAGAATGTCAGAGCACTTCTTCTCAACTACCAGCACCGGAGGTGAGCAGGGAAAGATGGGGACTTGGCTTCAAATGTATCAAATACATAATAGCCAAACCGTGATATGAAAGCACCTTGGTGGGGATCTCTGCACCCTTTTCTTTCCCAGCAGTTGGTAAAGGGAACTTTGCTGGTGGATTTACTCTCCCCAGCAAGTAGCCAGTGAACGTTGATGGTGCTCGCCTCTTTCCTGTGTTTTCATATAGCTTCTTGTTAGTAAGTGTCTACTTAAAAACTTCAAGCTCTGTGTTTGCAGCATATTTCACAAGAGAGCTCAGTGGGTAATTTTAACCATTGCTGATTTTCATGCGCATCAACACTGGAGAAGAGAGTGTATGTTTATTTCCTGTTAGGCACATTTCTAATGCAACTGACTCTGAGTTTGCTTTTTCAAAGGGCTTTCACTTGATTTTAAAGTTTTGATTTTTATTCTTTCACATTTTTGCAAAACCAGTGACTACCTCTGACACTCTCCTTCCTTGGAGTTTGAATGAACTCAGGGAAATGTAACCAGGGATGAATTTGGCCCCAAATGTCTAATTCTTTCTTTACAATCTGTGTTTCTACTCCAGGGTAAATTCTGAGTTAATTATTCACTTTTTATGAATTGTGACTTTGGCACTTCCCAGCCCTTGTAGGGAAAGATTGGAAAGGAAAATCTTTTTAAGGTGAGTTCTCAGTGTAATTTTCTTAAAGAGAAAGTGGGAATTAAGGGCCAAGGGGATCATTATGCTTTAATTTTGTAATAAAAGGAAGATGATTACACTGGAAATCTGGATTTATTTTTTGGAATGTCCAATAAGCTTTGTGGCATTTTCTGAAAGGAATATGAGAAAGGAAAGTATCCAGCCACGGTTTCTCCCAGGAGTGCCTGTGCCTGCTCTAATGCAATTGTGATTGTTAAAGTCCTGAGCCTTAAACGTCATCCTTAATGAAGAAGTCCTGAAGCCACACAACAGACACAGAAGCGAAACATAAATCAAATGCTTAAACTGAGCTGCTCTGAGAAGGTGTTAGTAGTGGGGGGGCATTTTGCACACATCCGGCTGGCACAGTGAAATCAAGAGGCTTTGGCCTTCCTATGACGGGTTATTTTCAGCCCTCAGTTATTTGGTTTTCTAAAATTCACCTTGCTGTTTCTTTTAAACAAAGACAACAGAGAGTTTGCTGCTTTAAGCAACAGGTCAGTATCTATTTAAAATGTTTTTATTAAAAACCACTTAACCTCACCTACTGCCGTATTCTTAGCTCTTCAGGGAATGCTTTTGACTTGGGTTTGTCACCCATTTGAGCTTACACATGTTACGATTCCTCTTCCAAGGGCAGTGGCAGAAATCCCATTACCAGAGACACTTTAAAACCAGCCTGGACAAAGCAGCAGACAGCAGGTTGTGAGGAACAGGGCCTGCCCCGACCCAAGGCTGGACTAGATGTGACGTGATGTTTTCCCATCTCTGACTTGTAGGCCTCTAGACTGAGGTCTGGTTGTTTAGGTTTTTATTTGCTCTGTTTATCATTTTAATGCTTTTAAATTTTTTAATTGGTTAGTCTCTAAGGTGCCACAAGTCCTCCTTTTCTTTTTGCTAATACAGACTAACACGGCTGCTCCTCTGAAACCTGCTTTTAAAACAGTAAGCCAAAGCTGCTAAATTAAAAAAAAAAAATTCGACTACCCCCAACTGTTCATTTTGGGAAAAGTAATTGATTGACTATTGCATGAGGAGTCTTTAATGTTAAAAACCTGCCTTCTACATGAAGAGCTAAGTGATGTGTTGAACTCACAGCCCTTCCATGACTTGCTTTATCAAGGGACAATATAGCTTCTTGGTGGACCAGTCCAGCAGGCACATGGCAGGAAAGAGGGAGTTGCCATTTCTGCCATCCTGTTCTTCCTCTGTGCAATTTCCTCCACTTTGGGATGGGTACCACATGGTTGCCTGCTCCTTGCTCATGCTGGCTGGTTGCTTCCACAGAGCTCCTGATAGTGCTAGCTGCTAGCTTTGGTTTAACTTTTTCTTGTTTAGGAATCACGCGGACCAAAAAAGTCACCTAGAATTGCAGGAGTGGTGGAAGGAGGCTTCTGTGAGCACTAGTGACTCTTTGAAACTTTCTCTGCCTGAGAATGCAGGGGGATTTGGGTTTTGGTCCACTTTGAGTGTAGGACTGCAGAGAATACAATTAATAGCTCTTCTGTGTGCAGAAGTGGCTGCTGGAGCTTTGGGAACACATGGCAAAAAGCACAAACGGGTGGGATGGACTCTGCTCTTCAGGGTGGGTAATGCTGGGACCATGCTATAAAGACTGACTGGAGCTGGTGGGGCCTTAAGCTCCTTGCTGTGAGCATCCTGCTCTCAGTTGCTGAACCACCACATTCTCTCCATCTTGAATGTTTCTAAGGCACCTGTCACCAAGGTATCTTGGTGGCACTGGATGGTGTATCTACGTATCCTTCAGAATGACACCCCAGGAGCTGAGTGCTGACGGGTAGGCTAAAGGTCAGGTCTGACCCTTGGCAGGATGCTAGGTCACCATCCTTCCCTCCACCAGACTGGTGATTGGCCCCCTGCAGGGTTTGCAGCCGTCTGCAGCATGCCTGCTGTCAGAGCTCTGCTTCCTGTTTACACTGCAGCCCATTTCAGAAGAGACATCGGGGTAGCCCAGCTGGCAGAGGATGCAGCAGGCAGCTGGAGTGGCTCAGTTCTCTGGAGTCACAACAAGCAGCAGTCTTCTTCCCAGTCTGTGGTGTAGTTTCTCTCCTCTTGCCTTTATGTTGACTCAGAACATTAGCCTTGTACAGCTCTAGTGGTGTTCCCTGATGATAGATTTCATTTCAGAAGGGGTTTCGACATTTACAAGGTCAATAAGAAAAACATCCACCGTTACTCAGATAACCACTCGTAAGGGCTATAAATCTGCCAGCTTCAACGTACAAGCCAACTCCAAATTGCTGGTGTCAGGAAGAAACTTCCCTACAGAGAACAGGTTTCAGAGTAACAGCCGTGTTAGTCTGTATTCGCAAAAAGAAAAGGAGGACTTGTGGCACCTTAGAGACTAACCAATTTATTTGAGCATAAGCTTTCGTGAGCTACAGATGCATCCGATGAAGTGAGCTGTAGCTCACGAAAGCTTACGCTCAAATAAATTGGTTAGTCTCTAAAGTGCCACAAGTCCTCCTTTTCTTTTTCCCTACAGAGAAGTTACTGCTGAAGTGGCCACTGCAGTGTTCCTTGCACCTTCCTCAGAAGCATTTAATACTGGTCAAAATAAGACAGGCCTCCTTGCCCACCTGGCTCACCCAATAAGGCACTTCCTACAGCATGTTCCTAATTCCAGCTCCGTCCACCCCATTGTATGGCCTTCCACTTCCTGCAAGTCTAAGAGGGGAAACTAATAAAGTGATTCCTCAGGGCTCAAACTTAACTCTTCCTCTTCTAGGGAAGATGTATTTGTGGCAGCCACAGCAGTGGTGTGGAAAATGCGTGTGGGACCAGCTGACTTTCTGTTCGTGCTCATGGGATTCCTGCTGTACTTGGCTTGCACAAAGCCATGCTTGCAGGGCCCTTGTTGCCCCAGAAGCTTTGGGCAGAAGGACTGCAAGCCTGTGAATTGTTTGGCCTCTGCCTGGCCTTCCATGTCAAGGATTCCTCGGACAAAGGGGTTATTTACAGACAACTGGGGACTGACTAATGGCTTTGAATAGATGCCAGCCTTCTGCTGGAGACGCCTGATTCGGCAGCTGTCCTAGTGACTCTTGCCGATTGCTCCAGTAAGGAAGTCATCAATCCTGCACTGGGATTGGGCTACTTTGGCATGTCTGCCATTCTGAACTTGCCAGAGCTCCCCCCCGTAGAGTGCCAGCTTGGGTTGGAAAGAGGGACGTACTGGTGAAAGTCACTGTTCCCTTGCCTACTGGAATGTCTCCCTCTTGTTTCCTGTGTTTAGCTAATTCTGCCTATGTGAGACGCTGCAGTGAAACTAAACATGTTTTATCCCAGCAACGTCCATCAGAAAACCTTTTAAACTGGAAACTTCACGTCAATTTTCTTGAATTTTGGAAAACATCTAAAAGGGGGTGTCTGGGGTGGCGCAGAGAGAAAGGAGAGGTCGGCTGAGTCTAGAGTCTTACTGGGGTGAAAGGAACAGAGAAATCTACAGCAGCAATCCCGAACTGCAGCTGGGAAGGGGGTGGAGCTGTGGGCAGGGGAAATAGAGAAATTAGTACCCAGGTTTGTAGCAGTCTGGAATTACTTTTAAAGCCCAATTATTTGGTGTCAGAGTCCCTTCCTTAAAAACCAGAATCTTTTAAATATGAGTGGTGAGATTTTGGAAGCTGACTAGGAAGTTTGGCCACATGAGCCCTATTAATTTTAGTAGGGGTTACGTGGCTAAAACCTTTAGCTGATGTTGAAAATCTTTCCCCACTGAATATTCTTAGTGAAGTAGCCATAATGCTGCACTGGAGCTGCTGCCACAACCTCAGTGCTTAGATACTGCAGTGATAGGACCCCAGATGGTCACCCGAAGGCCCTTTGCTTCTGTGATACATAGCTGCTAGACTTTGCCTTCCCAAGCAAGCCGTGTCTTGGCTACAGTTCCATGGAGAAATGCTCCACATTGGGAAGATGTACTTGCTGTGAGCAGGTCTTTGTTCCTTCTTCCCCTTCTGACTTCTGTTGACTTTGTAAGGTGTAAAATACAGTTGTCAGCAGTTTACAAGGAGGGTGAGAACAAGGTTTCCTGTTGAGAAAAATGTCAAGGGTCGGGTTGTGAAAGGAAAGGGGGAACTGAAGAATGTCACGTCTCCCATCTTCCTGTATCTCATCCTAAAGGAATCGCCTCTGCTCCTGACTCATCATGTCGCTGTGTTTGCTAATTTGGAAGGCAATTTAATTGATTATTTTTTCCTTTATTTAGGCAGGAGCCCACTGAGATGGCATCCCAGGGAGGGCTGTCAAAGGGCAACTGTTAGTAGCAGTTCCTGAGTTACACTTCACGCCATTTAAAATCAAACCAAGTTACTTTTTAAATGATGCATTAAAACTGGATCTAAATAGCATTAGTTTAAATGCATTAATATAGTATCTTAGCCATAGAATCCAAAGAGCAGTGAAACAAAGGAGCTGGAGTCCCTGCTTTTGTTCTTGGTGCAATCTCACTATAAGCCTTTAATTGGTCCTGTGCTCATGTTACCATTATGTTCCTGGAGATTTAAAGCTCACTTACACTATTTCTAAGCTAGCTGTGTATATAGCACCCTGTGTCTTTCCCCCTTGCAGGAAATGGCTGCATCTTCCTCTGATAAAGTGTGCTGAGCTTCTCAGGTAGAAAACCAAAGAATTCTTCTTAAATCAGTGCATTGAATAAACTCCCAGAAACCCCAGACCCTTTTGTTTTCAAAAGAAGGCTGACTTGAGTCATGGCAGGAGAAAACTTTATGTAAGTGTTCGTGCTCCAGCTGCCCAATGCCAGTTCTGTTCAGGAATCCAGATCAACTTTCAGGTCCAAAGCTGGGGGCCAGAGCCAAGAACAAAATCTGAACTGTTTCAAACTCCCTAACCTAGCTTTGAATGTCTAAGCAGCCAGCCAGAGCCGACCGGGAGCTGTTATCAGCACTAACGACCCATAAATCGTGTGTGCAGGTGACTGGACAACTGGAGTTGTTCTCTCCACACACGAGAGGGGAAAGGGAACTCTGAATAAGGCAAGGAAATGCCTAGTGTTGGAGCTGCTGCAGCCTGGCTTCCCTAGTGCTTCCTTTGCCACATGTTACGCTTGACCCTGCCAGTACCAGCCACCAATAGGAGTCAAGTAATTGTCTCCAGTGACAGATTAAACTTCATTGCCATTGTTAAGGGTCCAAGATTTTCCTTTTTTTCTCGGGTTAAACAACTGCTTGGATCTGCAGCCAAAGCAAACATGAGCTAATAAAGATGTGGAGCTAACCAATGAGAAACAGCTCCTAAGGGCTGACCACTCCCATTACAGAATAGAGATGGGGATTTTTGCTACTAGGAGATCAGTAGAAGAAAGGAGGGAAGTGTGGGGATAGCCTTCCATCTGTTGCTATTAATGGGAGTTATCGGTGTGCATTAAGGGGAGAAGTGACCTCTAAGGTAACCTCAGAGTCTATTGCTTTCATTGCATGATGCCATGCTGAGAGCTGTGTTCAAGTCCTGAGCTTGTACTGCCCCATTCCCGGGGTTGGGAAGGCTGCTGAAGCAGCATAATCATTCTGGAGTATCTCGCAACCCTCTCAGATGGGTCCCTTGCTTGCTAAAAGGAAATGCTTTTTCACACAGTACGGAGTTTGCCCATGGAATGCATGGACATATCGATGAAACAAAGAGGTTATCAGGATTCAGAAAGAAATTAGGCACTTACATGTGCGACAAATACCTAGGATTGTAATAAATTAGAGAAAACACAAGAGTTTGGGAAGGGATATTAAACTCCTCTTCTCTAGGGCATGAGCCAACCTCTAACTATTGGGGATTAGAAGGAAAACTTTCCTTGGGGGTAGGTTATTCCAAATCTCCCTGCTGCAGGATTTCTTGTACCTTCCTCTGAAGCTGCTGGTAGTGGCCACTCTCAGTGACTGGATACTGGACTACATGGACCACTGGTGTGATCCAGTGTGGAGATTCCTGGGTTTCTTGTGCTACTTGCAGCCAGTGTAAAAGGAATCTGTGCTGTAGGGTCTTCAAGGTAATGAAGTGAGCATCTAGGTAGACTGTACAGTGTTTGGGTATCTGTCCATCTCTGGTGCTTTGTATCTACCTGAAGACAGCTGAGCTGGATAGGCCCTTTTACGTTGGACTCCTTTGCATTCCTGCTTCTGTGGGTTGTGCGGGCAGAGCCCAGGTGCCCCCTTTGTGAATCCGATCTTGAACATTTTGCCATTCTCCCATAGACCCAAAGCAGCAGATGAAAAGCAGCTGAGAAAAGTGATGTAACTTTAGAGGATTCAAAAGCTCTGGGTAGTAATTACTATTAATTATGCGGACACCTTCAGGACTGGGAACACTGTTCCCACTTTTATCTCAAGCCAGCCAGGACTCATGCTGACAGCGCACCTGGAAATGAGGTAGTTGAATACTCTGCCCACACTGTTCAGATTTTGCTGGGTTTGGGCACAGACGTAGCATGTGCGTTCTGTGTTCCTGGGCAACGTTTGTTCCTCTGTGGCCAGAAAGTCTCTTCACTGAAATGAGGCAAGACAGAACACCGCTCTTCTCAGCGTGAGTAAGAGACTCTGAAGCAGCTGCGGTGTGGCTTTCCTCAGAAATTTCCTTTGCAGACGTGGAGGTTTTGCTGCCGTTTGAAATACGGTTAGGAGATGTTTCCAGAGCTGTTCAAATCTGCTATTTTATTTGGGTTGCTAGGGATGATGGTAACGTGGATTGGAGGGGAACGTGTGTGGGATTGCGGCAGTCAGAGCTGGGAAAGGCTCATTAGGTAACATCCAGCCCGTCCCGTACCATTTACTTTGGTGCTTTGCCCTTGACTGCTCTTGGACTTTGCTGTTTTGAAGTGACTTCCAATGCGTGTAAGCTAACAAGGAGTGCATGGAGGGGTGTGGATACAGCACAGCCGCTGGGATCACATTTGGTGGGTGGCGAAGGCTGTTCAGTCCAATGCAGGGTCCTGGATGCTGGCACTCATCCAACCTGAGACTCCCCCATGAGCTAGCTCTCATCTGGCAGCATGGCTGGAGCAGACTGAAACTGACGCTCGTTTTCTTTTGCGTTTTGTGCATGCCTGCATGTAAGGCCAATTGGACTGGTTATGGAGAAGGCTAACAAATGAAAGCTTTCAGCCTCACACCACCCTCTTTCCACACCCACCCTGACTTCCCTCTGAAATGTGGAGGTTGGAAGAAGTCCCCTTTGTACCCACACCTACACCCTGGGGAAAAATGCTAATCAAAGCTGTGCTCCTGACAACCTCCATTTTGGCTGAAACAGGTCCCCAAGGGCCTTGCCTTTGTGGAGATGGCCCACTGGTGGGAGTGCAAGTCTAGGTGGCGCACACAAGCTATGCAGATGTGCTCTGAGCATGGTGTAGCTGCAGCAGTCGGAGCGCATGTCACCGTGCCCAGGGGTTGTAGGTTGAATCAGCAGGGCGGTAAAAGTAGCATCACCAGCCCTTCCATGCTAGGACTCCATCTGGATGTCAGCAGTGGGTGGGAAATGTGCTAAAACTGTCCTACTGTAGGCAGGGGCTGACCGTGCTGAATTCCCCTTCCCAGAAGAAGTAGCCTGTGCTTACGCACTGCTCTCTGGAGAGTTGTAGGGCTGAAACAAATCATTCAGATGCAATAGAAAACACTTGGACTCGCCTTAACTGACGAAGCAGTTTGCCAGCATTTAGCCTCGAGGTCCCCTGACCCAGAAGGTTTCCCAGCATAAGGACTTGAGCTGGTTTCCCAGAAAGGCTCCTCTTGGATCTGTGCTGTTGGGGATGTTGTGGCATATCATTGGCCTTTTCATTTTTCCTGGAGCCAGCCCTTGTTAGCTTCGTTCTCACACCATTGTTTAGTTTCTCAAAGATGCTTTCGCTAGCTCTTCCAGACTGTCACGTGGGAATTGCTGACTAGCAGGGATTTTTTGCTTTGACCCAAAGCTGCACACTGCTCCTTCTGTACCACTGCCAACGGCATTTCCAGTCTCTTCTGAGCATATGTTTTGCAATAATACACAAACTCCTTGGCTCCCGAGAACTGCCGGAGGGAAAGATTAGTATCTCTTAACAAAGGAATTAAGATACTAAGAGTGAAAGCAAAGGCAATATCTTGGAGCCTGGAGGACTGTCCTGACCTTTCCCAAAGGCCTCAGTTCAGACACTGGTGTCTGGCTAGCAGATGGAAGATGTTTGCGTGGATTTTAGTCAGCTTGTGAAGCCCTCTGTCTGGTGACTGGGCTTGCTGTGAACATGCTCTGCACATTACGGCCATTTGGTTTATATCTTGCTGATCTGCAGCAGCCTCACCAGGGAGCCCCTCCTCGCTGAGATTGCCTGTGGTGGAAGCCTCCCTGCTCTGCCCTCCTGTCTGGGTTAGCTCACTTCTAGACGGAGTGGGTTTTTGAGCATTGACAGCCATGTTCCTCATAGGAAGGGTCTCGCAGATGGCTTCATCGCTTCTTTTTGTCTATGACTGGAAAAGGCATCAGGGTTCAGTAGCGACCCCTTGACTGGTATCTTGCCTGTTACCAGCTGTGGAGGACATCAACATTAGTGCTTTCAGAACTGTAGGAGAAAAGTGCTCCAGGAAAGCACAGCCCTTCACAAAGGCAATTTAAGAATTATTATCCCTGCTTCACAATGAGGAAACTGAGGTACAGAGATTGGAAGGGACTTGCTCAAGATTATGCAGCAAATTGGTGACAGAGCTGGGAATATAATCCAGATCTTCTGACCCTTGATCTGTTATGCCAGTAGATCTCCGCCTTTTCCAGACTGGGACTCGCCTCCAACCTAGCAACATGGCAAGATCAGAGTCATGGTGTGTGCCACACTGAGAACGTCTGCGTTAGGCCATAGCTCCCTATGGAGATCTGTTTCTTTTCTGTAGGGACAGAGAATGAATATTAGCAAATTGACTTCACTGCTCCTAGAGTGAAATGTCTTCCCCAGCTCCTGATTACTGGAGAGCATTGCCCCTGAAGGGTTTTAGATGAATCAAGACATGCTGATGTAGTTCCAATTGCTGCTGTTTTGTTCTGTTTATCCGTAGTTTGAGGGCCTCAGGTTGAGTGCTTCCCTCGAGTCTAGTTAATAGTCCCAGTAACTCTTTGGTTAAAATGCTTTGCTGTTGTTGAGCTGCTGGCTGCAAGGCCCTGTGGTGGGGGAGCAGATGAGTAGTGTGGACATTATAGTGCTTCCTGGAGAAACCCATATGCACTTGAGTTTCCTGCTCGTATGTGAGAGTATGGGGTGTTGTGGGGACCCTTGGTTTGGGGGCAGCAGTTGCACTTCAGTCATGCTGAATGGCTCTCGCACGGGGGTTTGGTTAGAAACCTTTGCTGTTGTCCCCTTAGATGCAGAAACCTCATGTGTTAGACTGAAAATATTTCCACCAAAATCAGAGGTGACATGTAACTTTTAATAGTGCAGGGGCACAATTTAAAGGTTCTGGGGGGCAGGTGATGCCCCGGGCCACCCCTCCTGCATCTCCCACACCCGCTCCAAGCCAGCACCACCTTGCCGCCGTTGTATCTATACCACTCTCTCTTGGGACAGGAAGTAGTAGTTCCTTTAGAACAAAGCTTGAGCACAACACCTTTCCTTTGACCTTCTCATGTCCGTACTCCAAGCATCCAGAGGAGAAATCCCCAGTCTCTGGTGTTACTAACTGACGACCATCCAGCTGGTTTGCTTACTTGTGTTTGTGTTGCAATATTATCTCTTAAGTCATGCAAGCTAATGGAACTTGTGATGTGGCAGGTAAAGGCTGACCTCATGGCTAGAGGAGACTTGGACTCACCCAGGCACGTGATTAAATTAACTTTGAACATAATGTTTTAGGCCAGAGAATTTCAGACTCCTCTGAGGGTGCCCTACAGCCTGAAAGTAGGGAGAGTCTGCTTTACCCGCTTTCCAGAGAAATGAACAGCGGCTGCTTTCACCTTGTTGAAACTCCTGAGAGCCTCTTCCAGGCACCTGGGTCTAGATTAGGCAAAATGTGCAGTGATAGGTTTGGAATGAGTATTTGTTTGGTGTGTTTGGGCCTGGGGACCCCGTGTAATAATCTGAACAGTTTCTGCTGAGTGTGTAGCTGGGGGAGCGGAGTTGGAGTGGCCAGATAGCAAGTGTGAAAAATCGGGACAGGGGTGAGGCGTAATTGGCACCTATATAAGAAAAAGCCCCAAATATTGGGACTGTCCCTATAAAATCGGGACAACTGGTCACCCTACGCATAGTGTCCATGAGACGATCCCCATGAAAATAGGGACCAAACCACTACTGCACCGCACAATCTAGCTCTTTGGAACTACGTTGGTGAGCATGTGGCCCAGGGCATCGCAAGCTGAGCAGTGCAGATCCCCTGAGCTGCAGTTCCCTCCAAGTTCCCAGTGGCTGATGAACCTCTGGAGAAGACCAAAGCTCCCTCTGAGTTTGACACCCTTAGGATAAAGGGCAGCTCCAAAGAGCAGAGAGCTTCATAGGTGGCTCCCTGGCTCCTGCCTGTGATTCTTGCTTCCCCTCCCCACATGGGTGTTTTCCGCATTACAGCCCCAAGGAATGCGATTTGGGATCTAGATACAAATAGTCTCATTGCTTCTGTCTGTGTGGAACTTCCTTCACTTCCACAAAGACCTGGACTGGGGACTAGGCCTCAGCTTGTTTATCTGAACTCTCCTGTTAGTCTGTCTGAAGGGTGCCTGGGAGCAGGGGGAAATCTAGCTAGAGCTGTCAGTCCCTGAGATGTTCACCCTTTGTGTACAGGGCTTTCTGGCCACGTGGTCCCAGTGTGTGCACAGCAGGCCTCGTGGCCAAGGCTTAAGAAGGCTTTTTAAAGGGAAAGCTTTCGAGGCTTCGGAGGTGGTTGGATGGGTTGGGTCTGCAGCATGAATGTTGCGATGAGGCTTCACAACTCCAGAGCGCTCTCCGAGCGATGGTGCTCTTCGCCCTGAGGAGCAATGTTCTCTTCCGCTCACGCGTGTGCACGTGCGGTTCTGTGCTCCGGTGGACAGGGCACTGGACTGCCTCTCATGCTGGGTTCTGGATGACTGAATGTACAGAATCCGCTGGTGTATTTCTCTCCCTCCAACTCTGGCTCACATGTTCTGTCCCTTTGTATCCTGGAGTCCCAGTGTTTCCTCGGCTGGAGAACTCTCCTCCTACACCAGGGGCGGGCAAACTTTTTGGCCTGAGGGCGGCATCGGGTTTCTGAAATTGTATGGAGGGCCGGTTAGGGGAGGCTGTGCCTCCCCAAACAGCCAGGCATGTCCCGCCCCCCCCCATCAGACCTCCCCCCATGCTTCTCATCCCCTGACGGCCCCCCTGGGACCCCTGCCTCATCCACCCCCTGCTCTCTGTCCCCTGACCACCCCTGGATCCTCCGCCCCTAACTGCCCCTCGCCACCCCATCCAACCCCTCCTCTCCTTCCTGACTGCCCCTCCGGGACCCCTGCCCCCATTCAACCCCCCTGTTCCCCACCCTTTGACTGCCCCGACCCCTATCCACACCCCCGCCCCCTGACCACCACCCTGACCTCCCCTGCCCCTCTATCCAACTCCCCCACCACCCCCCCCACCCCCGCTCCCTGCCTCCTTACCGCGCTGCCTGGAGCACCTGTGGCTGGCGGCGCGGCTGCACCAGGACAGGCCGCGGCTCTGCAGCTGCCCAAAGCATTGGCTGGCGGCACAGAGAGCTGAGGCTGTGGGGGAGGGGGCCGGAGGCGAGCCTCCCGGACCAGGGGCTCAGGGGCTGGGCAGGAGGGTCCCGCGGGCCGGATGTGGGCCGTAGTTTCCCCACCTCTGTCCTACACGCTGCTAGGAGCTCTTTGTAAAAGTGGCTTAAAACAAGCTCCACAGAGAATCTGCGTGATCCTCCCAAAAAGGCTTCTCTCCAAATCTCTCCTGCAACAGCTTTGTCCCTTCATTTCTCAGCCGTAAAGGCTGGCTGCTTTTTGTACTGCCTCTGGCTCAGCTGGCCAGTGCTCATTCGGCCACACTCTTAAGAAATCCTAGTGGAGAATTAGACCTGGCAGCTGCAGGCCTGTTACCTCACCCCACAAAAATGCTTTGTTATTGAGAAAATGGAAACTGTCTGAGGTTTCTGGGCTGAATAGAAATCATTGGGATCAGTTTTAACCACAGCTTGGTCATGGCTGCAGAGCATTCCCCTAGCTGAGCATTCTCTCTTCTAAACCATAATCTTCAAGACATTGGAGAGCTGCAGGGGTTTCACTGGTTAGCTGAGCAAACACTGGAGACTGTTATGCACTCTGCTGAAGCCTCACTGAAATCTCAGGCTTTCTCAGCAAAGACAGCCATGCCACCAGGTAACCCTTTGAAACCTGAAGCCCAGAAGAAGAGTGTCTTGTGGAAACTATGCCAGGTTCATCTCCGATCTGTATCCCAGACTGCCCCACTTGCTGGCATTCGCTTCCCGGAAAGTTGGTCACTCTGCCTTTGTTAAAAAGGTGGGTAAAGGATATGTAAGCAGCCTTCAAGCCTCAGGGACAGGAGCTGTGGAAGTATGTGGAGCCTTCCATGTTGTAATCCTCTAGCACCCAGATCGAATCCCCAGTTCTGAAGGAGGAGCTTTGCTGTTTTAGTGACCTTTTAGGGTCGGTCTCAGGAGTGTTCTCTGGACAGGGAGTTCTGAGGGGAAAAGAGAGAGAAGAAAAATTCAGTGTGAATTGCTTTCCTTATCTGCAAGCGGATTTCCCCCCATGTTTCTGTAAAGGATATGAAATGACAGTTTGGTCAATACTGGTTTGCAGAAGCAGCATTTTTCTAAATACAGAACTCTCCTTGCTAACAGATCATAGTTCTATTTACATACAGTTATACTGGTAGCTTACAGCTCCTGTTGAGAAAGTTGCATAAGCATTCTTCACTTGATACCCTCGTAGGACTGGACAAAGCAGCATTAGTTCTTTGGATGCAAATTGAACACGTGATCTGGGTTTTTTTAAACCTAGTGAATCCTAGCAGGCCAAACGAATTCTTCCAGCTGCTGCAGATGTGACCAAATAGTTGAGTGCATAGAAAAACAAATATCCCTAAAATATTGCACCCGTGATTAGATATTTATCATTTGACAGTGAAATGTAAATATGGCTTTGGTATTTTGAGAGTTTATTTACCCAAGCTTCCAGTGTTCCCTAGGAAATCCCGTAACTAAAATGGCTCATAGCTTGTCATCTGGGGAGAACAGTGACTAGTCAGCATCTCCTGTGAGCCCCTTTGAAACTCAAGAGTGGGTTTTAGGAATAGTAATTTACTTAACTTGTGAACTAGGCCCAGCTGTTCAGGGCAGAGCCCAGGATCAGTGTTTTAGCTGTAAAGAACTGTTTCCATTCTAGACCCCTACTTTCTGTGGGTTTAAAATGTGGCCATAAAAATCCCTTCCAGGCTCAGCACTGGCTCCTGAGGTCTCTGGGAGATGTTTTAAATACAAAATGCAAATGGTAAAAACAATTGGCAGTTTATTCACATAAAAGTATTTTACCCATGTGGGGTGGGTACGGGTGGGTGGGTGAGAGTGAGTGAGATTCCGATAACTTGAAAGCAGCCTCAGTTCTGCAGAACCCAAGCTCGCAGTGTGGATTTCCCTCTCCTGGGTACATTGCAAGTAAAGCAGTTTCTGCTGCGGTGCGGCCACTGGCCGTGGAGCATGCCCTTTCCATACATTCTGCACGGGCAGCAAGGAGGGAGGAGTGTTAACTTCCGAATTAGAGAGAGTTTCATGCTATTCTAATGAAACAAAAGAAGTTACACTGAAGTGCAGAAAGACTCCTGAGTTAGGCAAACTTCAACTCACTAAAGCCAAGAAATCCCCCTCTCAGGTTTGCAGTTCTCCCATAACCCATTGTGCTGTTCTTTACCCATGTTGTTCTGCAGTCCCTTGGTAGAGTAAGAGGTAGGGGAGTGGCATGGTGCTGAAACTAAAAGCTTGTCTACACGTGAAAGTTAACATCAGTTAAGGTAGGGTGTGAATTTATAGTGCAATAGCTGTTCCTGAATAACTACATGTGTGGACATTTGTTGTTCAAGCACAAGAGAACCTTGTTTCTGTTTGGCTTAGCCTGCTTTCAAAGCCCTAACTTTAACAGAAGAAGCTGGAGAAGACTTGGTCACATGTGGTCGCATATGGAAGACCTGTGGCCCACAGTGACTTAGTTCTATACGTGTACGCTCCTCTCTCTTTTATAGTCCGCTTCTCTTTGTGACGAGGGTTGCCTGTAGTAGAGAGACTCTGGGTTTAGGTCTGTAGCATATATACATAGGGGGCTTTAGCAAAGGAGAAAATAGTCTTATAAGCATTTCTTGTGATCTATGCTTAAATAATTCCAGCAGGCTGGACTATATAGTGTATTTCTGGAACAGGAAGGATGATGGCCTTATGGTTACAGCACTGGACTGGGACTCAGATCTGGGTTCAATTCCTAGCTTTGCCACTGACTTGCTGTTACTAAATCCCTCCGTACTTCGGTTTCACAGTCTGTGAAATGGAGACAAAATGCTCCCTGACCTCACAGGAGTGCAGTGAGGATAAGTGTGTCCGTGTTTGTGAAACACTCGGATAGCACCGCGGTGCAAGCAGTAGTGTTATCAAGGGTGGAGAGATTGAAGATCTGGTTACATGTGGAAGCTGAGCCCCCTTGCACTTACATTCTTGAAGTGCCCTGTGCCTGTATCAGCAGGGAGGTACGTACTTTTCTAGTAGAGGAAACGCTCCTCAACTCAGCCTTCTCTGGAGGTGGGCAACAGGTTTTGGCCACTCACCTGTGGCCTGATGCTTGGTCCTGGAGGAGTAGAGAGCAGCACTGTTACATTCCCGCATGCCACAATAGCAGATTATTCAGTTTTATAGAACTACAGTGCACCAAGGGCTTCGAAGATCTTCACATTTGTAGTATGCTTTTTCTAAAGTCCATCAATTTAACCTGGGTATAGTTCAGTGGCTGACATTAACTCAATGTACGCCTTGGTCCCCCATTCAGAGAGCTCTGGAGTATGCAGAATAATTGTGCACTCACTCAAGAGGTGTAATTAGTCTTGGGTATACAGTACATTGCAAGGAACTCTGACCAAGAGAAGCTACGCTGTGTGTGTATTTTCCAGCCCTACACAAACCCGTCCTGTAAGCCACTGAGAGGTGAGCACTGAGCTTGAATGGACACATCATGCACATCACTCTGAGCAGCTGAGAGGCCCTGGACCACGTGTGGGAAATCCCAAATGTGGTTCAATCTATTGAAGAGAATAGACTTGACTTGACCATGCTGCCGCAGGAGTGATGCAACTAAAGTGAACAGGACCATTGTGGCTTCAGATCTTCAACATGTGAAAGTGAGTTTTGGAAGGGGATGCAGAGCTCTGGTTCTGGACAAGAGTCTCTGGCTCTGCATACCCCTCTTAAGAGCCAGGCCCCAGGTAGTGCCTTCTGTTTAAGTAATATAGGGCCTGATCCGGCCCCACTGATGTTGGTGGGAGTTTTGCCATTGACTTCAATAGGATGAGGCTCATTAGGTTAGTGTGATGATTTTTGTTAGCAGTTCATTTTAGATTAGGGAACCCTTCCTGTTTGCTCTCTCCCTCTTGTCTCCGTGTGCTAGTGAGGGATGAAAGGGGTTCAGAAACTTAAGTATCGCCAACAAAACCAGAGCCAGGGACTTTGTCTAATGTGGAGACTTTTAGAGGAACTTTAACAAGAGTCCAGTCTTCAGCCCCATGTAGTGAAACCTGAACGGGGGTAGGAAACGCTGTGTTGATGTCACCCTCTGGTTTCTGATGGGGCTGCTTTGTTTCTGGGCAAGCACTTAAATGTTTTGCTAGTGAAGTGGAGATTTACTGGTGAGCGGTTTTGCTCACAGCACCTGCTGTAACAGATTCCAGTATGAGTCACTGGGAGAGTCAGTCTGTCCATTGCTCCTTAGGTCATTGTGGCTGATGGGATTGTGTTGAGTTTTAATCTGATCCATTGCATTCAACAAGCCGACGTAACTTTCTGCTACAGTTAGAGTATTGGCCTGGCTGAGTTATTGTTATTGTGGATGGCTTGCCACAAATACCCTATTCAGCTAGCGTGTTCTCTGTTTGATGGGGAGAGCAGAGGGCTGGTTATTAGCACGCTGGGATCTCCATTACTCCCCTTGTTGTTGAACTGGAGGCCCTGATCCTACAAGCATGTGAGCAAACAAATAAACTTGGAAACTTTTTAACTGTAACCAAAGTGCCTTGCTCTGTGGCTGTTCTCCCCTGGCTGTTGCACCATGTGCCTTGCCATGAACAGAGGAGGTTGTTGTCATTTTCAGTGAGTGAGCATGGCACATCTTCTTTACAAATAAGAAAAAGATCATTTCTTCACCTCACAGGGTGTGAACCCTTCCTGGCCTTTACCTTGAGGACATAGCGAGCTGGGTGTCTCCTAGTTAAAATGCTGCCCTACACATATCCCATTGTCCTGGAAAGTAAATCTGTTTCATACAAAGTTCCCTTGCTGCTTTTTACGACTACCCCTTTACGGCTCAGTAAACACCAGGTCTGAACCATTGTTGTTACTTCTACGTGAGAATGTAGTGCAGGAAACAGGCAGCAGACCTGGGTCTGTTTTTCTCTTTTCATAGCTCTGCAGGGCACTTTAAAGAGAGATGAGAACTTGGCCCCTGCACCAAAAATCTCGGAAAGAGATGAAGAGTCAGTGCTAGATGCTGCTTGTTGCCCAAAGACAAACGCTTTCCATGGCTGTGGTGGCAGGTAGCTCTCGTTCTGTGAGGCCATGCAGGATTTGGACTGCGGAGGTTTGAATTCCAACTCCTTACTGTTAAGTGCAGGCACCTGGATATTTGTGTCCATAGTGGCTGTTTGTGTAGCTTTGCCTCTCAAGTTGGCAAAAAGCTTTTTTACCCCCCTGGCTACAGATGCCGAAGTCTCCAGCTCTGGAGAGGTGCCGCAGCAGCGTCAAAGCAGTTGTGCAAGAAGTGATGTGCTTTCCACTTCTCCTTCTCAGAAATAGCTCTGAGCAGCGTTTCTCCAAAACAAATCTCGATAGCAAAAGCTCTTTTGCCTTGAGTCATGGATGATTTCTCGTTTAAAATGCTCAATATTTGAGACTAAATTTTAAAAAATAGCACAAAGGAGAAGTGTTGCCACAAAGGGGACTGATTTTTCAAGCAGCTCAGGTCTGTCCTGTAAGCATAATTGACGCCGGACGACTCTGTATCCAGCTCTCCCTGTCTGGATAGTGTCAGCCTTGCAGATGTAAACTCATTTCAGCTCTGCTTTGGCAGTGTACAAGTGAAGTAAAGAAATTATCTCCCTGCTTCCCGTGCTCCCCTGTCTGTCTCCACTCAGTAGTTTCCTGACCTGCTGCAAAGCTGAGCAATCCTGCCCTTGGAGCGTGTTACCTTTTTGCAGGAGGGCAGCAGCCAGGAACTCTGCAGCTGGCACGTGCTGTGACTCTCAGGCAACAGATGGTCTAAATTTTGGTTCAGACCACAAGAAGCCATTTATTGGGATGGTAACCTGAGCCTACTTCCCTTCCCAGGACTTGATACTTCACCAGAATTAGAAGCTGCAGGCATACTGGGGTTACAGAGCTGTAATTTCCTTTGCTTGTGAGGGACGCTAGCAGCTGGAATACATGCTTTCAGCAGAGACCTCCTTTACTCTTTAAAGGGGCCTCAATGAAAAGAGCTAGTACAGAGCCAGAGACCTGCAGTTACCAGCCAAATGGCAGCAGAGACCTGCCGGTGGGTTAAAGTTTGGGTGGAAGGCTGGTGTGCTTGAACACAAGCGTCCTCTGACCTCTCTCCTTAGAGACTGTATCTTGGAGAACTAGCTACTGACCGTGTTGCTGCCAGGATTGTGCTATACCCAGCAATGTGCATGGGACAGCACCAGTGGGTCCTGGGATGGGAGCAAGTGGCTTGAAACCTTGAAAAGTGTTCTCCTCGCTCTGTGTACAGGGGGGTTATGGTAAAAATGAACATTTATGTTCTGCAGCTGAGGGAAGCCCCGAGGCTGTGTGCGCCCAATTTTAAAGTGCAGTCCAACACAGCCAGGCACACACTACATAAGCATTAGAGCAGGTGACCAGTCAGGAACCAGATATGTTAAGGATGCCCAAGCTCTCATGACAGAAGAGACCTTGGTCTCTCTGGAAGCTTCTTGCAGACCTTGGGAATGTGATGTGGTGAATGTCATGGTGCAAATCAGCTGTTTCTCACAACCGTGCTGCAGTGAGTTACATCCGTAGTCACCAGAGCCACCTGGATCCTGTGCTCAGCAGTGTTTGTGCCCTGCTGGAGAGGGTGGGTGGGTGGGGGTTTAATTTTGCTCCTGGTGTTGGCAGCACAGTTGCCTTTGCAGCAGACATGCTTCAAGAACCAGGGCTGGGCCTGGGACGGTTTGTAAGGCGCAGAAATGTTTAGAATCAGCTGATGGAGGAGTTGTATGAAAGCTGGTCACATTTTGACTGCTCCTTGCAGAAGCTAACAGCAAACTATCTAACTGGTAGTCTTAGGCCCCTGTTCCTTTCTTGTCCTATTCTATGCTGGTTCTCTTCCATCGTCTTGAAATCTGGCTCTGAAATGAAAAAACTTCTCTCCTGGTTGGCTTAATGAATGGTACTAACATTTGTTTGAGGGGCGGGGGGGGGGGGGGGGAAGTCCTCCAGGCAGGGCTCTGTGCAGTAGCTGTGAGGGAGCCAGTTAGCTGCGGATGGAGACAGCTGTTCTGGAAGGGAACCTAAGGTTGTCTGACTTGGCCTGGGTGGATCTTTGACGCTTACCCCATCATTTAGGCACTTCAGACAGTTAGGCAAAGTTTCACCATGGTTTTCTAGGAAGAGAAAGCAAGGCAGAGCTCACCTTTTCCAGAAGCATGTGCAACCCTCTAGCCAGAGGGGAAGTACCCCGAACACTGGAATTTTTGACGTCCTTGTTACCATAATGAAACCGAAGCTCAGTGCTGTCTGTTAGATGGGTGACTAGTGTGCATGGGAAAAAGGAGCTGGAGCTCAGAGCAATTGTATGCTTGGGTGCTTGCCTTCCTGCTTTAGAGCATTGATACGAACAGGCTTCTCCCTGAACTGTGACCCCAACCCCTCTCTCTGATAAAACAATCAAACCAGGGTCCCAGTTGCTGTCCCTAAAACTTGGCTGTAGCACCTCTCTTTCATAGTCTGCTCTCGGGCTGTGGGGCCCCCCCAGCGACGGTTGCAGATGCTGCCTCTTCAGTAACCTACACGTTCCTTTGTAGTAAATTTGCTCAGTGCAGCCTGTCATTAGGCAAGACACCTCTCTTGCAGACCAGTATTGCGGGTAAAGGAAATGCAGCTCTGCAGCTCGACTCTGGTTCTCTCATCTCCTCCCAGCCCTTCTCTGCTCTAAATAATAATCTAAGGAGGATTTTGAGGCAGAATCTCCTCTGGTGAATTCTGGGGCCATGGATTTCTTAGCAGTCTGGTAAGGTGGATGTTATTTTGTTAGGAGGAGAGTTCTAATGTGTCGATCTCACTCCTGTGCTCCTGGATCTCCTCCTTCAGTGAAATGGTCCATTTGACTCGTGACAGATCCAAGCTTCTCAAACACTTCCAATCCTCAGCTTCCTTTGAATGCACAAAATGTGCTTATTTATTACCCCAACTGACTCAACTTTGTATTTGTTTTTAAGCAAGATTAATGGCCAATCTCTTGAGCAAAGCTCTGGTTGTGCGTGGTTTTCACGTCAGTGCACCAATACAGGAAGGTAGTTTGTAGTTCTGAATGCATGTTAATAACTGGGCATTTATTAACTGTGCCTTGAGTCCAGCCTTCTCCTCAGGAAGGGATGGCTTTGTTCAGATCCTGATGGTGCTTGCACGAAGGTGTGTAAGTCCATGTGGATTTATTGATGTTAGGGCTGTTGATTAATCACAGTTAACTCACGTGATTAACTCAAAAAAATTAATCGTGATTAATAGCAGTTTTAATCATACTGTTAAACAATAGAATACCAATTGAAATTTATTACATATTTTGGATGTTTTCTACATTTTCATATATATTCTGTGTTGTAATTGAAATCAAAGTGTATATTATTTTTGATTACAAATATTTGCACTGTAAAAATGATAAAAGAAATGGTATTTTTCAATTTTTCAAAAACGTGACCTGTTTTTTGGGAAACACACTTTGTATCTGGTGTGTGAAAAGAAAACTAAACTTCCGCTTACAGTAAGGTGCAAGACTCTCTAAAGAGGGGCAGGCCAGCTGGCCTTGGGGCTAGAGCACTGGGTTGGGACTTGGGAGATCTGGCTTCTGTTCTTGGCTTTGCCACAGTCTCCCTGTGTGACCTTGAGAAAGTGTCTTCAGCTCTCCACACATCAGCTCCCTGTCTGTCAAAGGGGGCTGGTATCCTTCCCCCGTCTGCCTCGTCTGTTCTGACTGTGCCTGGTTTGAGGCCTTGTAAGACACGGTCTGTGTAGAGCGCTGAGCACAATGGAGCCCCGGTCTCTGGCTGGCCCTCGGCGCTCTTGTAATACAAATAACAATCTCGCCTTTTGCCCCCACCCTATCTAGGAAGTTGCACCGAGATCCTGTTGAGTTCAACGCACCTGTCTTTAGCTGGTGTCCTTCCTGCGCTCTTCTGCTGTAACCGGCTGATGCTGTACATGGAGAGAGGTGCTGTATAAACCCCGTATGCACCGTCACATGGCTTGGGGGACACCTGGGCTACCTCGCACCAGCGAGGCCAGCAGCTCGGTGACATTCTTGCAGATGCTGACCTTGGAGCTGCCTGCCCCTTTCCTAGGGTTGGTTCAGCCCCAGCAGTGTTGCAGTTTTGGGACAGTGCAGTGTCTTTCTGCTGAAGTTTTTAAGGGATTCAGAATTGAGAGCCATTTTTAGGACATTTCCAGGCATATACGTTGGTATAGGAACCTGGGAGCTTAAGGGATATAGGGTCAGAAATCACTGGTCCCTTCACGGTCTCTCTAGTACAGCAAGGTGCATCTTTCACTTGCCGAGACTTCCTCTGAATGTGAGGAAATCCTCAATTCACCTGCCGAGTGTGCCTTAAAATCTGGTGACAATCGGGTGCTCCCCTGTGACTTAGTGAACAATTCAAACAATCTCTGCTATTTCCTGTGCTCGCAGCCGTGGGCATCTCCATGCGTGCCCTGCTGAGCAAGTCCAGGGCTGCGAGAGTGCCGTTTCCTTATCGAAATCGGCTGTGCCCAGCATTGGGCCAAGGCTGCTCTGAACTCACGCGAGGTTCAGTGGGAACTGCTGCTGCATTATAGGACTCTGGGTGGGCTCCAGCACACATGGCAATTGTGTAAGGTGAACATGTTCTGGCAGTTCCCACTGCTGCCAGCATTGGTGCATCCCCACAGGTGAGAGAGGAGAGGGGTACGCAGGCTGCCAGCTTCCTGACTCTGCTCCTTCAGTACCCTCCTGTCAGCGGGCCGCCATCTGGCCACTGCTTTGAGGGAATGCAAAAGACGCAAAATAAAGCTCAGGCCCTCCCCATGTCTTTGAGGGACTAACTGCAGCTGTTTGCACGGATGGGTCTGGGAGAGCGAGTCCTAGGGCCTGTGGGGATGAAGTACCCCTGGAAGTGCATCCCTGGGAATGATGCACTGAGGTTTCCCCCCACCCCATGACTTGCCCTTCATGCTCGGAATTGCAAAGCGCTCCTCAGAGTGTCAGGCACAGGCTGGCAAGGAGGTTTGAAGGTGAAATCTAAAGGCAGGAAGTGACTCAACGGCTCCAGGAGCAGGAGGGTAAAGTCTTGATGTAATGCAGCTCCCTGACAGCGCTGTGTGAGAGCCAGGGCTGGCTCAGTCATCCTGATGAAATTCCCTTACCTGTGCCTTTCTGGCTGACTGCCCCTCCGCTCTCCTGAAAGCAGGGCTTGGTGAGCCCAGGCTGGGGAGGGTGTTCCCAGCACAGCACCAGCACCAAGCCCACCACTGTTCCTGGGGACTCGGGAATGGGGCAAGAACCCACTCATTTCCCAGCCTGCCCACACGCTGCTCCAGGCCTGCTCAGCCTGGAGGGCTGGCTCCTGGCAAGCACCCCACCTCAGGGCCCTAGTCAGAAGCTGAAGGGCGCTGGGGCGGTGGAACAGTGTCCGGAACGAGTGCTGGTGAAGTGAGAAGCCAAGCGAAGGCTCTGAAGATAGAGGCAGAGGCGCAAATGAGCCCTGTTGGGAACCAAACACAGTGCTCTTGGGAACTGCGACCTTGGCCTGAGAGCCTGCATGGCCTTTGTCAGGGCTCTTGGTGGGCTGCAGCATTAGCACAAGGGAGCTGCAGAAACTGTGATATTGATTTAAAATTTTCCCAGCCTCACTACGAGGGGTCAGAGCTGCTCCTTACGCCAAGCAGCAGCTGCTCTTCGTCCTGGAGGCAGAAATCGGCTGGCAGGGACAGTTGCACACAGACCCCAGCAGTTGTGGTGCTTCTGCAAAGCTAACTGGGGGAAACTATTTTCTCTTCCCCATGCCGGTCTGGCGTCCCTGGGCCCTGACTCACCTACATAGACTCATCCTTATTTGGGAAATTGCTCGCCCTCCCTGCCTGGCTGCATTTCCTCTCCTGCTCATTTGTTTAGAAGTAAATTACGCAAACCCGGTTCAGGTAACTCTGGGCAGATTAGAATAGATGGAACCTGAAACATGAGCAAAGGCAGGTCTATTCCTGTATCCCGGAAAGATGAACATGTTCCTAGGAATAGCTGCGTGGGCTGCTACAGGATGGCTTCTGTACGGCAGCTGGTTCTGGACCTGATAACAGTCTACGGTGGGGAGTTTCACAAGGTTATTGGCTTTCTTTTGTAAGTGAAATCTCTGGCTGCAGGAGTTCATTGTGTTCTCAACAGTTTGATTAAAATCCGGCTGGTTACACATTGCAGAAAGCCAAACAGTGGCTGCACCTTCTCCTCTGAGCTCACCCGTTCGCCTCTGTATAGACCCTGGCATGAACATAGCAATCTTCTGGGACTGTTGCTAAGCCACCTGCAGGTCACAACAGACGGTGACACTGGAGTGGTGTTACATGGGTGTTACTCTAATTAGAAAGTGGTCTCTACTGTGCATCATCTGCGGCTTGCTGACCTTTCTGGTACACTATCCTGTTCCAAGCTCTGTTCCAAGCTGGCCATGCTTGTGGCCCATGTTTTTCGGAAGGTTATTTGCAAGGCGAGGCTGGGGGCCACTCAGGAGTCTGTGTTCCCAAAGGTATTTGGTCTGGCACTCCATGGTACTGGTGTGCAAGGGAGGGAGGAAAGCCAGTTGTCCCCATGAGGAGGACAATGTTTGCCAGGTGGAAAGGCACAGCTCATAATAAAAATAAACTTTTATTGTCACAAGTGACTAAAACCCTGAGTGATTTGGCTGTCTCTGTGTGCTGAGTGGTTAGCTTTTGTCTAGTGCATTTCAGGTGTGACCTGTAGAGAGCTGGGTTCTCCTAGTTCAGTGGCAGGTGTATTGCATGGGTCTCACTTGGGGCCACAGTGTTTGCAGACTCTGCTAATCCTGGAGCCTGGGGCACTGGTGCAGGGAGCAGCCACCAGCCTGTAGGTTCCTTTTTTTGTTTACTTTTAATGTAGTAAAAGATTCAATGTGTGTGTGTCAGCTGTACTAGAGGTTCCTGACAAGCAGAGGCCGCAGCTGCAGTTCTCTGGCTGTAGCCGGGCATAGTGGGGTGACGGTACACCCAGGAAAGGTGTAAATCCAAACCAGGAGGCCAGCATCCAAGGTAGTGAGGCATGTCCCAGTCTGCAACTGAGGGGAGTGGTCAGCCCGCGGGGTGCCTCTCGGTAGCACAGCAACAGATGCATTTATAACCACCATCTTGGCACTAGCTGGTGTTGCCCGGGTGGAGTGGGCTGGAGTCGTCTGAGGTGGAGGTGCTGTGCATACATGACAGGCAGCAGGGATGGGGTGGGGAGGGTAACTTATCGCTGACCACATCCTGTCACCACATTGCCACTGAGTCTGAGCAGCACTGGTGACCTGTTAATGAGGGCAGAGGGAGTCTCTCCTGGAATGTAATCGGGCTGAAAGCAATGAAAATGACTCTACACGGCCACTCTGCAACATGCACGCAGGTGAGCTCCCTGCAGGAGGGTTAACCCAGCCCCTGGCTCCGTAGAGCATAGCTCCTGTTCTCTGCTACATTCGGTGGCTTTGTCTTGACTAGGCTCCCCCTTAACCAGCTGAGCGCATGTTTAAAGTCTGTCCTGGTTACACTTGGCTTTCAGAACCTGTTACTTAGCACACGCCTACAGCACACTTCTAAATCCTACTCTAGACCAACCCCTTTAAAAATGTTTTTACAAATCCATCTTTTCTCCTAGCCTGGAAAGCGCTGAGTTCCTCCCCCCATTGCAGTGAGTGTTTCTTGCCTGTGCTCACGTATTTGTAGAGTCCAAGGCCAGAAGGGACAATCTCGTCTGACCTGCATAGCACAGGCCTGAGAACTTCCCTAAATCATTCCCAGAGCAGAGCTTTTAGAAAAGTATCCAGTCTTGATTTTAAAATTGCCAGTGACGGAGAATCCACCATGACCCTTGGCAAATTGTTCCAGTGGTTAATTACCCTCACTTTAAAATGTACCCTGATTTCCAATCTGAAGTTGTCTAGCTTCAACTCCCAGCATTGGATGGTGGTAGACCTTCCGCTGCTAGACTGAATAGCCCGTTATCAAAAATTTGTTCCCCTTGTAGATACTTAGAGACTGGGATCAAGTCATCCATTGCCCTTCTCTTAAGCTAAATAGATTGAGCGCCTTGCGTCTATCACTATAAGGCAGGTTTTCTAATCCTGAATCCTCTCCAGTTTATCAACATCCTTCGTGAATTGTGGACACCAGAACTGACACAGGATTCCAGCAGCGGTCACACCAGTGCCAAATAACGGCTCTGCTCCGACCTGAGATTCCCCTCTTTATGCATCCCAGGTTCATATTAGCCCTTTAGGCCACAGCGTCACACTGGGAGTTTGTGCAGCTGCTTATCCACCCCCACCCCGAATCTTTTCCAGAGTCCCTGCTCCCAGGACAGAGTCCCGCATAGTGTAAGGATGGCCAACGTTCTCTGTTCATAGACATACACATTTACATTTAGCCAAATTAAAGCAGTGTTTGTGCCCTGCTCACCAAGCGATCCAGCTCACTCTGGATCAGTGACCTGCCCTCTTCGTTATTTACCACTCCCCCAATTTTTTGTCATTTGCAAACTTGATCAGTGATGATTTTAAATTTTTTTATCTTATGTTTTTTATGCTGAGCTGCTTCCTGCTCCTTTTTCTTTGTTTCGCCCTTCTGTTCTCCATGCTCTTGGGCTCTCCTGGCTATTGCAGCCCCAGTGTTTGCTTTGGCATCCTCGTGTGTTTAACACCTCTGTCCTACTCTGTGTGTGAGACCCAGAACAAAGGGAGAAAACAGCTTATCTAACACACACACACACCCCTGAGCAAACTTCCCAGGCTCATTATCTGCTGCTCTCCCCTCCCTGGAACGGCAGCATGTGTCCCTACACAGCCAGGCAGTGGTCTGTGCCTGCAGACAGCCCTGGGCTCGCTCTCCTGCTGCCGTGCACTCTGTGGTCTGTTCAACCTGGAGAATAAGCGAGTTTAGCTCCAAGCTGACACCCTTTTAGCAGCGACTCTGCCTTGCAAGACAGCTGTGCGGCAGAGGTAGGTGGACGGACGGATGGACCCTGGGAAGCAGTAACCGCCAAAGAGGGGGGAAAGTGGTGTAGGAAATGCAACAGCAATTGGCTAGCCAGCACTAAGGCCACACGACATGGATGGGGACGAGGGTCTTGCCACTGGATGCAGTTCAGAGGGATGCTTATAACAACCCCCCTCATAGGGAGTCAGCAAGATCTGCACCCGGGGCCTTCAATATTGCAGCACAGGTACCGGTAGTAGGCTGTTATCCTCTAGTAAACTAGCTGCTGGAGGTGGATGTGACACACTCTGCCAGTGGGTTACGTGTATATTACAGATCGGGACAGTACTTTGAGCTAATTGTTCAAGTACCATTTTCAAAGGGCTTGTGCAGTTTGTATCTCTTCCTCTTCCCAGCACTCTTCCTATGCGCCTGCAAGGAATGTGGTGTTAGGTCCCACCTGGGGGCTTTGTCTACATTAAGGATTTTTGCACGGGTGTAGCTTTGCTGGTGCATGCCAGCCCCCAGTGGAGATGCCCTGTGGTCTGAACTGGGTCAAGTGGCACTGTCTGAGCCCTCCCTTATACCAGTGCAGTGCATTTACCCAGGGGTTTGCACTGGTGTACCTATTCCTGTGCAAAATCGGTAATGCAGGCAGGCCCTTAGTGGCATTCTCTGCTGGCAACCATCTCCAGTGTGGTTCAGGGAGGAGGGGATTGGGCAGGAAACAGCCTGAGTGGAGAGGCTGCCAAATGAGAGACAGTATTTGAGACTGAAATGTCCCTGTCCTGGAACTGTGTTTTTTGAGAGACCTGTTCTTGGTTTTGATCACAATGTTGGCTCAGCTGCAGCAGAGAGACGGAGTTTGATTTGGCAAATCACGCTTCAACACAGAAACACATTGTCCTGGAGCTGAGATCCTACCAGTCTGGTTTTCTCCTGTCATCTCTGAGGACTTTACAGCATTGTACCGGGGGGGGGGGGGGGCGGCGGTTCCTGTTGTCACCCCTTTGAGTCCCTCTCTCTGAGGTGTATGGGGGGGAGCAACAGACTCTTCTCTCAGGTGAAGGGATGAAATCACTCTGGGAAGCAAAGTCCAGCAAGGCAGCCTGAGTCCATGCTGTGCACCTCGAGGGGGGCTGGATGTGTTGCCCAGCACGCAGGCGTGACTCGCGTTGTATGTTGGGAAACAAGTGGCAGGGCCATCTCCAAAGGCCGGGGGCCCAGGCTGCTTCCTTCATCTTCTGCAGTCCCTGGGCTGCAGCACTTCTAAACATGAACCTTCCTGGCTCGGAGTCCTCACGTGGAGCAAACCTTTGGGGGCAGGGGCCGTTCTCCCCAGGCAGACAGGGTGGCCCCCGTCAGAGAAGCTCAGGAAATGTTTCGTTCTCCTGGACACACACTGATGATGCTCACTGTGAACCTGAGGGCCTGGCCTGGCCGCCCGGGTATTTTTAGCAGGTATTGGAGACTAATGGGGAGTTGCACAGCCGGTGTCTTGGAGCTAGTCATTCCTGCTGCCATAAACTCACTTGCTCCAGGATGCAGCTGTGGTAGGAAGGGGGTCAGAAGAACAGGCAGGAGCTGGCGGGGATGCAGCTGGTTAATGAGCGGGTCTGAGAAGGGACTTTGTTCCCATCTGTCTGTCACGTAGCTAGGCAGGCAGCAGCAGCGCTCTCTAGGCAGGCAGGGCAACAGCTGGGAAGCCTAATCCCAGGCCCATGAATAGCCCTGATGACTCATGCTGTGCAAGCCAGAGCAGACCTTCCCCAGCCCTGCAGGGCTTCAGCCCAGCATCAGGAAGGCAACTGCCCACAGCTTAGGCAGACAACACCGAGAGATGCAGAGGAAATTGCGACTGTTCCCCTGTCCTGTTCTGGGATTTATCCCTCAATGCCTGTAATAACTCTTCGGATCCACTGGGTTCGTAAAGAAGATTGCAAACCCTGGCTCTCTGCAGCTAAATGTCTCTGGTATAAACACCATATGAGGCTTGTCTACACTTGAAAATTAATTCGGATTAAGGCTGGGTGTAAGTTTGTAGCTATTCTGGAATAACTCCAGGTGTAGACAAACCCTACACCTTGGAGAGAAATAGGGCCAGTAACAGCTCTCGTAAACCAGCTTCTCCTGAAGCAAAGCCAGAGAATGTGTTTCGTGCTTTCACTTGTGAAAACATGCACATGCAGCAAACGGCTTGTACTTTGGAAATACGCTCCCAGGGAGGATCCTGGGGATGTGGCTTTGATTAGAAATGTCTTTCTCCTGGCCAAATGACTGGGCACCTGACTCATGCTCGATGCTCCCCTGTTCGTCTGCTTTAGAGCCATGTGGAAGCTTCAAAGCTCGGGATGTTAGAAACTAGCTCAGGCAAAGCACTAGAAGATGTGGTGCAGGAACCAGCCTCATCCTAGGCTTTGGGCGGGAGGCCAGTCGCTGCGTTTGGGTCTGTGAGAGGGATGCCTGTTTCTCCCTCTGTTGGGCTCCTGCACGCACCCACCCAACTGGTCATTCACTTCAGTCCAAAAATGTTTTTGCACACAAAATCGTTTCCGTTTTTTGTTAATCTTCTCGGGTGTTACATGCTGTCCTGAGGATTGCAGCCAGGAGCCCGCAACCCTGCGTCATCCAGCGACCGGCTCAGTCACGCGTTCCCTGTCAGGCTTTCTCCATGCGGGACCTGGTGACTGGTGTATGCATGTTCTGATGGCTGGCTCTGCTTTACGTGCAAGCGGAAGGTGCGCTCGACACCATACCGGACCATTTCTGGAAACACAGATCGTGTTGTCCATGAGCAGGAGCAGCGCTCGTGCCCCATGCTGGCTGTGTACGGCCAGGCTTAGTTCTGTGCAATGCTGCCTGACACAGGTAGCAGCCTGGGCATGTGGCCCGTGTCTGCCCCTTGCCTCTGGAGGTGGCGGGGGAGTTACAGGGAGGCTCAGCCCTTTGCACCGCTGCGGTTCTGAGCAGATCCTAACCTATGGGGTTTCCCCGGACAGGTGTGGGAGACTCTCGAGTTGGCACCATGACGGAAGGTTTCGACTGCGACAACTGCAAGGAGTCCCTGTATGGGCGGAAGTACATCCAGATGGACATGGGTCCCTACTGCATCCCCTGCTACGATGCCCATTTCGCTAACACCTGCGAGGAGTGCAAGGAGCTGATTGGCCACGACTGCAGGGTGAGTGAGGGGCTGGGGGCTGTGCTCAAGTGGGGCCTGCCCCATACCCGCCCCCCCCCCGTGGGCGAGTGAGGGACTGGGGGCTGCACCCAAGTGGGGTCTGCCCCCCACCTGCCGTGGGCGAGTGACACCCCCGCTCTCTCTCCCAGGAGCTGTACTACGAGAATCGCCATTACCACGAGCACTGTTTCCGGTGCTTCCGCTGTGACCGCTCTCTGGCCGACGAGCCTTTCACCTGCCAGGACGAGGAGCTGCTGTGCAACGACTGCTACTGCAGCGAGTTCTCCTCCAAGTGCGTCGCATGTGAGAAGACCGTCATGCCAGGTACAGGCTCTGGGGCGGGGGTTGTTGGCAGGAGACGGAGCCTCCCCTGGGCCTTGGCAGGCTCTGCTGGGCCAGCAGTTGCCCTCCTGTCATCCCAGCCGAGGGCAGTGCCCTGTGGGTGCCGGGCAAGGGCCCAGGGACATGCCGTACCTGTACAGAGAGGCCTGGTGCCAGCTCCGCTCTGCTGAGCAGACATGAGGCCCTTATCGGGGACCCAGAACTGTGGTCTCCCCTGCAGCCCTTGTCTGTGGCCTCTGTGGTTGGGGAGGGCCATGGAGGAGGAGAATGTGGGGAGGCAGCTCCAGAGGCTCTGGAGCATCCTCTGCCCTGTCTCTGGGGGTCCAGGAAGTCACTGGCTAAAGGCTGATGGAGACCCAGCCTTTGGGGGGGCTGGGGCTATGCCAGGCCCCTCGGGCATTGCCTGCCTGTGTTACCCCCAGGCCTCTGGCGTCTCGAGCTCTCCTGTGCTGAGAGGCTCGACTGGTGACTCTCGGTACGAAGGGAGAACTGCCCCAAGTGGCATGACTGTACTAGGACATGGGGAAGGAAGGGGCCTCCGGGCGCTAGCTTTCCTGCGATCTGTCCACGGGTACGAAATGCTAGCGCCAGGCCCCGCTTCCCAGGCTCAAGCCGAGTTCAGGACACAGGGCTCCGTCTCCGTAGAGCATTGTTGATTTGTCACTTGCGGAGCCTGTCTGAAGGTGCAGCTGCTGCCTCCCAGCGGTGCCCTGAGCCCAGCTCTGCTTCACTTCCAGGGTCCCGGAAACTGGAATACAGCGGACAAACCTGGCATGAGCATTGCTTCATCTGCAGCAGCTGCCAGCAGCCCATTGGGTCGCGGTCCTTTATCCCGGACAAGAAGGATTATTATTGCGTCCCCTGTTATGAGAGCAAGTTTGCCCCCCGCTGCACTCGCTGCAAAAAGGTAATGCTGGCCTGCCAGGCGAGTGCTTCCTTCGGTGACCCCGCAGGGGCTGCGCTTCTGTTAGCTGAGGTTCTCCTGGGGCAGCCAGTGGTCTCCGCGGAAAGCAGTCCCAGGCATAGGAGGTGGGGTGCTGTTCCATGGTCCCCGGGGGTGTAACCCAGCTTCCTAAGGGTCGTGTCAGTGTTCCCCTGGATCTGGGCCGGCAGGACTGCACCCAGCGTGCTGCGAGTACCCACCCAGTAATAATGAAGGGGTGGGCGTGGCCTGCTCGCATCACGGGGGATGCTGCTCTCCAGGCCTCTCCAAAAGGCTTTGCTGAGTGCTGTCGAGATCTCCAAGCTGAGGCATGTCTGTGCCTGGTCTGGAGACTGGCTGCTGCCTGATGTGTTGGCATCACACCCTGCTCTGGAGACAGCAGAGGGCTCCCCTTAGCGCCAGGCCCGCCATGCCTCTGGGCGGCTCCGTGGTTGCCGAGGGTCCAGTTGAGTTCCCTTGGCCGGCTTGAGAAGGGGTCTCCTGTTATAACTGCAGTGCGCTCGTGGGATGTGTGCGAGCCTTGCGTCCAGCCCCTGTCAGTCTCCCGCTGGCAAGGGCTCCGGAGGCTGAGATCTTTATAACCGCCAGGCACTCAGGGCTCCTGGGGCTGCCTGCAGCAGCTCTTCGGGGAGATACGGGTGTAACTGGTGCTCTCCCTTCCCCAGTCGCTGACCAAGGGAGGAGTGACTTACCGTGACGAGCCCTGGCACAAGGAGTGCTTTGTCTGCACTGGCTGCAAGGTTCCTCTGGCAGGCCAGCAGTTCACCTCCCAGGAGGACAACCCCTACTGTGTCAAGTGCTTTGGGAACCTCTATGCCAAGAAGTGCAGCGCCTGCGCAAAGCCCATCACAGGTAACCATGGAGACTGGAGCGCAGCACATGGTCCCTCGTGAGCGGGCACCGTGCCTCTGCCCGTGAGCAGAACGCAGACCTTGCTCTGCCGCCGCCTTCATGGTGGTGAATTCCCCTCTGCAGCAGGCCAGCGTAAGGCCTACGCAGCTCTTCCATCCCACTGCCGCCCTCCAGGGCTCACTGAGGGGCTGTTCAGAACTTCAGGCCTCCCAGGATGGGAGACTGTTATTGCCAAGGGTGCCCTGGGGCATGTGACGGGCTGCTCCTGGACTTGTTCCTCAGCAGCCTGTTTCAGCTGCTCATCGAGAGAGGCCATGCAATGGGGAAGGAGTTAAATTGCAGTGAGGAGTTTGTGTGGCTCGTACTCTTGCTCTCACTTCGTTCTTGCAAAGCTCAAGTGTCGGGTGTGTCCTGCTCTTGTCAGAGCAGTGAACGTACTGTGCACACCCAGGGAGGACTGCCTGTGTTTTGGTACCCTGCAGTCTTCCTGCAGAACTTGCCAGAACTCCCAGGACATGCTCCATGTGGTGGGATCTGATGGCTGTGACTGGCCTCTCTGTTTGGGATCCTGGAAGGGTTCTCCACCGCTCTAAAGTGAGGAGGTTTTGCAGCCCAGGGCTGGGCTGGGAGGCTCCAGAAACTGGACCTTTCACACTTGCCAAAGTGAGGCGAGTGGGTCTCTCCCTTCATATACCTGCACCAGGAGGCTGCCTGGTCTCCTTCACTGACCCTCCGTCCGTGGCTTGGGTTTACTGCTCCTGGAAAGGCCAATGCGGCCACTGAGTCACTCGGTGAGTCAGAACGCTGGTTCCGTGGTTAGAGATGATGCTGGTTTGCTGCCCCGCCCCAGGTCACTAGTGTTTATCTTTTACTGTCTCTGCAATAGCACCTACAAAACCTGCACGTCGTCCTGCCTTCTGGACAAGGGGCAGAACGCAGCTTCTCTCAGCCGGCTGGCTCCAGTCAGGTCCTTCCCACAGAGGTTTAGTCATTCAGTGTTGTGCACAGACCCCTAACTGGCTGTCTGCCGACCCTAGGCCCTTCAGGAATCTGCCTTGAGTGCTCTGGGTAATTCTATGCTCTGTCCCCCTTCTCTAGGCTTCGGAGGGGGTAAATATATCTCCTTTGAGGATCGTCACTGGCACCATAACTGCTTCAACTGCGCCCGCTGCGCCAGCTCGCTGGTCGGGAAAGGCTTCATCCCGCACCACGACGAGATCCTCTGCCGCGAATGCAGCAGCGACCTATAAGCCTGGCAAGAGGACGTGGATCAGGGGCTTTATCTGCTTTTCAGGGGCTTCGTACCAGACACCTTGGCAGCTGTCGGTGCTGGGCAGGTGGGAGATGTGCCTTTTGTTGCCCTGGAGAGGGCTGATCCCCTCACCACAGCGTATGCTCGGGGTGCCTGTGCCCTTCCCCTGAAGGCTAGAATAAGCCACCCTAGGCTTTCTGCAGAGTGAAGCTAAATAAAAGCCGAACAAAAGGAGCTTCCAAGTCCCTCATTATTTGCTCTTTCCTTTGCTTCCTATGCGCTTGGGCGCTGGCTGAGCCGGGAGCCCCTGTCTGAGCAAAGGGGCTGGGCAGTGGGTCTTCGGCTCCATGTGCTGACCGCACAGCTTTGTCCTTCCTACTTGTTACTGGTTTTCTTCCCTTCCCCCATGTGCTCCCTCTGCTCTGAGTGATGGGCAGCAGCTCCTGTCCTGTGAGCCAGGCTTTCCTGAGGCTCCTGCCTCTCCAGCGTGGGTTTGCAGCACCGCCTGTTCCCCTAGCGTGAGGGTAGCATGGCGTCTCACTGAGCGAGTCTGCAACGCTCTCTGTGCTGCTCGTTGCAGCCTGGGGTGTTTCTGGGTGGCCAGGGACCTGGCTGGCTGTGAGCAGAGCGTGCTGGAGTGAGCACACGGCCCACTTCGGGGAATGGCTTTTCCTGACATCTCTCTCCCTCCTCGCTCTTCAGGGAGATGTCACAAATATGGCAGAGGAACCTGAATCACCAGGAGGTGCTGAGGGTTCTGGCTCCCTCACCTCCCTGCAGCATCTCCCCTCCCCCTGCTCTGCCCCCTAGCAGAAGGGTCCCCATCAGCTTCCAAGAGCGGCACGAATTAGTTTATTTAACACCAACTCCAAGGGTGCTGTGAAGCGGCTCAGGTGCTTTCGGAGCTAGTTTTGTGCTCTGTGCGCAAGTGCTGCCCGGCTGGTAGCCAAACGCTCTTCCTTCTGCCTGAGAGCCGCTTAGCAGAGCAGTTGAAAAGGGCATTTCAGAGGCAGTGAGAGCTCTTAGAGCTGACGGTGTTGTCTGTACTTTCCCCCTTACTGGCTGCTGCAGAACCAGGGCCGCTTGTTGTCTCTTACTGAGCGCGGCCACACGCTATATATATTGACCCCAAATATGGTTGTTCATCCTCTGGAAGTTTGTGCACAGTTGTCTCGGCTGCAGGCTGTGCTCCGAATTCAGCCCTGGGTGCTGCAGGGGGAGATGGATGGGAGTGGGGGATGAATGGGGGCTGTGTTTGTATTAACAACAGGCAAGGCTGCAGATAAATTGAACCAGCCCCCAAGACAGCAGCCAAAGGCTCTGCCCCTCCTTTGCCCCCCTCCTGCCAGGTGCTGAGCTCTCGTCATGCTCATTGGCTGCAGGGGGAGCCGTGGTTGCTCAGCACCTTGCAGGTCAGGTGCTGGTTGGGCCCTGGCTTAGCCCGCTGACCCTCACCCCCAGTCTGGGCTTCTCATTCCCAGAGAGGTAGGGCCCTACCAAATTCACAGTCCATTTTTGTCAATTTCATGGTCATAGGATTTTAAAAATCGTAAATTTCATGATTTCAGCCATTTAAATCTGAAATTTCCGGGTGTTGTAATTGTAGGGGTCTTGATCTGAAAAGAAGTCGTGGGGGGTGGTCTCAAGGTTACAGTAGTGGGGGTTGCGGTATTGCCACCCTTACTTCCATGCTGCTGCAGGAGGTGGCTCTGCCTTCAGAGCTGGGCACCCTGCCAACAGCCACCGCTCTCCCTCTGCCCAGCTCTGAAGGCAGCAGCGCAGAAATAAGGGTGGCAATCCTGCGACCCCCATAAAATAACCTTGCGACTGCCCTGCAACTCCCTTTCGGGCCAGGACCCCCCACTTGAGAAACGCTGGTCTCCCGTGAAATCTGTATAGTACCGGGTAAAAGCGCACACGCAAGAGACCACATTTCATGGTCCATGACACATTTTTCACGGCCACTAATCTGGTAAGGTCCTACAGAGAGGAACTGAAAAGGGGTGTGACATTGGCGCCCCAGAGGGAGGCTGGTGTCCCAGCTGGAAGAGCTTTGCTTCTCTGAAGACCCAGCTATGCAAAACTGCGGAGCTGCCTCGAGTTCCCCTGGAGCCCTGTCTCACTTGGGGTGCCCACGCCCTGCCCCCTTCCGCCCAGGTAATGGGACGCTTTTCTGAATATGACTTCCTTGTGTTTTCCTTTTTGTACTTTATCTGTCACTCAGTAACCAAACCCGCTGGAGGAACGGGCTAGCCCCGTCCCCAAGCAGGGTTCATTTACCAAGAGAATGTTATGCATGTTGAATTGTTATTAGCTGTGTATTCAAATCCTTACTGAAACCCTCGTTTGAAAGCTTTGATGCGGGTAAGTCAGAGTTTCGCTTTTCTGAAGAGCTTGGAGCGGTTTTTAGAAAGGAAGCTTCCTATGTAAGTGTCCTACCCTCCAGTCTCTTGTATGTTTCTGTAAGGCTTTATATAATAAACCATTGTAATGACAACTCTCTCTGGCTGTATTTTCTCCAAGCAGGGGTGGGAGTAGGGTGGGGTTGAATTAATGTCATTGCTGTGGGGTCAGGCTTGTCTTCAAAAGGTAAAATAGCTCTTCACTCTCCCTAGGGTTGCTCCCAAAGCCCTGAACTGGGGGCAGCCCCATGGTTCCCCCTCCCCCAGCAGCCTGCCCAGCCTTTAACTCTAGGAGGATACCACAATCCCCGCCCAGACCAGTTCCAATTTCCCCCCTCCCGGCTTTTTGGGGATGCAGTGGAGACCCTCTCCCTAGATCCATCATCTCTGACTTCAGTCTTTGCACGTTGTTCAACTACCCAGACAAAGTGCTTGGACCCTTCCTGGGTACATGGGGCAAAGTGAAGGCTTCAAGCCCTGGGGCAGGAGTTTAGTGGTCACCACTCTCACCCTAGGAAGGTCTTCTGTGGGCTGGTTACTTCAGTAGATCCTGGACTGGTTCAGCTCCTCTGGACCCAGCAGTCCAGTGGATCCCGGGCTGGCAGGAACTGGCATTTGAGTCACTGGCATGTGACTCTTATGACACCGAATTAAGTGTTTCCACATTACAGAAAAGCCCCTTGTGCTTCCCTGTGTTCGCTCCATTTGACCTCAGCTTCAGCTCTTGAGGTCTCTTGGAAAGAGCCTGTGTGGGGATGTTGCTGCAGTCCCCAGCTGGAGTAACTTTGGTCTCCTTCCTGGCAGCCTTCCCATCCGCCTTGTACGCTCATTACTCACTTTTATCTGCTGTGGAATCATTTATTCCCCTAACATCTGAAACTCTTTTCCACAGATTCCTTTACATTTACTAACAGCCATTGTGACTTCCTCTGGGCCTTTGCCTGGCCCCCGGCCTCTCCAGCATTCCCCCTCCACTTCCCCCTGGAGCTGTGCTACCAGCTCTCTAGACTGCCATGCGAGGGGAAGCCAGGGATAAAAGACACAGCCCCCAAGTCTCTCTGTGACCTCAGTGCTGGCTCTGCGCACTCGCAGGCCTGCCTCGCTTGGAGGCTCCTACAAACGTTAGCTCTGGCGGGCGGCAAAACTATTCTTTCCATTCTGATTCTGTTGCTGTCGTGTCGGGACCTGAGCTCTGGTTTTTCTGGTAGGCCTCAAACAATGAGCAGGCACCTCTGGTTGTAGAGGTTTCCTGAGGGAGCCTGTCCTCTGACAGGAGCTCTGCAAGCCCATGGTTTCTGAAGAGCCGTTTCCAGCGATTAACCGCAAACCATTTCTTTACAAACGGGCCCCCAGGCTCCTCTTTCAGTTGGGTTTAAGAGCCTCCCGTTCTTAGCCAAAAAAGGAAATGACCCAGCTGCACGTAGGGCTGGAACATCTGGATTTTATCCCTGTCATGAATGGGTCATGGATATGCACAGCCCAGTGCCTGATTTACTGGGAGGCAAGGGGGATGATGTAATGCGCTTTCGTCCCTCACGGCTCCCAGAGAGGGTCTAAAACAGTCATGAAAATATCATTAATGTGCAGGCTAACAACGGGGGGACAGCTAGGGGAGGGAAAGGGGGAAGAGCCTGGGGCTCCCTAGTGTGCAAGTGGGGGGTGAGGAGATGAAGCACTCACTGGCTGAAGAGCCGAAGCTGCAGAGTCGGGATGGGGGAGAGCTGGGTCTGTGGCAGGAGCAGGCCACGGGGCAGAGTGCAGACCCTCGGCTGGAAGGCTCTTGAGAACGGCCCGGTAACATTGATCCTGCGGGAGCCTGAAAGAGTCTCACAGTCTGGGCTGGAAAAGTGGCCCAGGGAAGCCCCAGCATTTCACGTGCCTCTCTCTGCAGCCGTTCTCTGGAGAAACTAACCCCAGGCCCTGGCAGGGCAGTGGAAGGACGCTGACTTGGGGCCCGCATCGGGTTCAGCCCAAAGAGCGCATCTGCCATGAAGGAGAAATAAAGGAGCTGAAAAGCCCCAACGCTGGGGCTGGCGGGCAGGAGCGTTACTGTGGAGAGGCCGTGTGCAGAGACCAAGGGCTTTGTGGGCAGTGCTGGTGTGGAGCAGGGACCCCGCAGCACCGGCTCCCTGTGAACGTCTCCAGGACAGGGTTTGAGACAGCCGTCTGTGATGGAGAGGAGCAGGAGCGCTGAATGCTCAGCCAGGGCAAGCAGCCCTGTGTCTGTGAAGCACTGAGACACGGCAGCAGTTGTAAAGGTCCTCTGCACCCAGACTGCGCGAGACACACCCCCCCGAGCACGCAGCCCTGAGGTGAGGGCCAGGCTGAGGCAGCTCACGCACTGGGCGAAAACAGCTGCAGATGCCATCCGGGCAAACAGACGCTCCCTGCTGGAGCACAAGCAGCATCCACGGCTGGGGGAGCTGGTGTCACTCTCGTCGGGGCTGGGGGTGGGAAGTTCAAGGAGGGGCATGCAGAAACCTTGCTAGCACCACCACGGTGCTTCACCCCGCCAGGGGGCTTGGCGGCCGCTGGGTAACTACTGTGTGGGGAGGGTACCTTCAGCAAGCAGCCCTCACGGCAAAGTGTTCCTCTGTAGCATGGGCTGTGGGTCCCTTGCAGCTCAGCTGGGCGTAGCTCACTTCATCAGGCCCCTGCCCTTGCAGGGGCATCGGGCTCTGGTGCCCACGGTTCCCCCTCTCCTTCCTGTGGCACGAGCGTTCAGTCTTCTCGGGCTCGTCTCGGTGGTTGGTTCAGTGTGCGGGGGCTGGGTGGCGCTGGAGGCCTGCGTTATACAGGGGCTAGACTGGGCCCCTTCCGGCTCAAACCCCGACTGTTAGCCAGCTCCTGGGGCAGCAGAGGGGCCGCTCGCTTTGCAGCGGGTTACTCAGTCGACGACTGCTCAGCCCCTTCCCGGCTGCCTCCTGGGCAAACACTGCTCACACCTCGCCTGTCCTGATGTCACATGGGTTTGTTTCAGCTGTGTTCATGCCCTTAAGTGTTCGCATCTCGCGGCCAGGGTTTGCTGGCACGAGCTCCAGCCGACATGTGAGCGGTGGGCGCTCAGCGACCCGGCCAGGCCGCGAGACCTGGACAGCCCCAGCAGTTGGGGTTCGATGCTCCCCGGGGACAAAACGTAGGCAACAGGCCGCACTGCAGAACTGGCTTCCTCTGCTGGCCTGTGTCAAAAGCGCTGGGGTCCCAGTGAATTGATTGTCAGCGTCCAGCCCTGGTGAGGCGCGGCCAGGAGCTGGCTCAGAGGGCTGGCCCTAGTCTGTCTGGCTCGGAAGGCCAATATCCCAAATGGTCCGGGGGTTGTGCTGCCACCTTGGCTGCCGTGTCCTGCAGCCATTCCTCTGGGTTTGGGGGCCCTGCCATGCCACACGGCCCTGCTGCAGGCCCCTGGGTAAGGAGGAGGTCCCTGGCAGGTCACTTTGGCCATGTGGGGCCTGGGTGGATGGCTTGGGGTTTTGCCTCTCTTGGACTGGAGGGACCTTGGTGTTTAACGCATTGAAAGCTGTCAAACTGCTGGTGTTTGCTGTGGTTTGGGGTCTGGTGCTGATTGTGGAAATGTTTGAGGAGAGAGAAGGGGGAGGAACACACACACACACACACACACAAATACCCAGCTGTGGCATTGCAGTCCGAGTGAACCCCCGGCAAAATGCTTAGTTCCATTCCCCACCCAGCCCATGCTCTGCACAGTGTCGGGGGCCGAGTGGTCAGGCTGACCCACTGCCTGGAACCACAGCACTGCTCCATTCGCTCCCTAGCACTCTGCCCGGGGTGAGAGAGGAGAACAGAGTCTGAAATGATTCACTGTTGGACTTGTGAACTCTCCTTCCAAATTAGACATGACCAGACAGGCCCTTTGGCACCGGAGACCGAGTCAAAGCTCATCCTCAGCCCCTGCTGTGGGGTGACTCTCTGAAGCAGGGCACGTGCCCCTCCAAAGGCCCCTCTGCTGCTAGGACTGCAGCCCACAGCTGGCCCTGTGCAGCACCAGGGACCTAGTGCTGGGACGAGTTGATGCTTTCACATTGGTCTGAAGCTGCCTTATACCAGTGACTTGCGGCACCAAAATGTGCTGAGCCGCTCAGTGACCTGTGCAGCTCTGTGACCTCTTGTGCCCTTCTTACACAAGCAGTTAAATCGCTGTTAACGTGGACAGGGAAACCATCGGCTCTGGGCATCTGAGTTAACTTCTGCCTGAGATGAGTGGGGCAATTTGCACAGCAAAGCACTTGTTTCAGGCTCCGTGCAGACTCAGGCAGGCATCGCTCACGCTTGGTTCATGTTTCTCAGGTTGTCTCAGAATTTCTTAAGGCAAGCTGAGGTTCTGGAGCACAAGCTGGCACTTGAGAGGGGCTGATAGGCCACATCATCGTATACCCAAGCCCATCTCCTCAAGGAATCCGCTGACAAGCAACAGTCACACCAGCTTGCAGCTACCTTGGTGGCTCTGGCAGGAAGGAACTGATCAGCTACCCTCACAGCACAGCAGCCAGGGCCACTAGGCCAGTTAGTGCGCTGTAGACTTACACACCAGCTGGCTGTGCGCTGTCCATACAGCCAAGCTCTCGGGGACTCTCTGGCCAGGGTTTGTGGGGATGGAGTGGGCAGTGCTGTTCTGGGGCATTTCAGAGGACAAGCACCCCCTCGAGCTCTATTCCCTTGGACGTGTGCAGGCCTGGGTCCTGACACCGGACACTGGTTTGCCCTTCTTGTAATGCATAGCCACAAATGTTATTGGCCATCAAAGTCAGCCCTTGTGAACCCCCAGCTGCTGTATTGGCGTGATCTCTGTGTGCAGGGAATTCCATACGCTACTCATGTACTGGCCCAAAGCCTGTTTCCATGCTCGGGCCGGTGAGTGAGACTCGCTCCCACCTTATGGGTCAGGGTGACAAGCAGGGGCTTGGTTATGGTCCATTGACACATTCCATCATGTTCAATGCTGAATCCGAGCCCCTCTCATGCCAAAAGACTGAAATAAAAGGGGCAAACAGGTGGACGGGAGGTCCCCAAATTCCAGCGCTTCCCCTTTCCTGGGGTGCAGCGTCATGCTGGAGGGAAGTGGAGGAACAGTAAGTGCAGGATCTTATCTCTGTGTTTATTTTTAGGTAGGCGCTTGGATGGAAGAACTGCCGTACTCAGAGGGCGCACAAGTATGCTTGGAGGGTAATTGGACAATCTTCTTCTTTTCCATATTGTTCCCTCTCAGGTGAATTGGTCAGTCTCAAGACAGGAGCACATTTTGATTGCTGTAATTATCCTTGCTTTTTGGTGGTTGTTGCTTTTATAAACTTCCATTTAGCTCAGTCATATAATATACATGGTAGCACAAATGAATCATTCATTAGCAAGTTAAGTTTAATAATGGATTTGCTTTCTCTGAGGGAAGTCCTGGCCTGCTCCGTGCTTGGCTTTTGGGCAAAGCAGTAGTGCTGGATTGGAGGAAGGTAATTAAAATCTAAGTGAAAGTGGACCCTGCCAGCCACAGCATCTAGGGAAAGGTGTCTCTACACTGCAATTAAAACCCCAGGGCTGGCCTGTGCCAGCTGAGAGCAGGGGCTGTTTAACTGCAGTGTAGATGTTGCAGCCCAAGTTCTGGGACACTCCTACCTTGCAGGCTCCTAAAGCCCGGGCTCCAGCCTGAGCCCGACCCTCTACACAGCAGGGCGAGAGTCTGAGCTCAGTGCTGAGCCAGAGAGGGCTCTCAGGGACTCCCAGGTTTCCCACACTGCCTTGCCGGGGCCTCACTCCTGCCCTGCCAGAGGCGACAGTGGCGCTGGGGCTTGGCCTGGGTGCCAAATACTGAACACTTATGTTGGTCTTTGCTACAGCAATTGTTTGGGAGGTGAAAAATCCCATGGTGTTCGAGGAGGGGGAGGCTTCACCCCAATGCAAGTGCCTCAGGCGGCCCCGCCCCATTTCCCCGTCACACAAGCTGAGCAATGGGTTCGGCTGTTGGTTTCCTCTGTCTGTTTTACAGGAACAGTGTAAAAGCGTTTCCAAAAGGCATAAGAACGAGCTTCTTTGCCACCCTCCTTGGTTCTGGCTATGAGAAAATGATTTTGTTTATCTGGGGAAACCAATTTCCCATAACTGCCCCCTCCCACATCTGTGCATCAAGGGGTGGGGCATTTTTGTGAGAACTCCTTGTTACAGTATTTGCTGCCCTTCGCTGAGCTTCTCTTGAGGGTTTACACACAGCTGGAATCATTGTTCAGTGTTTTCCGGGGCTAGCCCTAGTTAAACCCAAGCAGAATGTGTTCTGAGCAGTACAGCCCGATGGCAGGTTCTGTGCACGATTTTTTCCACAGGACCCCAGGCACAGTCAGTGCACTAGACAGCCCATGCGCTGGGAGCAAATCAGGGCTGTGTGGTAAAGGAGGCTGTTGTCTGTAGGATGTTTGTGGCAGAAGTTGGAAGGGATGTAGTGAATGAAGTAGGGGACTGCAGGAAAAGAAAGGCAGTTGAATGCTGCCCTGGAGAATTGGATCCCATCTCTTTCTCTGCTGCAGAGTTCCTGTGTGGTGCTGGGCAAGTCTCTTAAATCAAATTTTTCACAGATGGTCACTATTTGTGCGTTCCCCGTTTTCTGGGCGCCCAGTGCAAGACATGTGGGGCCAGATTTGTAGAAGTGCTGAGCACTCACAGCTGCAACTGAAGTCAATGGAAACCGTGGTGCACTGGCTTTATAAAGTGCTAGATAATGCTCAGTACTCTGAAAAGTCAGGCCCTAGTGGTGTCAAGTTAGGCACGCAAACGTAGTGACGGCTTCGGACAATTTGGTTGCAAATCTCTGAGCTGTAAAATGGCGATATTAACATACCGTCAGCAGCTCAGAGGGTACGGTAAAGAGAAATTCATTAAAGTTTATGAAGCAATCAGCAATGGCCAGGAATCATAAAATATCAGGGTTGGAAGGGATCTCAGGAGGTCATCTCGTCCAACCCCCTGCTCAAAGCAGGACCAACACCAACTAAATCATCCCAGCCAGGGCTTTGTTAAGCCTAACCTTAAAAACTTCTAAGGAAGGAGATTCCACCACCTCCCTAGGTAACGCATTCCAGTATTTCACCACCCTCCTAGTGAAAAAAAGTTTTTCCTAATATCCAACCTAAATCTCCCCCACTGCAACTTGAGACCATTACTCCTTGTCCTGTCATCTGCTACCACTGAGAATAGTCTAGAGCCATCCTCTTTGGAACCCCCTTTCAGGTAGTTGAAAGCAGCTATCAAATCCCCCCTCATTCTTCTCTTCCGTAGACTAAACATCCCCAGTTCCCTCAGCCTCTCCTCATAACTCATGTGTTCCAGTCCCCTAATCATTTTTGTTGCCCTCCGCTGGACTCTTTCCAATTTTTCCACATCCTTCTTGTAGTGTGGGGCCCAAAACTGGACACAGTACTCCAGATGAGGCCTCACCAGTGTTGAATAGAGGGGAACGATCACATCCCTCGATCTGCTGGCAATGCCCCTACTTATACATCCCAAAATGTCATTGGCCTTCTTGGCAACAAGGGCACACTGTTGACTCATATCCAGCTTCTCGTCCACTGTAACCCCTAGGTCCTTTTCTGCAGAACTGCTGCCGAGCCATTCGGTCCCTAGTCTGTAGCAGTGCATTGGATTCTTCCGTCCTAAGTGCAGGAAGAAATAAATCATTTTGTATTTAGCACAGGGTTTGGTTGTCTGCATTAAATACCATGAGGGACCAAAATCTGAATGAGGAAAGAAATATTGAATAACCACCCATTCACTGAACGAAGCAAGGGTCCTGTGGAAAAAGTAGTGTATGATTCCATAGTTAGTCTATATCATGGTGCACATGCACCAGGAGGCCAAATTAAGTATACAGCCAATCTTAACGCTAGCATTTCTGAAAGTCTGAGTGCTTGACTTTTTAAAAGAACAGTGTGGTTGCAATGTCATATGATACATTTATATAAATACATGTAACAGAGTCTTTGCGGTGCACACAGTCCATGGATTTGTAGATTAGCCCTGGAAGGGACATACCTGACCCTGCATTGTAATCTCTCAACACAGCTGTAAATGACAACACAAAGTGCAAGGCCTGGACATTTCATCCCCTCTCTGGCCCCAGCACTTGCCTTTCAAGTACATCCAAGAGCAGGAGCTGATATTACAAGCTACACAGCATTGATCCTGTGACCGAATGCAGCCCTATATTCACACCCTACCCATTATTGTAATAATCTTTGTACAAAATCTGTCTTTTGTAGAATCATTTGAGAACTAACTCCTCACTGGTCAGTAATATGGTGACATGTATGTAGCAACATTATGTGTAAAGTTATGACATACACATACCTTATGATGTTAAAGGCATGTGTTCAACTCACATAGCCCCAATTAGGTAGAACTGGTCAAGCAGGCCTGTCTTAAACAATGGGATGTGTTTACCTCCATTTGCATATAAGGTATATACAGAGTCCTCGGACAGCAAGAAGGGGGAAGAAGACAACAAAGAAAATCTGCATTTCTGCATACACAGGTGAAAAGAAATATGAAGCCCCCTTCCTCCGCCACACTCCATTCCCCCTTACTCTCAGCTGGAAAGAACGTTAACTGGGGGTCACGCTCAGGAAAATGCTTTTCAAAGGGTGACTGAACTATAAAAGCAAGAGTCAAAACCACCCCAAGTTCTCTCTCCCTGTCCATCTCTGTCTTTCACCTAAAAGAACAAAAGAGAACTGTTGTTGAACCTTGGGAGCAGAACCTGACCTGAAACTTGGTCAACAATGAAAACCTGTGGTAAGAATTTTATCTTGACCCAAGTTGAAGTTTAGTACTAGGAAGCATTGTATCATTATTTTGTAATCATTGCTGACTTTAATTCCTTACTACTTGCACTCACTGAAAACCTCTCTTTGTAGTTAAATAAACTTTTTACATCTAATCCAGTGTTGTGAACTGTGTGGGTAACGCTGTTTAATGTGGCACATTGTTGTATCGTGATCCCCTTAAAGGGTCAACTGACTTGGCTGGACGGTGCAGAACACACCTTTTGGGAGAAAAATCCAGGACCGGGAGTGTGTTGGGATCACCCTGCAAGTGGTAATCAAGGCTGCTGGAAGCTGGAGTGTGGCTGGTTGCTGACAGGCTGCTGGGGTTAGAGGTGCTTGACTAGGGCTGTGGCTATCCACAGACACTCAGGGTGGGCCCTGCCTGCTGTCTGAGAGCAGCCCAGGTTGGGAGCACAGCAGTAAAGCATTGTGAGGCAGGGCAGGTGGTGACAGCCCCTCACTGGTCTGGTTTGCACCCCGGACTGTCATAGATACCAACTGCAGCTGGGCCCTAAGCCTGGCCCGGTGCCTGGGGCATGTCTGTTAGCTCTGCTCTGTAGTGCTCAGAATTCTTACCAGCAACATATGATGAGAGCAGCCTGTTACTGCTAATCCCCAACTGCTACATGATCCTGCCCGGGCTGCCCACATCCACTGCCACTGATCCATAGGCCTGGGGCTCACAGTGCCACCCCAGCCACAGGCAAAGCCTCTAGAAACGCGGCACAGCACCGGGAGGCACCTGGCACGGATGCTGGGTGCACAGCCCCTGCTTTCCCAATGGGCCCTGAAGCACATGGGATGTTTACCTCACTTTCAATTAGTTTAGAATAAAATTGATTTGAGTAATTAAAAACCCTGGTGTATTTCCTAATTACCACTCCATGTATTCCCTCATCTTACTGCTAGCACTCAGCAATCCCATGCTGCAGACAGAGTGGGTGTCTGGGGGAGAGGGCTGGGTGTTGGTGGAATTGGTGTGAGTCATTGGGAGCCCCATAGCTGGGTTGGGTTGGAGGATGGCAGAACTGTGCACGTGGGAGGAGAACTGGGGTACGTGTGTGTGGGGAGCAGAGGGCAGGGGGAATTGTCTGTGAGATCCCAGGGGTATTTCAGACCGCACATCGCTTCTATGCATGGGCCAGGCACATTCTACTAGAAGAAGCAGCAGCCTAGCTGATTTGTCTGGGTTAGGAATAGGATTATTTTTGTTTTTCCCTCCTCCATTCTCTTCTCCCCCCAACTTCCTTCCTCCCTCCCTCCCCAACACCAAAACAACACCCTCCCCCCAGCTCGCTGGACCCTCCTGAGGCCGCTCTCGAGCTCGGGCACATGCAGGATTTGACGAGTCTCTCTTCCCTTAAGTTTGCCCTTTTCCTCTTTGCCTTTGTTTCTTGAGAAAGGTCATTGTGCCTCGAAGCTGGGGTCAGCCCTGATCCTAAATCCAGCTGGCAGCATCTCCCTGCAGCCTGCGCCACCATATATGGTCAATCATGGGGAGAGAACCAGTAGAACGGGGCTGGAGGTGGCTTGGACGGCAGCCATCAGGAGGGCTTTGACTCCGCTGCATTGCTGAAACCCCTCCGTGTGGCTGCAAGTGTGAGCGCCACACTCTGGAGCTCAGCAGCCTTAGAACTGAACTGTCCAAAGCACAACAGAGGAAGCAAGCACCCCTCGGCCTGGGGAGAAGGATGGGGCCCAAGGGCCAGAGAGACATGCCAGGGCCCCATACAAATGTAACTCTGAAAAACCACAAGCCTCCGCATCCTTCAACACCCTGCCTCCCCCAGCACGGAGGCCCGGGCAAATCCATGCATGCGCAGCTGTCCCCACCTCCTCTCCCTCACTCCCTCTTCCCGATCCAAGGGCACATATCAAGCTGAGCCTGGCTATTCCTCCTTAAATAGAGCTTACAGGTGACTGCAAAGATTTGAGCACAATTTAAGGTAAGGCACCCAGGCAAATGGCCCCATAAAAATTGATAGAGGGGCTCCCCATCCCTGCACTTTAGGAGGCTCTAACATGTATTTTAAGTGTTTGTCACAAGGTAACACTTTTCCATGTCTGAGACAGCAGCAGAGGCCCATGCACTGAGCGCCAGGCCAGCTCTGACACACACCTGCCTGCTCAGTATCCAGGCCAAGGCCCACCCAGCTGTGGGGTACCTTTGGGGCTCAGTAACTCTGAGCACAGCAGATTAGTCACTATGCCATGGTGGTTAGCTCCCCGCTGCACCATGGGAAATGGTCAAAGGGGAAAGCCTGGCCAGTCCCCTAGAAATAAATGAAGGGGAACAACAAATTGAAGGTTTGAGGGCAGCTGCTCTGAGCAGCCAAAGCAAAGAGAAGTTGCTCTGGGACTCAAGGCTTTTCCTGGCAGAAATTCATGGTTTTCTATCCAAGGGGACAATTGGCAGATCAGGCCCCCCTGCTGCTGGACCTCTACCCTGTGCAGTAGGATGAGCTCATTCAGCTAAGCCTCCTGGGAAGTGGGTAGAGGCTGCATGCACCAGGGCAATAACCAGATGGGATCGAGGGTTTCAAGCTGGCTAGCTGGGGCACTGGTAGTACAGTTTATGGGTGCAAAAGCCTCCATCTGGGGTATCACCATGCAGAAGAGGACTCCTGTGAGAGATCTGAGATCCCCATTCCATGGTCTGGTGTCCCAGAACAGCACGTATCCAGCGGTCACTGCTATGGAAAAGAATCAAACCTGTGACCTCTGTGAGGCAGGGCCTAGTGTTGGGAATGAGGCACTGGCCTGGGACATGGGCTCAACTCCCAGCTCTGCCACAGACTCCCTGTGTGACCCTACGGAAAGTCACTCCCCCGCTTGGGCCTTTGCTTCCCCAGCGTGTAAGACAGATAATGATCCCACACAGGAAACGGATGAGACTAAATCCATTCATGGTTTTGTTTAGGCACTAGGTCTGAATCAGATAGAAGAGCCAATGCTGCCATCATACTAGGAAAATTAAAACTTATCTCAGAGGTTCTCAAACTGTGGTCCATGGACCACCAGTGGTCCGTGAGCTCCATTCGGGTGGTCCACGGATTGTTCCCTCTAAGGTGCGTGCCTGGGCGGCTGCACACAACAGAACGAAGGGCCACCCCCCCAATTAGTGGAACTGCGCAGGCATGGCTCCTCTAATTAGGTGCCTGGACCCTGGGGAAGATGCACATGTAAGGTGAGGTGGTGGCCTTGGTGGGAATAAGGGGTAGGTAGGAGGGGCCAGTGGGGTGAAGGGGGGGGGGATTTGGGATGTGCAGGGCTGCAGCGGCCAGAGAAAGAGGCGACTTTCCCCAGCTCCAGGGCTGCGGCTTCTGGGGAGAGACTCCCCCTCCTTCCCAGCCTCAGCTCTGTGGCTGCTGTGGCGGGGGAGAACCCCCCCTCCTTCCCAGCCCCAGCTCGGGGGCTGCCAAGGTGGGGGGAGAGAGGCCACGTCCATCGCATTAGAAAGGTAAGACTACTGATATTAAAATATGAGTTGTGTGCTTTTACCTGTAGAACAAAAAAATATTAATTATTACTAAGGTTTTTTTATATAGTGCTGTTACCAAAGCGCTTTACAGCTAACAGTGGAAAGATCATTATGGTCGGCCGAGACCCTCAGCAATTTTTCAAGTGGTCTGTGAAAAGTTTGAGAACCAGTGACTTATCTGATGAGCGCAGCAGCTAGTCCCACCTTTGGGGGAGAGAGAGAGACCGTGAACAAGCCTCAGAGGAGCAGCCGTGTTAGTCTGTATCCCCAAAAGGAGGACTTCTGGCACCCTAGAGACTAACCCGTTTTATCTGAGCATAAGCCTTCCTGAGCTGCAGCCCACTTCATCGGATGCATCCGAGCTGTTCTCCAGGCCAGCTCCCGCCTGCCCCCTGCCGGAGCAACCGGACCTTGCGCCGCTCCCCGCCCGGCGTCCCGCCGGCCGAAGCGCCTCCAGCGAGCGGCCGAGGAAGCCCCGAGCACGGGCCTGGCCTGCCGGCGACGCCCCCGGGGCGAGCGGCAGCGTGGGGTGCTGGGTGCCAGCTGGAGCCTCCTCGCCCGCCCCACAGCGACGTGACTCGCCTTCAAGCCTCCCTCGAAACGCGGCTGCCCGATGATTCCCCGGGCTCCTCGTTCAGCCTCCCCCGAGCTGCCTTTTCCCACCTGTCCGCCCCGCCCCGAGCCCCGAGCGCCCCCCCGCCGGTTCCCGCCCACGGTGCCGCCGTCGTGGCCGCCCCGAGCCGCCGCCGCCCGCTGCTCTGGCTCCCGGGCCGCCCCCGCGCCGCCGTGACCCGACTCCCGCACGGCCCCGGGGCGGGGGCCCGGCGGGCGGGAGGGCGCGGCCGCCCAAAGGCATGCCCGGAAGCGGCGCCGGTCTCGGTCACAGAGCCGCTGCCGGACAGGTGCCCCCCGGCAGACCCGCAACCGGGGCGCGGCCGCTCTCGAGGCTCCGCTCGCCGCCCCCGGGCCCGGGCCCGGGCCCCTCAGACCCGACGGGACCCGCTCTCGTTGGGCTCTGACAGGGGCTTCCCCGGCGCCCGCCCGCCCGCACCCGTCAGCCCGGGAGAGGAGGGGCACAAGGGCCGAGCACCCCAGGCGCCGGCGGCCCACAGGGCGCTTGCCCGGGGCTCCAGCACCCCACCTCACGCCGGAATCATGGTGCCAGCGGAGATTTCCGGTCGGGCCCGTGAGGGGGGAGCACCGAGAGGGAGGGTTTCCGGTCGGGTCGGTGAGGGGGGAGGGTTTCCGGTCGGGCTGGTGAGGGGGAGCACCGAGAGGGAGGATTTCCGGTCGGGCCGGTGAGAGGGGAGGGTTTCCGGTCGGGCCGGTGGGGGGGAGCACGGAGAGGGAGGGTTTCCGGTCGGGCCGGTGAGGGGAGTACTGGGAGGGAGGGTTTCCGGTGGGGGGAAGCACTGGGACGGAGGGTTTCCGGTCGGGCCCGTGAGGGGGGAGCACCGAGAGGGAGGGTTTCCAGTCGGGCCGGTGGGGGGAGCACCGAGAGGGCGGGTTTCCGGTCGGGTCGGTGAGGGGGAGGGTTTCCGGTCGGGCCGGTGGGGGGAGCACTGGGAGGGAGGGTTTCCGGTCGGGCCCGTGAGGGGGAGCACTGGGAGGGAGGGTTTCCGGTCGGGCCGGTGAGGGGGAGCACCGAGAGGGCGGGCTTCCGGTCGGGTCGGTGAGGGGGAGGGTTTCCAGTCGGGCCGGTGGGGGGAGCACTGGGAGGGAGGATTTCCGGTCGGGCCCGTGAGGGGGAGCACTGGGAGGGAGGATTTCCGGTCGGGCCGGTGAGGGGGAGCACCGAGAGGGCGGGTTTCCGGTTGGGTCGGTGAGGGGGAGGGTTTCCAGTCGGGCCGGTGGGGGGAGCACTGGGAGGGAGGATTTCCGGTCGGGCCCGTGAGGGGGAGCACTGGGAGGGAGGGTTTCCGGTCGGGCCGGTGAGGGGGAGCACCGAGAGAGCGGGTTTCCGGTCGGGCCGAGCCCCGGGAGGGAGGGTTCCGCCAGGCGGGCGCGCGGGGAAGATGGAGACGATCCTGGAGCAGCAGCGGCGCTACCACGAGGAGCGGGAGCGGCTCATGGACGTGATGGCCAAGGAGATGCTGATTAAGAAATCCACGGTGCGGCGCGGGCGGGCGAGGGCCCAGCTCTCCCGTTGGGGGCGGTGGGGCAGTGACTCGCCTGGGCCCGAGCCTGGAGCGACGGGACGCCCCTGCCGGCACCGGGCGTGGCCCCCCCTTGGCGCGGCTGCCGGGCTCGTGGCCCCGGGCCCCGTAGCGCGGCGAGTTCCACGGGAGGCCGCGTCCCGGTCCGAGCGCGGTGGGGGGTGAAGCTGGCCGAGTAAGCCGCGTTGTGACGTCCCAACAGCGGCGCTTTTCCCGCTGACCCAGGGTCTCAAACTGTTTTACTGGCGACCCTTTCGCACGGCAGGCCTCTGAGTGCGACCCCCTAATACGTTAAACACGCTTGTTAGTGTATTTAACGCCATTATAAGTGCTGGAGGCAAGCCGGGTTTGGGGTGGAGGTTGACCGCTCACGACCCCCATGTAATAACCTCCGGACCCCCAGTGCGAGAACCCCTGCCCGCGAAGCAGAGACTGTTCTCAGCTGAACTTCAAGCAATAAATCGGGCATTAGTTAAAGTCCGGCTAATCCTTTTTTCTGGCTTGTCTTGTAGTTACGTGACCAGATTAACTCTGATCACCGCACCAGAGCCATGCAGGACGTGAGTATCATTCCTCCGCTTTACCTTACAGCTGTGTACCGTAAAGTTTATGGGCTGGATCACAGGATGGTGTGGTGTTGTGGATTACTTAAGCAATACATCACAAACTGTGTTTCTGGATGTGTGTAGCACATGAAGATTGCAGAGTACAAGGTCAAAGGAAAATGGCTTTTTGTGCACTGCAATAGCTAATAGACATGTGGGATAATAGTATTTACTGGAGTATTGCTTACAGTTAAACTCATGAGCTGAGTTTGCCTAGTTTTTTTTCTGTATGCAAATTTTAAAAGTGTATTCATATTAGTACCTATATTTATTCTGCAGAGGTACCTGGCATTGAAGTTGTAAGGGCCATTCTCCACCATGCATGTACATTACCTTTTACCAGAACTTGGGCACATGGAGAATGAGTTGGATGGATTTACTTATCAGTCTTAGCATTAAAAGCCTTTAGGAATATTTTAAATCACAGTATTATTTTCATTTTAGCTAATTTATTGAACAGCAGAACTTCACAGAAGAGCATGAAATGACTTGGGTAACATGTTATTGCATTTCCCTGAAAACAATTTCAGCTGCTAAATTTCCCTATAATGTTTCATTACTCTTCAGTGAGCTTTCTTTCATTTCTTGGTCTGTTTGACTCAAGTTTGTGAGATTATCCTTTCAAATGTAAGCAAGCTTTGTCAAGCTTCCAAGAAAGCAGTTTGTTTTTCCTAACTTCTCTGCACGTTGTGCTGTATTGCAGCAAAAGTACATGCATAACACTAACATGTTTTTGTTTTTTAGAGGTATATGGAAGTGAGTGGCAATCTGAGAGACTTGTATGATGATAAGGATGGGTAAGTGTCTGCAAAAAGACCTGATCGGCCTTTTTTAAAAACTGAAAGGTGTGCTAGCTAAATGCCTTCACAGAGGGTATGTCCACACAGCAATTAAACAGCCCCTTAGCCCAAGCCCTGCAAACCTGAGTCAGCTGGCACAGGCCAGTCTCGGGTTTTTAATTGCAGCGTAGACTTACCCACGGTGCTTTACAAAGCCACGGAAGGGACTTAATGGCACTTCTTAAGGCCATGTATAAAGAGAGTGAAGCATTTAGAGCTATGGCACTTGTCAAAGTAGAGATTCTCTTCCCCTGCCCCTCCCCCCCAAAGCAAACTTAATTTTTCTTCCAGGAGTTTTATTGCACTTGCCAGATTTTAACTTGGGAGGAAAGCCTAGTGGTGGAAATAAATCATTGATGAGACATTTCTGATGAGTGTCCAGACATAACCTTATCAGTACCATAGAGCAAAATGTCATTACAAAGCCATTGCTGGCTTAAGATTTGGCTGCGAAATACCGTTTGATCCCAATTGTGTGGGGGTGGGAAGGGGAGGGAAAGAATAATTGTGCCATAAATGTAGGCTTTCCAAAGCATCATGTTAGAGAAGAAATTGCCACTGAAGTGGTCCATTAAATAAGATGCAGTTAGGGCTGAGTTATCTGCACTCCCATTTGTGGGTTTAATGAACTTTAAGAGAGGGGACCAACAAAAACTACTGAATATACTGATCGCAGAGTTTCATTCCTAGTTCATACCAAGACCTGAACATAGTTAAAGATTCCTGCAAATCACATTTAACTTGCTATGTGTTGCTTCGTCGGTAGAATAAGGGACAAGAAAGGGTGTTACTGGTTCAGCACACTTCAGCAGTAAATTCTTCCATGGCTATGTCTACACTGGCGCTTTTGTTGGTAAAACTTTTGTCAGTCAGGGGTGTGAAAAAAACACACCCTGACCGACATAAGTTTTACTGACAGACGCACCGTTGTCGTAGGGGGTGGTTTAATTATGCTGACGGGAGAGCTCTCTCCCGTTGGCACAGAGTGGCTACACGGGAGACGTACCTACACCAATGTAAGGTCTGTAGTGTAAACATAGCCCATTGAAAAGGAGTGTATGTGGTGATGGTACCAAAGGCACCAGTGAAATCATATTTCAGTGCTTGATACCGTCAAAGCAACTCTCCAGATTTGCTATTGAATTTAATCCTGTGTCGACTGTAACAGGGTGTGGGGGAGGGGTTGTTGTCTCTTTTGGCTTGAGTCCCTCATTTGAGTGGGAGACTCTGAGAGGCTTGAAGGGCAGTAATTGGGGATGATGCACCTGAATGTCGGAAGGAGAGCAGAGCCCCAAAATCATAACCCTATCTGAGTTTGAGATCTCTATGTAATTTTGGTTGAGAGATTGGTATTGCAGGGTGGGTGACGACTTTTCCATATTTTTGGGAACGCTTGTGTAATCAGAATGCCAGAACTAGACATGAAGAGAATCATTAATGAAACTCTCCAGTTACATCAGTTTCAATATCTGTTTGCCATAAACAATCCTAATCCTGCCCTCTATTACCTTCAAAATCTGACTTTAATTGTTTCTCCTTGACCCTCAGGTTACGGAAGGAGGAGCTCAGTGCCATTTCAGGGCCAAATGAGTTTGCAGAATTCTATAATAGACTAAAACAGATCAAGGAATTTCACCGGAAGCACCCAAATGAGGTAAGTGCCTCTGTATGCCATGGGTATGTGGACCCACAGGACAGTGACAAGGAGTATATCTATACATTGAGTGCTCTTGGATGCTTTGCGTTATCAGTTCGTTTCTTCTCAACCTATTTTGTTTATGACAAATTCCAAAATATTAAAATGTGGTGAGTGAAAAGAGGTGGTTTTAAACCAGGGGCCATGTTCAAGTTCCTGTGATAGAAGAGGCATTCCATTAAAGAGAGAGAGCAGCCCAAGAATGAGAAAATGTGCAAAATGCTAATCATGTCCCATGAATGTTGTGCTTTCAGTTTAGGAGCTGTGTTCTCCTTTGCTGTTGGGGGAGGCATTCAGCATTGCCTTCCATGTGCTGGCCAGAGTGTTTTTTTGGGGGTGTGGGGTCCTCCTCCCCTCTGTGAAGAAGGCATTTTTAGGGGTTGTCTACATAATTTGTTTCTGCATCAATGAAAGGAGAGAACCTCTGGAATTCAAAACAGCAGAGTGCCAGTTGATGCAGGGGAATTTCAAGGCAATTGCTTGATAGAGTTGACTTCATATCTGTCCCTGCAGCCTCTGAACTGAATGGCAAAGATCCTAGTGCCTTGGCTTTTCCACACTCTGTGGCCAGGGAATCTACTGTTCTCCATGCAGAGTACTTTGTGTATGTATTGGTTACATGCCGTCGAAGAGGAACTGAATAACACACACAGTAATGTTGAGCTTTGATTTGGCAGTGGGAATACTTCTGTAATAGGTTCATTATGGAAAGTGCAGATTTGTCAGTGTGACTTCACATTAATTGGTCTGGACTTTTTCGCAGTAGTGAGTGTGAGTGTGTATTTTTGCTATAACGTCTGATCTTTCCCGAAGATCTGTGTGCCGATGTCAGTGGAATTTGAGGAACTGTTGAAAGCCAGAGAGAACCCCAGTGAAGAGGCACAAAGTAAGTCTATGGTTTCATATTTAAACTTAGATCTAGCAAAAATGCCACGCTTGCTTGTTTTTATTTAGTGCGTTGTCTGGTTGGCTTGTCTCTGAATCTCTCCCCTTAATAACTCTCTGAAAGTTACTCTCAGATTAGGTGCCTGTGCAGGGGTGGCAAGTTACATGGGCCTGTGGTGCCTGGCTCCAGCAATATTCAGGGCCGGGGGCCCAGCTCCACCAATATTTGGAGCTGGGTGTCTCCCCTGGCCCTGCCTGGAGCGTCCCCCGCCTGCCTCCCTCCCCTGGGCCCCGGAGCGTCCCTGCCTGATTAAAAGCAGGCAGTTCCCCTGCTGCTCTGTGCTGCTCTCCTTTGCCTGGGTGGCAGCCTAAGGCTAGGCTACAGCACAAGAGCAGGCTGAGGCAGCTGGCTGCTGCTGCTGCACCGGAGGAGGTGCACACATGATTGGCAGCCCTCCCCTCCCCCAGCACCCACCTCACTCACCTGAGCAGCTGCTGGGGCTTGAGTGTCTGACCCTGTGATCCTGCCCCTCCCAGCTTGCAGCCACGGGGCAAGGGGCAGCCTCCCCTCTGTGAGGCTACGGTGTGGGGCAGCAGGCTGCAGCAGGGGAGGAAGCTTCCTGGACCTGAGCAGCTTGGGTGAGTGTAGTGACACCCTGCACCTCCCTCCGCCCACAGTCACTGCTTCTTTCCCACGCTGGCAGCCCCAGTGAGGCTACGGTGAGGGGCAGCAGCAGTGGGGGAGAGGGTTGGGGGGAGTCCTCCTCTCTGGCCCTAGCCCCGGGGCAGCCAGTCTGCACCCCAAGCTCCTCATCCCTGGCCCTGTCCCACCCCAGAGCCTGTGCCCCCAAGCCAAAGCTCTCACCCCTTGCACCTCAAACCCCAGTCCTGAGCCCCCTCCTGCACCCCTGCTCCAGCCCAGACCCCTCACCCAAACTCCCTCCCAGAGCACATCCCCCACACCCACTCCTCCTGCCCAAGTCCAGATGCCACACCCCAACTCCCTCCCAGATTCCATCCCCTGCACCCCAACTGCCTGCCCCAGCCCAGACTCCACACCCCAACTCCCTCCCAGAGCCTACCCCCTGCGCCCAAACACCTTCCCAGAGCCCCAAACTTCCTCCCAGACCCTTAGGGGGGTGTGTGGGGGTGCAACTTGGACCCGTTCTGGGCACCACCAAAAATTATACAAACCTGCTGCCCCTGTGCCTGTGTGTGTATTTTATCCACTCTGGAATGTTCTGCAGTAAAAGCGCCTCTCGCTTGAGAGTGGATCTAGCGTATTACTGTAAAGGAGCAGTTAGTTGATTATGTTTAGAACCTGCAAAAACATTAAGAAACATTTCACGTAATATAGCTTGTATTCGGCTGCAGTTACAAGCTATGCTTACGTGAGATGGTTCTAACACAAGACGGATACTTGAAATGAGAATAATCTGTAGTAGTTCTGATCTTCAGTATTTCTAATAAAGCTCTTTGCATAATGTATCTTCTGTAGATCTAGTGGAGTTCACAGATGAAGAAGGGTATGGCCGGTACTTGGATCTTCACGATTGTTACCTCAAGTACATTAACTTAAAATCATCAGAGGTAAGAGGCTATAATTGCTTAGGAGACATACTCAAATATCTATTATTGAGTGTTCAGAGACAAGCATTTCTGGTGACATTTTAAATAGTTCATTTCCACCCATGTGTTGTACGGGTGCCTATTTTTTGGAGGCTGCAGGTTAAGGATTTTTAAATTCTAAGCGACCCTTTCCTGGGCTCTCCCATTCGTGCAGTTGTATCTACAGTTGCTCTCACAGGCCTCTCCACTGATGTGGTCTTGAAAGAGGCTGTGCTCTTTTTTCGCCTCTGTTACCAAATAGCCCAGGGTCTCTGAAGTGGCATGTTGCAACCCAGAATGGAGGTGTGGAAAGATGCCATTTCTTGTGGTCCAGTGGGTGACTGGAGATGTATTGTTAATCAGGTTGTTTTGTGTGTAAAATCTGACACCCAGCCTCTTTATTTTCAGAAACTGGATTACATCACGTACTTATCCACGTTTGACCAACTCTTCGATATTCCCAAAGAGAGAAAAAATGCTGAATATAAAAGGTGGGCCCTTCATCCGTGACAGGCTGTCCAGGAGGAATTAAATTCTGTGATGCGCATTCAAGGCCCTTTAATGTGCCTCTCCAATCCTGGGGTGGAGGGGAGTTTATGTTATAAACCATAAATCCAGTGTGTCTATTCAGTCCATGATTTTTAGTATCTAGCAAAGTTATGAATTTAAGTGTCCAGGCTTCTCTTTTGAAGGTGTTGTGCAGATTTCCTTTGAGGAGAGGACTGAGGATATGTCTGCACTGGTATAGAAAACCAGTGGCTGGCCTGGGTCAGCTGGCTCAGGCCAGCGACTTTTATCCCTGTGTAGACCTATCCTGAGAGGTCAGATTACGAGTGATCTCTTTGTGAAAGTGTTCACCCACAGATGACATGGTGGTTTTGGTCTTTTATCATTTTTCTGTGTGAGTGTCTGGTTTCACCCACATAATTGTTGTTGGGGCATTTAGTGCACTGGATAAGGTACACTGTATGTGATAGGCATGTGTAGAATCCATAGATCTTGAAAGTTGTGTTGTGGGGGGTGTTGCTCATTGCAGCAGTGGAGAGATGTCTGCATGTTTTGCATCTATTGTTCAGGCAGGGTCTGGTGCCACTTTGAGTTGATGTGTCCTCCTGGTCTGTGGTGATCTTGCTTCTGATGATGAGGTTGTGGGGTTGTTTGAAGACCAAAATGCAGGCTTAGGAAATATGTCTTTCGGGATGTGGCCCCCACTGAGTCTGGGTAATGTTGATACACCGTATGGGTTCCAGTATGGGGTGGTTGGTGACACCTAGGGGTGTGTGGTTGGAGGGAGTTTTATGTTAGTATTGAAGCAGGTTCTCTTCAGGTATTTGGGTGCCTAGTTCCATAATGTGATCTGCTTCTCTGGTGGAGTTCTGTGGGTTGTGGAGTTGTAGTTGGTTCCACTTTCTGTTTTTGTGGTGGATGGCTACCACCCGGTGTTTTTGATAGTAGTTTTGGGTTTCTTGCATGATTTTCAGGTAAGTTTCCTGTTTTGTTTTTTTCTTCCAGTATGTGGGAGCATGGGATTAATTCTTGTTTGAGGGGGTCCCTTCTGGAGTATATGAGGTGCAGTATGTGATTCCTCAGTTTTGACAAAGCCCTTCTGCAGAGCTCTTCAGCAGATATGGAGTTGTAAGTGATGGTGAGACCTCTGAGGATGATGATGTCCCTTGCATTTGCTCAGGGAGTAGATTATGCTGTTAAGTTTTGCTTCCTTTTTCTTCGTGTTCAATTCAATATCTTCCTTTGTTGTATTCAGTGTTGTTATAGCCATGTTGGTCCCAATATATTAGAGAGACAGTGTGGGTGAGGTAATATCTTCTATTGGACCAACGTCTGTTGATGAGAGACAAGCTTTTGAACCACACGGAGCTCTTCTTCAGGCGTGGGAAAGGTACCCTAGCATCACAGCTAAATAAATACAAGATGGAACAGATTGTTTAGCATAAGTAGTTAACATGTTTCAAGGATCGCTCACGGTGAAGTGGCCTGTTAATACCTCTCCAGTCCTTTGGTGAGGGAGATGGAAAGCTGGAGAGGGTTTAGTGGGTTATTACAGGTTTCAGAGTAGCAGCTGTGGTAGTCTGTATCTGCAAAAAGAAAAGGAGTACTTGTGGCACCTTAGAGACTAACCAATTTATTTGAGCATAAGCTTTCGTGAGCTACAGCTCACTCCATCGGATGCATACAAAAGCTTATGCTCAAATAAATTGGTTAGTCTCTAAGGTGCCACAAGTACTCCTTTGGGTTATTACAACAATCTATAAGCCATAAATCCAGTGTCTCTATTCAGTCCATGATTTTAAGTGTCTAGCAAAGTTATGAATTTAAGCTCCCAGACTCATCTTTTGAAGGCATTATGCAGGTTTCCTTTGAGGAGGAGAACCAAGAGGTCAGATACAGAGTGATTGCTTTGTGAAAAGCATTAATTCACAGTCAGGATGAAAATTCACTGTGGGGAATGTGAATGGGTACTCCTTAGATGTAGTTTTAGTGTTTCATAAAGTAAGGACTTTCTGCAGAATCCACACCCTCTCAGAAATATGAGCAGGATCTAAGCTGTCAGTGTTTTGGAATTTTCAAAAATGCTTAAGTTTTGGCCTCGCTGCTCCTTTGAAGGCAAAGAGAGTTTTATGGTTGACTTCAACTGGAGCAGATTTAGGCCAAGGCTGAGCACTTTTGAAAGTCACATCCTATGTCTTTTAGCTTTTATGGTTGTGAAGAGAATTGTCCAAACATAACTAATGCAGGGTTTGCAAACAGAGCCTGAAACAGTAGCTCTGAGAGGTGTGAGCTGTCCCATCTATTTGTCAAGTTAATGATGAAAATATGTTTTATCCATGCTCGAAGAATCCTTGGTTAAGTGTGGCTGTGTAACTAGGGTTCACTGACATGGTGGTAAAAATATTGGAAGCCACCAAAATCTTGTCCCACATTAGGGCCTCTGCTGGTGCCATTAAAGTGGTGGTAGCACTATTGGGAACACTATTGGGAACTGCTAAAATTCCCTACTTGTGGACAGGGCCATGGCTGGGACCCAGACCATGATAGAATGTAGTACACTGGCTTGTGTGTCTGGAATAACCCATGTTAGAGAACCATGGTTTAACCTTGATAGATATCTATGGCTCTTTGGAATGACTGTACAGGGGGGATCTGCCAAGGCAAGAATAAAACAGTTTGGGCCACAAGTATGCTTAAATATGTGAGAGATATGGTAATGTTTGTAGTGTAGAGAAGGCCAAATATCAACAATCCACACTCATTGCTAATTATTTTTGTGTAAACATCCAGTGAATGTTCTTCTCTCTCCTTGTTTTCCCCCATCTGTTTCATGCTATTTATTTTTATTTTTTCTTTCTAAGTCCATACGCTTTGCAGGCAAGCTTCTCTGTGTAAATGTTGAGCCTTTTCAATTTCAGACAAATCATCTCTTACTGAATTGCTGTTTACAAGACTAACAGATGATGTGAAATTAAATTACACCTACATGTGTGTTTGTGAGACTGTCAGGTTGTACGTGCTGTATTTGTCAACTGTGAATCTAGCCTGTAACCTAAAAAGTCAAACAGATGAAGAAGTTTCATTCGGATTGAGGCTTCTGGTGAAATAATCTGTTACCCAGAGGTTGTTCTTAACAGCCAGGAGCTTGTTCAGTAGAAGAGAGATTTGTTGGGAAGGAAGGAAATAGTGGGACTATTCCCTGTATAATTGTGGGGCAAGGGGTGTCACCATGATGCGGTTCAGTATGGTATGATGCAAAAATTTCTAATGTGTTCATTTTTTGCAAACTCTGATACTGAGTTAACTGAGCTGGCTCTTCCTCTGCCAGGTATCTTGAAATGCTTCTTGAGTACCTGCAGGATTACACAGATCGGGTGAAGCCGCTGCTGGATCAGAATGAACTTTTTGGGAAGATTCAGAATGAGTTTGAGAAGAAGTGGGACAATGGAACGTTCCCTGGTTGGCCGGTGAGCAATCATTATGCACACGTGAAATGCTGATCTATTTCTCACGGCTTGCGTACAGTGTCGTGGTGTGTAAAATGATCATCAAGGTTAACAGTCTCACAGTGTAGTATAGTTCAGTTGTGTCCCAAAACAGTAGAGACACTGCTTACTGCTAATGTGTTTTCTGTCTTTCCAGGAGGTTTCCCATGTATTTGATTTGTTCAGTTTAGTGCTGAGATCTCCCCATTATTAACAATATCATCCTTCTTGAAGGAGGGAGGATATTTTGGTATTGCTGCTCAAATGTTATGTAATGTTCTGAAGATTTATCTAGCAACTTATGTGGCTTTTCTTGGCAGAAAGAGACCAGCAGTGCACTTACCCATGCCGGAGCCCATCTGGATCTCTCGGCCTTTTCCTCTTGGGAGGTATGTTCTCTGTGCGTTAAGCACTTTACACTGAAAAATCTTGGTGGGATCCATCCACCTTGTTCCTTTTCAAAATTCTCTTTGTGGGAATGTGAGACTCCGGCCACGACCACTGTAAATGGCAAGTTCACTGTGCAGGTGGCCTCTGCTTTCTGTCACTGGAGATACCAGTAACCTGGAAGCATTTTTCTCCATCGTAGCTGTGGTCAGGCTCCTGCCATAGACGTCATTGATCTGGGTAGAAGAGAGCCACCTTAGTGCTTTCATGAGCAATGCTGGATTTTTTTTAATGAATTAAAATGGACACACTTGTATCATATTGTTGTTACCACCTGAAAGCAATGCTTGTGTACATTGGTTTATTTTAATTGTACAGGAATTGGCCTCCCTGGGACTGGACAGATTAAAATCTGCTTTACTGGCTTTGGGTCTGAAATGCGGCGGGTAAGAAGCTGTGGCTTTTTTCTAGATTCTTTTCAGTTATTGTGCTGTTTGTCTCACACTTCTGCATTGGACATCTGTTTGTTTTCCAAAGATCTGTGGAATAATTCTTATACAAGACAACAGTGAAAGTATGGCAAGGAATTCTTATCATATACTTTGCTTTGAAGTCTGAGGTTCATAATGGACTAATACATAATACGGAATAGTGGGACCTCAGGAGCCTGGGGAAACCCTGATGCAAAAGCAGTGCCTAAGCCATGCTCCTCAAGGATCACTGAAACGTGATGCTTATTCTTACAGTCTCATGACCCTCTGAATGATTTAATGTATAATGTAATTAAAAACATAATTATGTGAGCACAAACCAATCTACTTAAAAAATAAACCTACACCCTAAATTCACCTTGTTCCCTGCTTTTTCCCAGCACTCTGGAAGAGCGTGCTCAGAGGCTGTTCAGCACAAAAGGCAAATCCTTGGAAGCCCTCGATTCTTCCTTGTTTGCCAAGAATCCAAAGACAAAAGGAAGCAAAAGGTGAGTCCCCAAAAGTTTCATACCCAGGTTAGCCCTTCGCTTGGACTAAAAGTTTCCTGTTTGGCTGGTTATCGCCTTCATTATTGCCCCAATGGCAGAGCTGAGATGTTCCTGGAGCATTAGGATGCTCTGCATATTGGGACCAAATGACTGAGTTAGCTGGTCAGAGTGTCTGGCCTGACTGATCAGTACATGTGCAGCAGAGGCTACAGGGAGTGGTTGATATTTGTTTTCCCACTTTCTTAGTAGCTACAAATCCAAATATATCTTTAGGAACTGGGTGCATGGACAGCATTTGCAGTGCTTGAAAAGGATTTCACAAAGTTACCCTTTGTATTTCCAGGGACACAGAGAGGAACAAAGACCTTGCGTTCCTGGAAGCTCAGGTCTACGAGTATGTAGAAATTCTTGGGGTAAGGTTTTTACTTTTTACCTTTTTTGAGCTTTGTAGATGCAGTGCCTTCAAAAGGTGTTGCAAGCTCATTCATGTCTTCCATCTTATCCTTTCTTAAACACCATGTATAGAAGGGTTATTTTATGTATGGTGCTGTACAAATCTGGAGATATTTAAGGCAGGGGGTTGGAGCTGCTTATTCCTGTTGTTTGTTAACCTGTCAGTTTCTAGTTAAGAATCCATCTCCTATAACAACCGATGCTGAGGATTGCGTCTGCCTCTCTTGTGAATGGCAACCCAGACAGAACAGTCATGGTGCCCTTGGGGCAGCCTTTTCTCCTTGGTGTAGAACTTAGATTTTACATCTAACCACCAGAGACAGCAAGCCCCTGTGAGTGCTGCCTTTATTCGGCTTCATGTTCTTGTCACAGTTTTCAGTGGTCACTCTTAGAAGGCTGATTGCCGTTATTGCCTTGGAAGTGGTTGTAATTGAAGCTTTCCCCTATCTTCTCTTGGTGAGAACTGCATTACACCCAGTGACCTTTCAGATTGTTGGGCTGAGCAAAACAGGGTGGAGTTCTCTTGTTCGACTGCAGACAAATCAATGCTGTGTTGTGGCACAGACACTAATGAAGCCAGTGGAGGGGATTTAACATAAGAAGGGTGAATACTCCTGTGATTTCCCCCACACGTTTTTTGGTTTGTTCGTTTGCTACCACATATGCTGCCATGTTTGGCTGCTGCACTTCATGCCTGTGTGCTTTCCTGCATCATAGGAACAGAGACATCTCACCCATGAGAACGTGCAGCGTAAGCAAGCCCGCACAGGGGAAGAGAGAGAGGAGGAAGAGGAGGAGCAGATCAGTGAGAGCGAAAGCGAAGATGAAGAGAATGAAATAATTTACAACCCTAAAAATCTGCCTCTTGGCTGGGATGGCAAGGTGAGGCTGGCTCCCCAGGTGCTCCAGAGCAGAGATCTTTGACTGTATCCAAACCACCTGTCTTGCCATCTGACCTAAGCTTTGCCTGGCTTGTTTTTCAGCCTATCCCCTATTGGTTATATAAACTGCATGGTTTGAACATCAACTACAACTGTGAGATTTGCGGTAACTACACCTACCGAGGGCCAAAAGCTTTCCAGCGGCACTTCGCGGTAAGTAACGCGTTGGCATTAGCCCATCAGTCATCTTTAAGGTAATCCTAGTTATATGTAACTAGTGGCCGGAGTCTTGGTGATTGGAGCTGTCACTTCTGGGCCGGAAGGGCATGTTCGAATCCTGTCCCAGGACATGGGCCCATGCGTGGTGCTGAGACTGCAGGGCTGTACCGTTTGAGTTATAATCCATTTGAAGGGGCACTCAGGTGCCATTTGCCCTTGAGGGTTGTAGGGTCTCCCTCCTCAGGTACCCCGATTCCAAAACTGTTGCTGAGTACCTGGTAGCTACCGCCTTAGATACTGGCAGTATGTTGACAGACACCTTACTGTAGAGCTCTCTAGCAAAGCTGATAGAGGAAACAAGTTCCGTAAAACTCAGATCTAAGTAACAGATTTTAATAGCTTTTAAAATATACCTAGGAGCAAACTGGTCTTTCAAGGGATATAAATGTAAGTGGATTCTAGTTTTGTTAGTGTTGAGATTGTGAGCACTAGGAGAAACCTACACTGAAAACCAGTGAGATGCCTATTTCTGGATGCTGCTTCTCTCCTTGGGGCTAATAACGGTTTAATTATAATGGGCCTAAAAAAGCGTGATTTTTAACTCTGCACTTCTGCAGTATGTGACGAGAACCCTTGATTGTGGATTTGCCATTTAAATGAAAGTGAACTTTGTTTAAAGATGCTCAGGAGTTTATAGCACTGCATCTGCTGCACTTTATACAGTAAGGGAGTCCCCACTCCTGCTTGTCAATGAACTTTTGTCCGAATCCTACAGTATTTTGGCTGAAAATCCATCTTGCCAAAGCATGTGACTACTGTATTGTTATTGCTGTATTATAGGGGAGCGCCTAGCCTCGTGGAATCACAAACTGCTTTTAAACCGTTGTTGTTGTTTGTTGTTGTTATACTATAGGATTGTAGCTTAGTTCTAAGATTTGATATTATGAAATTCTCATAAGCTGATTAAGTTAATGGTGTCTAATGTGTAGTCGGTTTAAAAAAATTAGTTTAAAAGTGGCTTCAAGTACTGCCATGACTAATCTTTATGGATTTACAATCAAATTTTCCTTTTTTGTGAAACTTTTTTCTTGTATTGTTGTGTGACAGGCCCACATAAAAGGGAAACTAACAATCTTGTATATAGTCAAAGGAAACAAACTGGAAAATATGGATAGAAATAGTTTTTCCTCTTGTTTTCTTTCCATTCTAGTCCTCTTGGGCATTAATTTGTTGTCTTCAGACAGGTTTGACTTACTTTAACGGTGTGGCTGTGACTTTGTGGGCTATATGTAACTCTCTCCTGTATACTGATCTTTCTGCTCTGCCTCCAGGAGTGGCGTCATGCTCATGGGATGAGATGCCTGGGCATTCCCAACACAGCCCATTTTGCTAATGTCACGCAGATTGAAGACGCAGTCTCTTGTAAGTGATGTTGGCACGTCTCTGTTCAGAGCTGAGAGCAGGTGGAGTCTGTTTTCATCTGTGCTGGTCTGTGGGGCGCATGTGGGGACGTGCTGCCTGCTGTGATTGCCAATGAAGAGACATTCAGCCAGCAATGTTCTCACTGGGGGGAGTAACTCTTTATATGGTGGAACCTCAATCATCCAATTGCAATTAGGGGACACGAATCTTCTTCAGATAATCAAGAGGCTGGTTACACTCAATTGAAATGCATGAAGTTCTTCCTGTGTGTCTCCGTGGTGAGGAGGGAGAAGGGAAAGACCTGATGAAATTCAGCCAGGGCAATCCTATAGGTAAATCCTGTTACAAGCATGAAGCTTTAGCATTTTAACTGGCCATAACTTAATGATGTTGGCTTTGGATACTTCAGTCAACGCCAGAATGCAAAGCTTCTGCTCTGGGCACGTACCTGGTGAGGGCAGCAGCCGGCACGAAGTTGCCTGGCCACAACAGAGATAGAGATTGACTTCTTAGCTGTGGAAGCAAGAGTGAGCTAACTGTGTCCCCTCTTCCACTGGCAATTCTGGAGTAGGAAGGGAGAGTCAGATAGAATTTCTGCCCGAGCACAGCAGTAAAGCCCAGAAAAAGGAGTTTAATTTTGCTGTTAAGGCTACGTCTATACAGCAGCTGGGCGGTGCAGTTCACAGCTCAGATAGACATACAGGTGCTAGCTCGGCTCAGATTAGCATGCCGGCCACTGCAGCCGCCCTGCTGTTTTAGTGCAGTCACTTGAGAATTACACCTGCCTGCTGCTGTGTAGAAATAGCCTAAATCAGTATTTCTCAAATGCGGCCACAGCCTCCAGAGCAGTGACTGGGGGGGTGGAGGGAAGCAGTGGAACCTCCCCCAGGGCCACCAGCAGGGGTTGGGCCCTGCCCCCCTGTGGAGCCACAAATGCCAGAAGAGCAGGTGGCCAGTGAGTTCCCACCTTCCCTGGGGCAGTGACACTAGGGCTTCGGGCTTTAGCTCTGGGCTGGTGGGCGGCAGGCTCCAGTCATGGGACTTCAGGCTCCAGCCCTGGCCGTGTGGCGGCGGATGCCAGCCCTCAGCTCACCACCCTCCCCGCATTGCCTCTGGACCCCACTGTCTCCCTGCCCACCTCCCCATCCAGGGCTAGAGCTGTGTAAGTCTGCTGTGAAAATTGATATTTGTAATTTGTATGTTTGTTAATATCACTTTTCACAGCCTCCCAGATAGCTAGTAAGTCTGCTGTGATTATTAACAAACAAAAATATCACTTTTCACAGCAGCAGGCTTATGAGCTAGTAAATCTTCTGCTTTTTGGCTGCCCCTTTTTTTTTTTTTTAAATAAAAGAAACACAACAAAAAAAAGACAAGAATGTGCAAAGCACCTTAATCATGTTTCTATTCTGTTTAGGTCCAGTAAGAATAGAGACATCTGTGCATTATTTTTGTTATTGAATCTGCAAAACCAACCAACCTTTACAGGGATTTGCACATGTAGCTGTGCATATTGATTTGTTTTTCCTAAAGTTCATTAAGTATTTTAGGAAAAAAATGTAGAGCAGCCACCAGCAAGAGTTGGTGGCTGCACTCTGGGGCCACCAAAAAATTTGAGAGAACCCCTGGAACAGATGCCCATGAAACATTCTGGCTCTGTTTCAGTGCAACTGAACTAGGGTTCCCTTTATTTCCCTTCCTCTCTAAGCTGGCTTGTCAGCTCATCAGAACTCTCCCCCTTACACTTGCTACTTCAGCTTGCTGGTCTCCCTTCCCTTAAGAGCTTCTGTAACAGCTGGCTTGAGGCAAACTTGCCTCTTGCTTCTAAGGGGCGTGATTGCAGTGTCCCTGAGCGCTGCGGGGTTGGGAAGGGTGTCTGCAGTGCCTCTGGTGAGCCGACATTCAGATGCAGCTTGTTTTACGCCCAATGAGAAATGCTGCACACAGTACAAACTGTCAGACAAGCCTAGTGTCTTACATTAACCATCAATCCTGTCTGAGGCTCTCTGCTGCTCGGGTATCTACCTGAGCTGTCTTGGCCACCCTCTCTTGTTGAGTAATCTGTGCAATCCGTGTCAGCCCGTGAGGCTGAGGGGAGTGTGTTTTAAGAGCAAGCAGTGTACATTCGGCGCTAGACTAAGTGCTGATAGTTCGAGGGAAATGGCATTCTGATCCAGTGTGACTTTGTATTCGCAGTGTGGGCAAAGCTGAAGCAGCAAAAAGCTTCGGAGAGATGGCAGCCTGACACAGAGGTGAGCTGAGGATCAGTGTTCAGGTGTTGCCGTTACTGTTTGGCTGAATCTGTCTTGTTACCCGGCATAACCTCTAGCCCCAGCAAAAGAGGTACCAGTTCCCTGAAGAATCTGTTGAATGCTGGGGAGTATGTTTGGAGACCACCCTGCTTGTAACAGAGCTCCTGTTGGTGGAACTGTGTAGAGCTGCACATGCCTCGCTAGGAATGTATTGCTCGTTAGTATGACACCTGCCCTTCTCTCTGTCTAGGCATCTTCAGACCGTGTCTCTGCAGTGTCTAAACCCTTCCTGTTTGGAAAGGGGCGGAGGGAGGGGGAAGTGAGGTATCTTTAATCTAAATGGTGAGAGATTCCATGGAGTCACTCTGTGAAAATTGTACCTAAGAACCTTCCATTGTAGCCCAGGGGACCTACCATGACGGAGCAGACTGTTTATAGAATGCGCGTACAATGCAGCGTAAAATCCAGTTTATTACAGAATTTGCCGTTGTCCTGCTGAGTTTAGCTAAGCTGTGATAGAGCGGACAATATACAGCAGCAGGCAGTGTAACAACTTAGCATGCTTCCCCCCAGTCCTCATTGCAAACCGATATTTATCCTTCTCTGGGAGTCCACTGAAAGACCCTATGTGGAGATGTGCAGAGGGGATCTTGGTCTGAGGAGCTGACAGGCTGCTGTTGGTGGAGCTAAATCTCAGTTACTGTAACTCTCCCATTCTTATTTCATGCCGTGCCCAGATAATACCAATGTTCTCGCTTCCCTTCTAGGAGGAATATGAGGATTCCAGTGGGAATGTGGTGAATAAAAAGACCTATGAAGACTTGAAACGTCAAGGGCTGCTGTGATGTTCTCTGGTTGGGGGATTTGGCACCTCTGAGGCCCTTGGTGAAGCACACTCAGCCCTGTGCTTTCTTCTCTGTACTTTTGCATTTTCTGTTCCGCATGAACATACATTTCAAGGACACTTTGTAGAATCACTTTCTAGTAAGTCCCTTCTTGTGCAAGGCAGAGTTGTGATGGTCCAAAATGTATTTTATACTAAAAAGATACTGCAAAAATAAACTGATTTTAATGTAGGACATCCTGAGTAACTTCTCTCCTTTCGTAGCCTGGTAAGGAAGAGCTCAACTCGATAAAAATATCAGGAATCTCTCATGCACACAGCTATTAGAGATCACAACTCCCAGTGTAATATCGTTGCTTCTCTGACGCTCCAGTTCTTTGAGCTGCTTTGGTGGGATTGACTTTTTTTTAAAAACCACCCGTGAACATCCCAAGTTAAAGTGAGCACTAGGTCCACAGGACTCTGAACTGAGCCATGTGAATAAGACTCTTGTTTTCCCTTTCAGTCCTGGTTTCTATCCATGCAGTTACTGTAGGAGGAATTGGGGGCTAAGAAGCTGGTGAGCTACTGGTGAGTGGCACTGCAGGAAAATGAAGAGCAGCAGCAGGTAGTGTGAAAGGGGGTTTCCAGTTCTATCAGCATTCTTGAGTTTTTTCCCTCCCTTTCTTGATCAAAAACACGTCAGCATCTGCTGCAATGGAGTGAGTGTCTGGAGGCTTCTGCACTTGAGGTGGTTAGGTGGTTCCCTTGACCTTGTACTGCAAGAAAACAACCTCCAGCCTCGTTGTAGTGTATTAACCACAGTAATGGCAGTGTATGAGTCAAGTGTGTAGGTTCCTTTTTAGTCTTGCTGCTCCTGAACATCTAACATGAACTGTTGGGAAATGGAACATGCTGAATCTCTGCATTGCACTACATGTGTTTGGCTCAAAGCTGTGTTAGCATCAGCCCATTCCTGAGCACTGTGCTGTCAGTGTGCTGCAAAGCTGCTTGAACTGAAGAGGGAAATGCAGGAGGCTGGGCAGGGGTTTGCTTGGAGTGAATAATGTAAGGGGCTGAGGGGATGAGGCAGCTTTAACCTCTCCTGCAATGTGGAGAGCCCAGGTAAATAATTTGGTGGTCGAGCGTTTGTTTCAAACAGTGTATGTCCATGAGAAGAAAAAAGAAATCTCTCATCTAGCGCTCGGGGAGGGGAAGCAGAGGATGCAAGGGGGGGCGTAGTCTCTCCTTGATAAAGCTGCTTGCATCAGGTTGATTAAACTTGATTAAACCCCATGTTCAGTATGGCTAACCCTGTGTCTGAACCTCTACATAGGGTTTTCCTTGGGGGCTGGTGGTGTGTTTTTGTTGGGCGATTGCTGTCTGAGTATGGTAGCAGATTGAAATGAGGAAGACACAATAGAAGGTCCCAAACTAACCTCAATTCCTTGTTCCATTCCCAGAGAGCAAAGGTGGGTGTCAGTGTGACAGGCTGACAACACCCTGAAGAAACGTTATTGAATGAAGTTAAACCCTATTGTTAGTACCTTTGGGGGATATTGTATTGGAAATGCAAATATTTATGTGTGATTGTGAGATTGGTGGGGACTTCTTTAGAAGGGAGAGGAGACTAATGCCCTCACTGGAAGGGATTGGGACATTCAGAGGTGTTTTACATGTGAAGTGGATTTCCTAGGAAATACCTTGGGGTGAGGGAAAAGCACATTCTCCCCTCCAAGGCAAAGGTTTTGAAGATAAGGCCTGGGGAGAAGGATCCATTGTATGCTAATTACCTGCTACAGGGATCTTTCGTCTGTATAAAGGGTAAACTGAACATGTTATTAGTGTGCTTGTTCTGAGCTGAGGCTGTGACCACAAAGAATTCCCTGTGTTAGGATTTGACGGAGGACTTGGGGACATGTTAGGATTTAGGGGTGGAGGGACCCCTGGTAAGCTTATTAGCATATGTGTGGGTTTTTTCACTATTTTTATTGTTTCTCTGTATTGCTTAGGAATACAGTAGGCTTGCATAGAGAGACCCATGTGGCACTTGTAACTGTACCAATTACACTGTTAGCTGTCTCTGAAGAGACAGTGGGCAGGTCTGTTTAGATGGACTGTCTTTGATGGGGTAACACAGTGAAGGCCAGGGAATGGTGCAGCCTGGAAATACCCCAGTCAGAAGGGAGAGAGTCATGGGTTTCCATCTCAGAGAGGCAACAACTGGGGATCTGGAAGCCAAGAGTGGGTGCCTTTGCTGGAACACAGCAAGGAAATACAGGTACAGTGGCCCTGAACTGTGACAGTCGGCTCTGCAGTTTCTCTGGCAAAGTGGCATCATTATGCAAATATGCAATCTGCCAGCCAGTGTCAGTTCAGCAAGTCCCAGAATTATTCAGCAGAGGGCACCCCAGCCACTGTCTTGGAAGCTGATCCAGGCCAGTTGTCTCTAGCATGTAACTTGCGCAGTTTCATCACTCTGTTTATGGACTGGCCAGAATTCTCAAATTGATTTGAGAATTTCCTGCAGAAACTTGTAACTTTCTCCCCTACGTGCACAGCAGGCCTGTGTTTGAAGTTCCTGGTGTTGATTGGCTGCATGTGTGGTTTGGCTTGCTCTGGTACTTGGCTAGAATCTAGCTGTTGGATGAGGTAACTGTACAGTGCAGATCTCAAACCCTTATGCGAGGATGTAGTTTGAAAGCTGCTCTCAGTGAGTGCTCAGGCTTCATCATCCCTTGTAAAACTCTCATATTTGGGGAAAGGTCAGGCGGTTCAGCAGGCTTTGGAGCAGGTCTGAGCAAAGCCCCTCACTTACACGGGGAAAAGGATTCTGTCCTAGAGGAAACTTGGAAACTGCAGGAGGAGGTGTGGTTAAGCCAGTGAGATGCCCCATGGTGTCTCATGCAATGAATATGCACAGCTTAACTTCCAGGTTGTTTGGAACATGGTTGAATGGAGTAATTCCCTAATCTCGGGTGCTAACCCCTCTTAAAATACATCCAGTATTGATCCCGAAACAGGAACCCTTAATATCTGTGTGTTTAATATGGAATGATGTGCTGTCCCCCCTTGGGCCAATAGAAACAAAACTGGCAACATTGGCCTTCCTCTCTGACGCCACAGTGTATGCAGCTGCCCCTGCTGTGTTGCTTTCCATTGAAACAGGGAGAATAGTCACATACTGTGCTTAAGAGAAACAGGCTTCACGCCAAGCTGAACGGGCAGCTCTGTCACCTCCCAGCTCACAGCAGAATGAATGGATGGAAAGGACCAAACCCATTTTGGATTACAGGGAACATGGCTAGAGTGGAGGGTCACACTCGATTTGGCACTGCCTGGCCTGATGGGCTGGGTCAGTATGTGACAAACAGGGAAAGTTCATACTTCCAGGGTGGGGGGGGAGGAGAGTCTCCCTGTAGGGGTGTCTCCATCAGGAAATGCCAGGACATGAGCTGCTGCTGTTCCCAGAGAGCTGAACCCCAGAGGTGGCACCTCAGCCCATTCTCCAGCCAGTGTGCTTCTGCCCCTTAGCTTGGTGACACAAGCTGCCCTAGGGGGAAGTGCAGAGCAAGACTGTACCAGTGATTAGCTGCAGCCCAGTGCTCACAGGTGAGGCAGGACTGTGGAGAATCACTATAGAGCATGTTCCTAGGAGTTGGGAGTACTGCTGTCCTGAGACAAGCAGATGGGGCTTGTATTCTACCCCTGCAGCAAGTACAGGGTTTCCCATGGGCTCCTATGCCTGCCAGACACGCTTGTTTGGCTCCCCGGTGGGCCGGCCTATATTCCCCCCTGGTCCCGAGGCCCGCTGGGGATATCAGTTGGCGGCTCCTTCACGGGGCCGTGAGCACGGGCATGTACTTGGCGCGGTTCACCCCAATCCCGGACACCTGCCCTTTTGCGGCGTGAGGGAAACCCTGGCGCACGTCTACCTGGAATGTGCCAGACTGCAGCCCCTATTCCGGCTCCTCACAAATATTTTGTTAAGATTTTGGTTGCACTTTTCCCCTCACCTCCTTATCTATGCACTCCCTGTCCGTGGCCCCACTAAGTCACGGGATCTCCTAGTCAACCTCCTCCTGGCCCTGGCTAAAGTGGCCCTCTATAAAACTAGGGGGAGGAGGTTGGCCAATGGAGTCTCCTGTGACTGTGGGGCCTATTTCCGATCCTCCATCCATTCACACCTCCGGGCAGAGTTCCTCTGGGCAGCATCCACTGACTCCCTTGACGCCTTCGAGGAGCAGTGGGCGCTGTCCGGGGTTCTCTGCTCCGTGTCCCCGTCCGGTTCCCTTTGTTTGACCCTTTGACCGCACTCCTGTCCCTGTTGTTTATTAGTTGTCCCCCGTAATTATTTGGTTTTCCAGGTCCTGTGGACCCCCCTCTTAGGCTGGGGAGGGATCCTTTAGCAGTGGGCGGGCTTCTCCCACTTCCTGGATCCTAATAAGACATTTGTTTGGCTCATTTTGCTATGTTAAAATCCCAGTGACCAGAGCTCCCTAGGGTGAGCAGGTCTGGGAAGAAAGGGAGTGAGTAATCAAGGCTAATTGGGTCTGGCTGGGCAGGTTGATTACTGTAATTACTCCAGCCCTGTTCCTGGCTCTGAAGGGACAGTGAAATCTAGTGAAGGTGTTCTCCCATGTTGGTGTGGGCTGGCATTGGAGATGGCTGCAGATGAACTGGGGAAGAGGCAACAGCCCCTGTGCTCAGATCCTAGCGGTAGCTGAGCTGGGGCAAGGGCAGTTTCTGATGGGGGGCAGGCTGGAGCAGGTGAGAGCAGTCCCTGTGTGGACTTCGCTGCAGTCCCTTCGTGTCAAAGCAGCAGAACCCTGGATAACAGCGCAAGGTTTGTATCCAGCAGGGAAAGTCCCGCACGTCACATGCCAAGTGCAGAGGAAAATACCAGCTTTAGCCAAGCGTCCATTGGTAACGCACACAATGGCACTGCAATCCCAGTGAGGGGATGGGGACTGAGCGCAGAGCTGGGTCACAAATTCTAATCCTAGCTCTGTCCCGGACTCGCACTGACCATCTGTGATCGGGGACAGGGCAGCCCTGCCTCCTGCGGGCTTGGCAGTGGTACGGGGATTTCATCAAGCGCTTAATGCCATTTTAGAATCAGATGGCAAGAGCCAAGGTACAAGAATCTCCTTCACAGGCTCCTTCACCGCTCCGTATTCCATTCCTAGCCTTCAGCGCTATGACTGAGTCCTGCTTGCCCCTGGGCTGGCTGCAGAACCATTTTGCCAAGGCAGCTGAAAGAATCTGAGTCCGAAATCTCACAGGCTCAGAGTACTAGGAACAACGGCCCCTATGGGATGGCTCAAGCTACTGCAGCAAAGACCTTCCCATTCCCCAAAGAACCTGGGATTAAAGCAATTGGGCTCATCTGCACCCATCCCCCTCCAGCTCCAGAGTAGGGAACAGGTAACCTAATAGCATATGCACCTAGGACAGTGATTAATGGTTGTCAGGACAACCTCTCTTGCCTCTTCTGCCCTGGCAGTGTGTACAAAGGCTGGAGCTGGCTGGGGACTGGTGAGAAAGGATCGGCTGAGCAGACATTTTTGGATCAGACAGTTGCTATGAGCAGAGAGCCAAAAATTGTTCCCAGTACTCCCCGCTCTGCTGATGGTTTCATTCAGCAGTGCATGTGGGAGGCATCCCCAGGGGCTGCCCCTGATAATGGCACCTGGTCTCCAGTGAACGAAGATATTTAAACTTCTGGGTTTTATGAGAAATGCAGCCGTGCTCTGTTGTCCCTAAGCCTCTGACTGCCAGAAGTCGGGAGTGGGGGGACAGAGGGTGGATCGCTCCGTAATTGCCCTGTTCTGTTCATTCCCTCTGAAGCATCTGGCAGAGGCCACTGTTGGAAGATAGGATACTGGGATAGATGGACCATTGGTCTGACCCACTGTGGCTGTTCTTATATTGTACAAGCCCTGGAGAGCTCCATGCACTGGGTGGGGGGGCAGGCAGATGGAAGTGGGGAGAGCCAGCTGGGGCCACAAGTTAGTCTCCTTGAATGAGAAGTCCCCAGCCCCACTCTAGAACGTGCCCTGGGAGAACTGCACCTGCTAAGCCCTTGGGGGTGCCTTTTAGCTCCTCTGCAACGTGTCCTCTGAGAGAACATGCGACCGGATGTGAGTGAGCCTGTGGGCCTGGCTGTGGGTCAGAGGGTGAGCTCTTCGGAGCAGGGCCCAATGTCTGGCTGTGTTGTCCGCACTAAATCCTAGAATCATGGTCGCGTAGGTGCCTCTTACTAGCCCTCTTTGCTCAGGACTGAGTGCCCAAGGAAGCTGAATCTGTCCCTAGAGCCCCCTGGCAGGTGTGGAGGACTCCCCAGTTCCGTGGGTGCTCTAACAGTGGATTCCCAAGTGCAAGGAATTTGAAGTGCCGCCATGAGGAGTCGTCCATGTGACTGGCCTGTCCATAACTGAGAGGGTGTAGCTGGGTGAGAAGATTGCTGTATTAACCTGTGTAGGTGCTGGAAATAGCCAGGGGCTGGCTATTTTCCAGGGCAAGTTACCTTGCCTTGGCACTGAGCGTGGGGGGTTGGGAGCCAGCCTGCCTGCCCAGCCTAGTCTCTTTGCCCCATATGGAAAAGTGCTACATTTGGCACAGTGATGTTCTTTCGTAGCCCCCGTCTTGTTCCCTCTGACTCCGCGGAGGGGGGATGGAGTCGGAGGCAGGAGAAGTGGTGGTGTAATGAGATCTGTATTTAATAGATGGCAAACTGGCCGCTCCTCCTGCGCCATGCTCTGTGCATGTGTCAGGGTGGATCCCGTAATGCCTGTTACTGTTGGCAGGGAAGTAAAGCTGTCTGTGCAGGGACCCGTGAAGTGTATGCGGAACCTGCCCTGCCTCCCTCGCTCTCCCATTGACTGCTGGGGCCTTGGGGTGGTGGGAGACAGAGCTCACTTTCTGGCTGTGCTACCTGTCTGAGAGACAGGGACCCTTCCCCACCTGCAGCCCCTCAGGAGTTTTGCAGTCACACAGGTTGGCTCATGAGCTGTCCACGTTCAGAAACTTCCTTTCTCGCTGGTTAATGCAGCCCAGAGCTGTGCCTGTCTCCCTCCACTGGACCCCGCAGCCCGCTGCATCCTTGGGAGCGGCAGGTAACGAACACCTCTCACTGGCTAATGGTTTGAGCCACTCTTCCTGGGCGGGGAGGTGGGGCTGCTTGCCAGCCACCAGAGTGAAGCACCTGTGCTGCATGCACCTCGGGCAGTAATTGTTGCCGAGCACAGGCCTCCGGCTCCCTGCAAGGCGATCACGGCTGCGGAGAGCAGACAGGCAGGTGAGTTGATGCAAGGTGCTGTCCTTCCCCTGCCTTGCCTTGCGGGGAAGCCCCCTTTTTCAGGTGGTTGGACCTGACCCTTACTCTTTGTAATCTCTCCTGGAGCTGGGTGTGGCTGTGAGGAAGGAGACTTCCTGCACCTCTGTGCATTATTCAGGGGCAGCTGGTCTTTTGGTAAGAGCCTGTGGGGAAGCAGGGACCAAAGCTGTCAAAACCCCACCAGGCTTCCTCACTGGAGCTCACTGTGCAGCCCCAGAGTGCCAGAGATCCTCTGGGTGCGTTGCCGTATATCAGGAAGATGGCCCCAGGACTTTGACTGTCTCTGCTCCTAACAGAGCTCGGCTCAGGATGAGCCCAGAGCTGATTTCTAGCTTGCTCCCTTCCTTCAGAAAGGTTAATCTGATCGCTCCCTGCTCTCCTCCTGAAGTGAGCTCCAGCCTCCACCCTGGAATGGCCCAGATCTGCTGCCCTGGTCCAGATGCAAGAGCTGCTGGGTTCTGCCTTGTTTCAAAGGCTGGGGACGGCGTAGGAAGGGGGACCTCACCCAGTATTGGCTTCCATCTCATTCATACTGGACAAGTGGCTGCAGTCAGGGCTAGCTGGAGTGGATGTCTCTGACTACCCTGAGGCAGTTCTGCCAACCTTAACTGCTCAAAAAGGATGAGCCAGGCCCTCACAATCAAGAGCTTTTAAAAAAATTGGGTTCTTTTTATTTCTGTCTGGTCTTTGAGCCTGTAGGATTTGCAGCTTCAGCTTCTTTCGCAGGCAGGAGGGCTAGACATTTACTGTAAATGAAAGCTGAGATCCTCATGTAATCACTGGACTCCAGGAGCTGAGGGTTTATGAGAAACGCCAAATACAGCCAGACTCCTGATAAAATTGTAACCAGTGGCAACAGGCTTGCCTGGTTCCCTAGAAGCTGGGGGTGACCCCTTCCTGCTATGAGTGGGGGCAGGGTGGAGGCAACCAGCAAGACTTGTAATAAATAAATAAATAATTTTCAGTAGAAAATCTCGTGCTAGGCTCCCTGCAATCAGCGTAGGGAAACCATCCCCTTCCCATAGAACCAGCCGTGGCTCCAGGGTGTGCTCCAAGGAGTGAGCTGGCAGTAGGAGGGTGATGGTTTTGTTCTACACACACCTGGTGGGAAGGAGTTAGGCATCTGGACATGTTCTAAGGTGATCCCTGAAGGGCTGCTTGATGGTGCCCCTTGGGTGCCACCTCCCCAGAATGCACTGACTGACGGTGCTGGGAATCTGCTTCAGCACCTCCAGATAATAAACCAGTTCTGCCCACAAGAGCTGCCATCCTACATCAGACCAATGGGCCTGTGTAGCCTCACTGATCCAGTGCACTGGGCCCCGTATCCCTGCCTCGCTGGATCTGACCGATGGTCGCTCGATTTGGTATCTGGCCAAGTCACGGTGGATTGGGCCAGCTGGGCTGGCTTTGTCGCTCCAGCACTGCTGCACTGAGAAACTGCACTGGCAGTTTATAGCGCGACTCCTGTCCAACGAGCAGAGGGAGTAGAAATGCGTCTGCACATGTTCCTTGGGTGGCTTTTGGGAACCCAGCCTGTTACAACCTTTATCTGGGCATCATTGCACAAAGGCCAGAGGTGCTTTTGTGTGTAGACTGGTCATTCCATGCAAGGCCCACGTGTCTGGCCAGTGTTGCTCTCTCAGCAGCAATGATTCCTGCACTTGGCTACCTCTCTGAGCAGCCTGCATCCGGAGCTACCCATGCAGAGGTGGCACCATTAAAATCATTGTCCTGGAAATGCTTGGCTTGGGCATGCCAGGGCAGTGGGAGACAGCTTCTCTTTGTGCCCGTCGCTGAGAAGGGGAATGCAGAAGGGATGTTGCCGTTTACCATGGCGTCAGTCCAATGTACTACACTTTCGGCAGCACAGTACAGCTCTTTACAATCCAAAGTGTTTCCCTCCCTTCAGTGGAGCCTGTTTTCGCTGTGAATGTTCCAGAACTACCAGGCCCAATGCCCTGCTCTTTGCTAAACCCCAAGGGGCCATGAAGGGTGTGTTTGGAAATGGGCATTTTTCTTGCTAGTATTTTCCCTTGTCCATTCAAGGTGAAAATCCCCGTGTGCAGGGGACTGGCAAAAGGCCTATGTGCCCCTGACATCCCACCTGAGCCTTCTGCATGGGGCAAGTGGGAATATCAGTCAGTGAGCTGGAGCTAAACCCAGCCTGTCATGGTCTGCCTGCACCTGGTTCCCTTAGCCTCTGGGGCTAGCGCTGTCACCTAATGAATTCTGCACTGTTATCTCCAGGAGGGGCTCTCAGTGGGGCAACAAAACGGGTAGGGCCAGAATGGGACTCAGCAGGTTTAACTGAACTAATGTCCTGCGAGCTGGGCATAAGGCCGTCTTTCGGATGAGAAGTAAACTGGGGCCATGGCCCCTTGTGGCCAGCATAGAGCCTCTGGTTTGGTTTGATAGCTGATATTTTACTGATGTCCTAAAGCTGGGGTCCAAGGGTCAGTTATGGGAGCTTTAAATCAGGTTTGCAGACTAGTGAAAGATGAAGCTGTTGTGTCAGAGATGAGGTCTCGTATGTGTGCTCAGTGGTTGTTACCCTCGCTCCGGTCTGCTTTGCATGGCACAAGACCTCCCATCAGCCCATCCACCAGGAAAGCGGCCTTGGCAGTTGGAGAAAGGTGAAAAGTAAAGTAAGCTATTCAGGAGAGAGGGGGAGAGTTACGCTGCTGATTCTGTTGGTCCATAGGATTGAAGGGAACCCAGATGCAAGCCCAGTGTGTTCCATAACTCAACTGATGCTGTAACAAATGGCAAGATCTGCCCTCTCCTGTCTTCAAGCTCACTGGAACTTTTCCTGGGAGTTGGGGCATGTAAATCCCAGTGTCCTGGCAAACTGCAGACCGGATACTTACTTGCTGTTCATGTAACTCCCCTCTCCTGCAGTTTCACGTAGATGAGGGAGGCACTTGTCTTCCCTTGCTGCCCTGGACTCTTGTGTTGCTATTTGCTGTGAAATGTATCTCAGAGCTGGTTGCACTTTAAAGATGGGTGAAGTGATTCCTCTAGGGAGAGTTCTTAGCAACTCTGGGGTTTTTCTGCATAAAGGCCACTGGGTAAAGATGAGATCATTACACTCTCAAGTACTCACTCTAGAAGGATTCATCTCTGCCCAAAGAGAAGTGTGATGGGGCGACTGTTCCCTAATGCAGGGTTCAGAGGGTTGAGCCTGCGTGCGGAGTGCAGGATCAGAGTTGACATTTCACCAGCCCCTTCCTTTCCTGTGTGGGAGCCATTAACACTGTAGTTATAGGCTCACTCGTTCCTGGCAGAGAGGCCCCTCTTTCCCAGCTGTTCACGTCTTTATTTTGAATAGAAGAAGCTAATTGCTGCCTGATGCCTATCAGCACAGTAACCCATAGGCGTTGCCCACCGGGTCTGTTTGCAGCTTTACGAATTACCTGTGAGACTCAAGCAAACACAATGTCGCTATATCAACCAAGCTGCACGGGGGCTCCCATGTGTGTTTACTTCGTTCTGAGCCCCTGGACGACGGTGCTGGCTGGTTGCTATGGCAGCCTTGATGAGTTTGGGGAGCCTTACAGGAAACAAAATGATGGTTGTGCCAGATTTGAGGTTAGACTCCAGATCTGAGCCTGCATCCTTTCCAATGCTGCGTCTGCTAGGCCCTAATATTGCTCAGCTGAACAATCTCTGTCATCACCACATTCCTAAATCGCCAACATGATACCCGATCCCCCCGGATTTGCACAATACACTGTGCAGCTCCCCTAGCTGCAGTGTGACAGAGGACAAGAATCTGCACTGAGAGACCCCAGGGTTTATCTAGTCCCAACTCCTGCTCTTCCTTCCATGTAGCCCAGCCTCTGAGGTTAAAAGCAGAGTGTGGCTCTGTTGCTGGACGACAGTGTCCAGGAATGCCCACCCAGTGGTGTTAGTAGGGGGGAAGGGGCTAGGTCATTAGCCCAGAGATGGAGGAACCCCCCCTGGCCACACAAGAAGAGAATGCAGCATGGGCCACCTGAGTGCAAGCTCCTGGCAGGGAGCCCCCCACCTCTGCGGCTGCGGGAAGTGGGGAGGAGGTGGTGGCCGCGAGTGAGGGAACCGCCTTGCCGGCCCCAGGCAGGTCTGTCCCGCTGGCCTGGAGGCAGCCATACCTGTAGCTCAGGGCCATGTGGTTCTCCCTGGGACGAGCCGGCGGGAGCGCCCCTGGCCTGTGCACTCTGCGGATGTTAACATGGTGCCGCGGGGCTGCGGACGCTGAGGGGAGCTCTGGGACGTGGGCAGATTCTCTGACCGTCCGCCCCAGCGGAGCGCTGCTCCCTGAGGCCCGTTTCTGCTCTTGTTGACTTGCTGCGGCTGCCACGGTGACTGGAAGGGCCCCGGTTGCTGCACCTGAGCAGGGTGGTGGCAGGGGCATTTCCTGCAGTTCTGCCCCTCGGCTCCGAAACCAGCGAGGGGGACGAGGGCCCCTGGGTGAAGCGGAAGCAGCAGCGTGAGCGGCGAGAGCTGCACCAGCAGCCACAGGTGGGGGCAGGGACAGCTTGAGCCCACTGGGGAAGCCGAATTAAGTTCCCAGGCTCAGCAAAGGGAGAGCGGAGCTGGGTGCAGAGCTAGGGGCGAGGGCGAAGGTGAGCCGGGCGAACTGAGCTGAGCTGCCTGTTCTTGCTTAGTCTGCCTGCGTGTTTCTGGGAACACGTGTGTCACACTGAATCAGGTTGGAGCCTCCTGCAAAAGGGAGAGTTGCCCCTCTGGTGTGGTAGTGCGGGACCTGCGTCCCCCAGGAGGGCTGATCGGGAAGCTGGACTAGCCCTAAACATGTCTGGTGAAATGAAGAAAGGGCAGAACTCCCAGCGTGAGCCGTGCCAGAATCATCCAGAGCGGGGTGGGGAGCTCTGGGTTTGAGGGACTGGTCGAAAGTGCACCTTGGAGAATAGCTAGAGTGGAGGGATGAATCGGAGGCCTCCTGGGTCTCTGGCTGAATTTCTGATTCCTGTCTGCTACCTGCCCATGGCTGAGCCGTCCTTGTGCGGGTACTGGTGAACAGTGAGCACTGGGCCCCGCCATTCTAGGAGTGTGAACTCTGAGGCCTGACCGACACTAAAAAGTGAGGCTAACGTAGCTACAGAACTCAGAGGTGTGAAAATCACACTCCTGAGCGCCGCAGCCGTGCAGGCCTAACCCCCGGTATCCACGCAGCTAGGGCCATGGAAGGGTGTGACTGTTGACTCAGCTGCCATTTACAGCAACAGAACCGCGGAAACCCCCGATCGCTGTAAGAAGCATCTGTGCTACAGCAGCCTGGTTGCAGTGCCATGGCCGTAGTGTGGACATGGGCTGGGTTAACCAGGGTTCGCTCTGCAAGTCGCACGGTTTTGTTTTTGTTCCCTGGGGTGACTCTCACAACTAGCCAGCACTGTGAATTGTGACTGTGTGTAGCCCTCCTACGGGTGGGTCTTATTTATCTCTGGTAGATACCCCAGGGCCAGGGCTCTGCTTCTCTGGCAGCCACTGCCATGGGAGCTCTCCAGTATTGCTAAAGCTGCATTGAATAGCCTCTCTGACCAGACTGCAGCCCCAAACTGTCCCCCGAAGCACCTCCATGTATCTGAATGTAGGACTCGGGTTGTGATCAGGGCAAAGCTGGCTCCTCAAGCTCCCTGCTGAGCTGGGCTGCAGGAGCAGTTTGTGCTGGCTCCTGGGGACAATGGAGCCGAGGGGCCGGCAAGGGGCACTTCCATTTGGAACCTGAGCCCAGGTGGGAAGGTACAGCAGGGCTGCCCAGCCAGCTCGCTCTCCCGTGCCCCCTGCAGGCAGGGAGCTTCTGCTCTGCTCCCTGGGTGGAGCTGCATCACTGAGGGAGGCACTGACCCTACTTCCAGCTGCAAATACCCTGGTGTAGCGTAATCCACACCGAGCAGCGAAGCCCCCTGGCTCCAGCAGCCGTTCTGCGCAGCAGGCTGGAGAGCGCAGCCACGGCAGGTCTGGTGGGAACAGGAAGCTCTTTCTGAACGAGATCAGCCGCTGCCCGTTTGGCTTAGGCCTCCTTGCGGCGTTAGCCTGATGTTAAACTTGTGCCCCTATGTCTGTCTTCGGCACGCTGCAGACGTGACACTCTCAGTGTGGAGCTGCTGGAGGGGGCAGGGGGCTTTGGCTGCTGACCCAGGCTAGGCACCATGGCAGGGCTGGGAGGCAGTTTAACACGGTGAGCGAGCCGGAGGATTGGTGAAATGACGCAGTGAAAGAACGCCCCGTGCTGACACTGGCATGTCATTCGGTTCAGAGGCAAAGTCAATTGAGATAAGGAGGCTGTTAACCTGGAATGAGGCCTCTGAGAGGTGTCACTGGACTGTGCAACGCACTCGCCATGTGGGGCAGGCTCAGGCACAAGGACTAGGAGTGTAATGTCAAAGGAGAGCTTGGTTCTCCCACATGATGCTCTGGCGAGTGGGGGGACAGCAGGTGCTGGACCCTGCTGGAGATAATGAGGCCCATGAGGAGAGCTGACCACAAGACAACTGAGAGGCCAGACCTGCGCTTCACTGGCCCAAATTCCTTCGTGTTCTAAACACACAACCTGGGGAATTTCCATGGGGGAAGGACCACTGCCAGTCTTGGAGAGTTTCTGAAATTTGACAAGGTCCTGAGATGCTCTGAATTGCCCTCTCAGGAAAGTATAAACGGGAATGCCGCTGGCCTTGGAGCCTTATGGCTCGCAGGGAGCTGCAGCTGGGTCGGTCCGGAACAGTTTGTCTCGTGGGTGCAGTACGTTCACAGTTGGGTCCCATGGCAGTGAGCTGCAGCTCTTACTCCGTCTTCCCTTCCCCGCCCCCAGGGTTCTGTTGGTGTGAGCGCCTCCCTGGCTGAAGATGGCCAGTTGGGAATGCCGGGTTGCTCCAGGCCGAGGTAAGTGACTTCATTTCAGGAGCAAAGTGTCAGTGACAATCCCAGCCTGTTAAAAGCAAATCTGCTAAATTATAAAATATTCCTCCCCTGCCCCCTCAGACGTCTGCCTTCAGGCTGCTTTGGCCGCTCGGTAGCTGGTGCTGGAGCTACTAACGAACCAAACCCAGTCTCGCCACAGGACACGTGGCCCGCAGTGCAAATGGGAGGAATAAGGCAGCATGGAAGCCGAATTGCCTCCAAGGGGCGTTCTTGGGGGAGAGATGAAAACACAGGGCTGCAGAGCTGGCACTAGCAGTGTCCCAGACCAGTGGCCTCCGAGTGTGGTCAGCGGCCCAGGTACTGCGCAAAGCCTCTGGCCATGTGATTTAAGCTACAGTCTCAGCCTGCCGTTCCCGCACCCTGTGACAGCGGGTGCCCCACACACCGTGTGCACGCTCCCGTGTGACGATGTGGACGTGCTGGGGTGAGCCCCACTGACGCACTGTGGCGGGAGCAGCTGTTAGTGGGGGTGTGACTGCCAGGGATCTCAGAGACAGCAGGCAGCTCCCCGAGTGCTGTGGGAGAGGCTCTGCTACCAGAGCACCCTCGCATCACGGGACCAGGCAGCCCCGCCTCCTGCCCTGGTAACTCAGCAGTGCGACGAGGGGTCATCTGCTGTGCTGAAGATTTGTGATGCTCTGCCATGCTGGCACCTCTGCTCTCCAGGCTGTGCCCAGGCTGGTGAGAGCTGCTTCCTCTGGCCTCTCAAAGGGCCCGCAAATAACATCCTCTCATGGCTCAGCTGGGCCCTTACAGTTCTAGACAATGGCTGTGTCGTGTGGCATGAGGAATGGCAGGGTATTCACTTCCCTTGCCTGCACAGTGCACTCCCCCTGGGAATCGATGGCTCAGGGCTCAGGGCTGCATCCTGCTCAGTTACTAGAAGCAGACGCTGCTGCCTGGGTGACATTTCCTGTAAACGTGCGATGCCTACAGCTCACCCCAGCAGTGAATACAGCCTTGCTGTTCTGTGTCTGTGACATGCTCCCTCTGCCCTCCACAGGGCATTTGTCTGGGACTGGGGCTATCCTGGAGCTGTCAGTCCTGGATTCAGGGAGCCCTTCACGCTGCCTTGACAAGTGATTAATTAGTCTTCTTATTGAGCAAAAATAGTGAATTGGGAAGAGAGCCGTCCAAGGACAGTCAGTTCTAAGGGGTTTGTGCAAGAGGAGGGAGTTTGGCTCTCCAGCTATAGCTGCTGTCTCCAGACCACGGTCAGGGTCCTGCAGCATTTCCTGCTCGCACCCGCTGTGCCTGCTGACTCCAAAGGGTGAGCCCCCCTCCCCCATGCACAGGGCCCCATGCAAACTCCTCTGGGTAGGAGAGAGGTGCCTCCCAGACACCCCCTTCTGCCAGGACTTTTAAAGCCGGTGACTCAAAATGACTTGGCCTTGGAGCCCAAGTGTGAGAACACTGACACTTCCCTAGTGCAGCGTATTCTGCAGTAGAGTAACTCTGGCAGCAGGTGTTACAAGCTCAGCACTGTGCAATCTCCTCTCTCTGTTCCAGGCTTCCTCCTGCTCTGCATTTTGACTCTGCATCTTAGCTCTTGGAATCCTCTTGAATCAGCAGGTGAGGTGCAGACTGGCCAATGGGGAGAACTCTACGTGCCTTTTGAGGAAACTGCTTTAGAGGTGGTTTTGTTTGGACGCTTGCCCCGCCCTGTCCGAGATGCGTATGGTGGGGGCAAAAGAGAAACCATACATAGGAAAAATCTCAGCGTTTCTGATTTGTGTGCCGAGCTCTTCTCTCCATGCAGCTGCTAGAGCTCCAGGAAACCCAGATTTAACCTGCCTCCCCAGCTACCAGCCTGTTCCCTTCTGATGCAGATCTAATTCTAGGAAAGACTTCTCCTTAGGCAAAGCGTCACTGGTGAGCAGGGTTATGGGGCCAGGCTCAGCCCTTCAGTGGAGGTCCCAGCGGTGAGGGAGAAGCTGTAAAATCAGCCATGGGTTTATCACTGATGCTAGTAGTCATGCAATGGAGTGTTGTCCACACGTCATCTCTGGCTCCCCAGACACTCACATTTAGAGTATTTCCCCTCTGGTACCTTCCATATCCCACACATGATTTCCCTGCCGATTTCTATACAGCCCCTCAGGCAGCATGCTATGCAAGGGCAGGGCTGTAGCTTCTCTGGACACCTAGCTCTCAACTTGTTATGAGCACAAGATACGTTTCCCTCCTGATGACTTATCACTTGGAAACCTTCTACCTTCCAGAGACGAGCCCTCCTCCTGCCGTGTCTTTCTTCGACACCACCCCCTCTGTTCCAGAGACTTCCCCTATTTCCAGCACATATATGGTCTCCAACTACTCTGCAAATGGGACAGAAGACACACCTGTAAGGAAACTGCCTTCGGTCAAATACTGTCCAGGGTTTCTGCCAGGAGCCCAGAGGGGTGGGAGGGGTGTGAGTGGGGAGGCGAGAGAAGAGCAGAGTTCCTTTGCGGCTCTGCTGGGAGGGCAGGAGCTCCTGCGGGGTGGCTGATAAGAAGCTATCCTAGCTGACAATTAAGGCTTCCCCCAAAGCTGGATTTCTTGGTGCCGCATGAGCCCACAGATTCCATCCTAGGGCAGCTGAGCAGACGCTCTCAGAGGCAGTGAGTGATCTGCAAGGCCACAGCAAATGACAGCCAAGAGGAGCGCTGCTGGGTGCATTGCCAGCGTGGGGCTGGCATGGGCAGGTCTGTAGTGAGAGAGGTGCCCTCGGAGTGTGTGTGCTCTTTCTGCAGATCACCTGCCAGAGTTTTCAGTGCTCTGGAGAGAGATGCTACCAGGAGGAAGCTTATGCCAATGACACCGCGACCTGCCACAATGAGTCTCACTGTGAGGTAGGGGAGTTCTCCGGGTGGGCACTGTGCCAGTCACCTCTGCTGCTCCCTGCATGAGTGAGCTGCTCGCACTAACGCCCTGGGTGCAGCACTCCTAGACCCTGGGAGAGCATCCTGTCTGATGTCTCGGCTCTGCCTGCGGGAGGGGAGGGAGATCACAGAAGCTTCCCGAGCCCTGGGTTGCTGTGATGTGTTTTGGAGGCGGGGGAGGAGGATGCAATGTGAGTCACAATATTTCCCTTCCTCGCCAGCCTATTGCCTGGTAACCCCAGAGCTTATAAACCTGTGCCCAGCTCCTGTTCTTGTCCTTTTGCACAGTCTGTCACTTATTCCTGCTCTGACTGTTTTTTGTCACGCTTTCTCCTAACCCTGGTTTGTGGTTTGTCCATCCCCTCCCCACTCCCATCCTTTCCTCCTTAACTCCATCCTGTCTCCTATGTTCTTAAACCTGCCCTTTGCTTAGTGCTCGCAGGAGCAGCCTGGTGTCTCACCAAACTGCTCCCTGGGATAGAACTATCTGGCCTTAGAGCTTGCCAATTTTTCCTTGCTGTCAGCCATCTGTCAGCTGTATCGCGGTGTGTCCCCTTCTGGGGGTTCCCCCTGGCTTCAGCATGCCCAGAGCAATCCCTGGTGCAGTTTTTCAGGCTGTTCTCAGTGGCATGGGGGAGTGCAGAGATGAGCCCACCCCACACCATGAGCTCTGTGGCTCCGCCAGCCACTGCCCCCTAAACCAGTGCTGGGTGTGTGGGCTAAGTGTGGCTGACGGCATCTCGAGTACATGGCTCTGGCTCTTCCCTTGTCCCTGCAGCTCTATCGTCTCAACAGCACAAACTACACAGCCAAGTGCAGCAGCGAGTGTGGGAGCGGGAACGGCACCGAGATGTGTGTAACCAACGGCAGCGTGAGCATGAGCAAGTGCATCCTGGAGTGCTGCAACTCGTCTCAGTGCCTGCAACTCAATGCCACCACCTACGGTAACCCGCCTGCTGGGAACAGCCTGGCCCACTGGCCACCTGCACTGGGCTTCTCACTCCGAGCAAGAGACTTCGCTTCCCTGCAGCATATAGAAGGGTTCATTCTATTGCACGTGGCCAGAGACTGACGTGTGTTGTCTCTCGTGTAGGGCCCTACCTGCATTGTGGCTTTTGTTTCTCTAAGGCAGAAGGAGAAGGGCTGGAATGGTGGGTGGGCCTGGGGCGCCTGCCACCTGAGTGGACGAGTGGGTTTATTTTGTACTCTCACCATCTTCCCCTGCCCTTTGGCTGATGCATGGCAGCGATCATGGCCCTCTGCTGGATTGTCAGACCTGCTCTCATGAAAGTCATAGGCTCCGTGCTGCTAACAACTAAGGGGGCTTCACCTTGAGTGCTGGGTTCTGTGCGTGTGGTGCGGGATCAGAGTCTATCCCTGCGGGGGCTCTGAAGCCCATAGGGGCCATAGAGTAGTTGAAGTTCCTACGTGACAGCAGTCTCCATCCAACACATTTTTCTGGAGGCAAGCCACAACAGCAGAGGCATCTAGACCCTCCACTTCCAAAGAGAGCCATGAGTAGCAGTGATGGGTGCCTGTCCCTCCCATGCGTAGAACCCATCCAGGCCATAGAGTCTGGCTCAGGAGCTGGCTCTGGTGCTTGTGGGGGTTTGGATTCCCGACGGCTCTGGTTCGGCCAGAGGGATTCCGTAGGAAGGCCTCTTGCAGGATAACTAACTGAATTACGATCGCTCGCGAAGGCCAGGCACCGGATTCCTAGGAGCACTGTAGCTCTCTGATGGTGCTTTCTCTGGAAAAGCCATCCTGCAATGTCTTGGCAGGAAAGCCTGATACCCACAGGCTGTGGGGTCTCGCAGCCCTTCTGGAGTGGGCAGAGCTGTCGTGGTGGGTCAGCTGCGTGCACTTGGGGTTTCTCTTACTGCTGCCTCCTCTAGCTGCATCACAGTCACCCATTCGCCCCCTCGAGAGCCTCCCACGTATCCTGATTTCCCTCATTCCATCCCACAGGGGTAAACAAACTAGTTCTCTCTTCTTCCACTGTCGGGATCGTGCAGCACTTCCTGCTTCTCCGTTCTTCTCAGGCCAGCAAGCTGGGTGAATTCCAGGTCTCCTCCCTGGGAGTGACTCCGCTCTGCTGGGTCCAGGGGGGCACGCAGGCCCATAGCTGGACTTAGCCACCTGTTCAGATTCCCATTAGGAGTGTGATTGGCTCACTCAGCCACTCCCCAGACCACTCACTGCCATTGTGCCAAGGTGAAACTAGTGACCAAATGATCACTGACTAACCTGTGGAACTCACTGTCACAAGATGTCAGCGTCCAAAAATGTGACAAGACTTTTTCTCAAAGGATTAGACACTTCTCTGGATGATGAAAACATCCCCAGTTCCATTAGCTGGGGCAAAAAATAGAAGGGCTTGGGGCAGAGAACAATCCTTACTGGAGGAAGAAATAACCTGCCTACAAGGGACATTTCACAGATGTCCATTGTGGGGGTTTCTTGAATTTGTCTCCAAGGTGCTGTCAGACCAGATACTGGGCTAGATAGATGCCTGGCCTGGCCTGGCAGTTCCTAGGCACCAAACACACCTGAGCTTTGGTAGGGAGAGCAGGGGTTGGGGGGAAGTAACAGATGTGGTTCACATTCTGGAATGAGGCTGCTGAATACCTGTCTCCTGTATTGAAGTGCACTAACGTAAATCCCCATGTTAAAATAACTCTAGCAGCTTCCACTGGGGCGTGTCAGTCTCTGGCCGTGTTCTGGATTCTAGACCTGGGTCCCAAGGCTACATGGATATGCAGAGTAGCAGGAGGGCATAGCTCGGTCTCACCAGTCTCCTTTCGTGTCTCTTTCAGGTGACTTGCCGCCCACCACCACTCCAGCTCCCACAACTACCACCATGAAGCCCCCTTCCAGGAATGTAAGTATTGCCTCCAGCATGATCAGACTGCAGAGCTGTGTAGGCATGCACCAGTGGGAATCCTATGCTGAGTAGCGTTGCCATGAACTATTACACACACACACACACACTCTCCCTCCCTCCCTCCCCCTCCCACCCCCTCGAACTGCCATGCATTACCCCCATAACAGGACCCTTTCATCTCAGTCCTCTGATGTGTGGAAGAGATTCCCAGATGATGGCTGGGAGTTTGCTTATCTCCATGGAACCCTGCAGAGCCCCCTCCATGAGGGTGGAGGCAGAGGAGGGTTTGGCACTTGCCAGCTAGGGTGCAATTTTAGTGAAGTTTGGGTGTTGGGAGTTGATTTTTCTTTGATCTTTCTGTATTTGGAGTGTCAGTGAATGTTGTAAAATGTGGCTGCCAGCCCCTGAAAGGTGGTCTTGTTAATGAAGACTTGGGCTTGCTGGAACTGCCTGTACAGTGCCAGTCACTGCCCAACAGCCACCTGGCTCTTGGAGGGCAATCTGCTGATCCTGGGGTCCCTGGGACCACTTGCTTTCCCTGTGTGACTTTTAGCTCCTCACACAAGTGTCTCATAATGACCAGGCAAAAGGAAAGTGACGTAAATGTCAGACCTTGTTCTGGTAGCTCTGCTCTCTGGAGTGATGGGTGTTCACAGTGCCTTTCGTGGCTGTCTTGTAGGGGAAAGTGTGCACAACCTTCTCCTGTAAGGGAGCTGGATGCTTCAAAGGCCAGAAGTCTGTTGCTGAATGCATCGTTGGATACAACTTCTGTGAGGTACTGGGCTTGTTTGGCAATTCTTTAACCACCCTGAGCTGTGCCTCTTAACTAGAGTTGTGAATGGAGCAGGACTGAAGGGCTCCAGGCCAGGTCTCCGCTCCGTCTGGCATTGCTCCGTCAGTGCTGCCATTTCACAGCTGATGCTGGGCTCTTGTCAGCACTTGCAGCATAGAGATGTTTGTGGATCTTGCCATCCTGACAGCTCTGGAGTGCTTCTTCCACAGAGCAGCTAAAGCAGAGTCATCAACAGCAAACTTCCCTGGGACAAACACCTGGGGCAGGGAGTAGTTGAGTCTCTGTGGTTCTCTTTGTCCTTGACCTCTTGGAGATTCCAACAAGCGCCTCAACTAGGGTAGTGATATGGGCACTGCAGCTTTTGTTAAAGCTGACTCTGTGCATCTTCTGCCTCTGAACCAGGAGGATGTGCCTGGGGGTTTGAGTTGGTCCCATTAACAAGAATGCAAGAACCCAGAGGGGTGCTAAAGCCCAAGACTGCTAATGTCTGTCTCCTTCCTGCAGATGAAGAAGACTGGCTCAAATTACGTGGCTGGATGTAGCAAAGTCTGCAAGACCGCCAGCCCAGTCTGTGCCAGAGGAGCAGCTGCCCTCTGTTACCAGGAATGCTGCCAAGCTACCCCTAAAACTAGCTGCCTGAAACTGGATGGCAACGTGCACTTCAATGGCGCTGGGCAGGTGGCTCTGGCCCCACTCCTGAAACTCCTGGCCTGTGGTGTGGGTCTTGTCATGCATTACAGTCTCTCCACTTTCCTTCAGGGTTAAGCAATGACCCTCTGAGCTCCGTAGGCTGACTAGGGAAGGATTCAGGGGCATACACTATATTGGCTAAAACTGGCACAAGATCTAGGGTTTCTGTACCTCTTAAATTCAGCTAAGGCTGGCTAGAAAATTCCATCTATTGAATCAGCATCACAGGAAGGGAGGTCGCTGGAAACCGCAGGCCTTCTCCTCTCTGTGCGGGCCTGGCTAGCCCCACGGAAGTTAGTGGCTAGCACCCATGGGTGTTTGTGAAATAGAGACCCCAGTGAGTGCAGCTGACTGAACCAGTAGGGTGTGTCTACGCTGCAGTAAAACACCACTGCTGGTCCTTGTCAGAAAACTCCGGGACCTGGGAGGTGGGAGGGTCCTAGAGCCTGGGCTTCAGCCTAAGCCCAGTCTCTACACTGAATTTTACAGTCCCGCACCTTGAGTCCCACGAGCCTGAGTCAGCTGACACGGACCAGCCACAGGTGTCCTACTGCAGTGTAGACAGACCCTTAGTCTCTCCCATGTGGATTCTCCAATTTGATCCAGGGGAGGGTGGAAACTAGTGGCCATGGGGATGGATGTGGGGCTCCCGGACCTGGGGAGAGGGGAGGCATTGTGCCACATGCTTCCTTCTAGCCACAGGAGTGACGTCAGCTGCTCGCTGGACTGACTCCTGGGTGTGCTGTCTGTGCAGAACGGATTAGGAGCTGGCTAGCTGCTGAGGGGCAGCCCACAGTGAACCCCCCTCCCTTCTGAGCGCCAGCACCTCTTCCTGACTCTTGGGGGTGAAGAGCTCCAGCCACTAGGGGACTCTGTGAATTACTCTGCCACCGTTCACACCTCTTGTTTGTGTGTAAAGCAGCTGTCTGTGTAGCAGGGACGGTGTCTGAGTGAAATCACAGTCCTCTGCTGCACACACACCCCAGCCCTCCCCCATGGAAGGAAAACACTGTAATGGGAGTATCCGAGCAGGGAGAGCTTTCCATTATGCTAAGCTGCCTCTGCTAACCAAGGGAACATGCTGCTAGAGGGGGCAAGGCAGGACTTGGGGCTGATCTACACTGGGCACTTACACTGGCATAGCTACGTCTCTCAGGGATGTGAAAAACACCTCTGGGAGACGTAGCTCTGCCGACTTAACCCCTGTGTAGAAAATGCTAGGTCGATGGAACAGTCCTTTCCTCAAACATAACTGCTGTCTCTCAGGGAGGTGGAAAACCCCTCCCGTTGGCATAGGTAGTGTCTGCACTGAAGTGCTAAAGTGGAGCTGCTGCAGTTTAAGTGTAGACACACCCTTGGATTCCTAACCCAAGAGCTGCCCTGGCCAGTAAACCAACTGGCCTGAGCTGTTGGCTGAAATCATTGGCATCTTCCTAACGGCCAAGTTTGTAGAACTTCCTGTCTTAACATCTCCTGAGGCTAGGCCAGTCTCCCAGCATCCTGGTAAATGCTGCCCCACATCAGGGACTAATCAATGGCCCCACTGACCCCTGAAGGTAGTAGTTCCCCAGTTCCCCTAGCTGTACGTATTCACCACTCTCCATAGGCCAGAGAGCACAAATCTGACCTTGACTTGGTCTGAGGTGGCAGCCCCGCTGCTGACAGTCACTGGCCCAGCTGACTTGAATGTTGGCTGGTATTAGTGTATCTGATTCTTTCATTGATTGAAGTCAGCTCGTACGAGTAGTTCTGAATAGCAATAGGTTGCTGTTTCCAAGTTCCATACATGACCTCTAAGCCTTATTTTAACTTCCACGGTTAGTTTCTTTTTGGAATCTTATGTTTTTAATGAACCTTAAACCCCCATGATTGTGCCTCTCCCTGTGAAATCCAAAGGGGAACAGAGCAGACACACAGCCTGTGCATTAAGCAGGCTGCAGAGTTGCCCACTTCCCTGCCAAAAACCCGTAGGACTGTGTGACTTCAAACAAAGTGAAGCATCCTGGGGCTACTGCCGTGTGACTTTACTAGTCTGAGATTTTGGATTACCTGGAATGAATGACATCCTGCATGGGCGGTGCGGATAATAAGCTGGGGAATGCTGTGCCTCTCCAACATCCCCGCATGGCCCTGCCCATGCTCTGCCCTGGGACCCCCTCCTGCTGCTAGTTGGCCCCAGCTCAGGCAGGCTGCTGCTCTTCTGGGAAGCCCGCTGGGGTAAGGCAGCTGGGACTTGGGGTGTCTGGGGCCACCCAGCTCTGGCAGCCTGGTGGGGGTGGCTCTGGGCTTCGGGGTGGGAAGGAGGGTGGGAGGGGCAGGTCCTCAGGCAGAAGGGGTGGGCCAGGTCAGGGGCTATCCTCCCCGAGCCTGTGGTTCACCCACTGCCCATGCATCTAGCTATAAGAATGATGGGGTGGAAGAAGCCTCTGAAAGGGCAGAAAATCCTGCCAGAAATCCAGGCACAAGCAAAGTCCATCTGGGGTAGTGACCTGCTTGCAATGTAGCTTTTCTAAGCATTGACCTCCATAACTAGCTTATAACCACCCTGATGATGGAATGTCTCCGGCCTGGGTGGGCTGAATTAGGAACACCATATTTCTTCTCTAGAATCTTACCCAAGGAAACAGCGTTCCTCCAAAAGTGGCACATATGTCTTAGGAGCCTGTTTGCCAATCCCGGAGTCTTTACTGTCTAAAGGGTGACTAATAAAAGTAGAACCAGGATCGTAAGGGACGGTTCATTCTAGCCATGGTTTTAATCCGGGATTAGTCTGTGTCTAAAAGAATCTGCTGCGACCAATTGTTGCACCAAACGTAGCTGATACTGATTCAGTGACTGAATTATGTTTGCTGGAAACCACAAGGCAGAGATTGCTGATAGCTGATGATAGAGATGAGCTCTGTTGTGACTGTTGTACTCTGTTGTTCCGTTTTCAGAATCTGTCCTTTGAAGAGGCGTTATAAATAAATATATTTATCAACCTCCGTGTTTAATTATTGGAGGCGATCTTCTGCCATGGCTGAAGCCTGCTTCAGGGCTTGTCGTGCTGGGGAAGTAAGGGAGACAGTGACTCAAGGCAGTTGTGGAGTGGGGGAGGGTGGTTGGCAGGCCCTTGGGTGATGAATGTGGCTGAAACGACGTGTACAGTAAACCCTTCATTGCTGTTGCAGCCTAAACTAGGAAGTGCCTGGCGACCTCCCTCTCGCTGGCATGGGGACTCGGTTATTATTTTCAACCAAACTCCTTGAAGTCTCCAGTGTGCCCCTTCCTCTGTGCAGGACTCCTTGTTCCCATGACTGCCTTGCCTACTCTGTGCTGTGACTCCTGCAGCCTAGTCCACAGCTGACTCGTTCTGATGTGTTTACAGACCCCAAAGGTGGGGTTTTTATTTGTTACAGACCTCAAATGCTAGCTTATGACAAATCATAAGCAGGGCACTGCTTAGTGCTAGTGGAAAAATTCACACTGTGCTAACAACTGCCTTTGAGAGGAACAGATCCTGTCATCATTGTTTGGGTGCAGACCTCAGCTGCTGGCAGGCCTTAATGCTCATGTTTATACTTGAGCTGGCATAAATTACACACACAAACATCCCCTGCAGCATTTTACGGATACTTCTTATAGTTTGCAATCCCCAGGCTAAGCTTTCCTTGCAGTCTGCCTCCTCCCTTCCCAGTGTTGTGAGCCTCTGCTCAGGAGCTAGCAGGATCCTGGGCTCTGGAGCAGCAGGTGTCCTTTTCTCCTACAGCCAGGAATGTTCCCGCTGTTCGTTTACGGAACGAGTTGGGGCGTTACCTTAGAAGAGGGATATTTACTCCCTAATCGTTCCCAAAACCTGGAAGAGACGAAACGTGAAATGGCGCCACATTCTCAGGCTTCTAGAAAATGAAAAAACAGCTGCAGAATTTTAGGAATTCAGTGTCCCTCTAGGGCAGATGGAAAAAAACATCTACAGCAGCCTACTGGCAAAACAAGGTTTTTCCTAATATCCCTGACCTCTCTACTTCCACTCCACCCTGGGCCAGCTCAGCAGATGCTGCTGGGGTCCCAGCCATTCATTTATAACACTCTATACAATGCACCTAATTTCTTCAAATAAGAATTTCCCCCCCAATAACATTAAGCAAATGGAATATTTTGGCCAACCCCTTTCTACTCTTCCCCGCCCCGCCCGCCCGCCCAAAGGCTGTCTCACAGGCATAGCTAGTGTAACCGTTCAGCAGCAGCCCTCTTCTCTCCCATCTTAGCAGTGATTCCCCTCGGGTCAGATTCCTGTCCGTCAGACTGGGAATAGTCTCACATTTGTGTAATGCTCTAAGTCAGCAGCTTCACACATGCTGAATGTATAGAAACCACTGAAGAATTAACCCCCTCCACACCATTTCACTCATGATGGGAGCATGGGAGGGAGGGTGTAGCCCCAGCCTCATGAGAGAATGCTCAGAACAAAGGCAGGTGTTTTGTTGCATAACTGCTTGGCCACAACAGGTGCAGCTGGAACTCGATTGCGACAATTGTTAATTGAAGCCACGCTCTCCTGTCTTTAGTATGCAGAGGGTCTGGTTTGGTTTCTTGGGCCTGGTCTATACTAGCAACTTATGTCAGTATAACTACATTGCTCAGGGGCAATCCACACCCCCAAGCAACGCCGTTATACCGACCTAACTCCCGGTGTAGACAGCGCTCTGTCGAGGGGAGGGCTTCTCCCATTGACACAGCTGTGGCCTCTTGGGTAGGTGGAGTTCCTGCGCCCATGGGAGAAGCTCTCCTGTCCGCGTAGGTTGCGTCTTCACTGAAGTGCTACAGGGGTGCCGCTGCATTGGTTCAGCTGCTCTGCGGCAGGATTTGAAGGGTAGACAAGCCCTCGGTCTGGCACCTGCTCCCAGAAAGACTCTGCAATGATTGATTTGCATAATGAAGCAGATGCTCCACATTTTGCTCACACCAGCTGTGGCCCAAGATGCTGCTGCATTTTAATCGGAAATGATTTGTTCTCAGGGAGGTGCGACGGAAGGAGATGGTGTTCTGAATTTTGCCATGAAATGAATCTTTCCAAGGCTTCGCTAGTCCTGGAGTCTCCTTTACTCTGATTAAGATTTTTTTCAGAATGCTCTGTAGAAATGAGATCTGCTTTAAGCAGGGATGTTGCTCCCTTTAGGTCTGATATTTCCAAGCATAGATGCTCAGCACTTTCAGCAATTCCACAGGTTTCTTTGAGTCTCGGGTTTGGCACCCAAAATCACCAGTCAGTTTTGAAAATCTTCTCTAAACTCTCTAATCAAAGCAGGAAATACAATATAAGAAAATACCTGGGGATTTGGAGGCTTGTTTTTTTTTTCCTTTCCTGGTACAAAATATAAACATTTTGGGGGAAATTTGTTTGCTCTTTTTTAAAGGGGAAACTGTCAGGTAGTTTGAGCCCGACATTTGAGTTTTATTTTTTTAAAAAGCTTTTTGTGATGCTTTTTTATGTATTTGTCATAACGGCTCTTAGTCTTAACCCTTCCCCTGCATTGTCTGAAATCCAACCGCTGCCGCACTGGGCCAGGGCCTGAGCCACAAAGTGAAAGTGAGCGTCCTCTGGGTGTCCGAGCGGAAATGCAATCCCGGAGAAAAACCACGGTGATTATCTAATGGCTCCGAAGCGTTCTGATAACACTGGGAAGGACAAGGTATTTATTTATTCATATGTGACCTGTAAGATGACATAATACATTGCTTGTTATGTAATTAAAGGGTTAGATGTGGAGGGCTCAGTGCAGAGTGGGAGCAGGAGGCAGCAGGAATGCTGGGGGTTGAAGGAAGACTGCTGATGTCAAATGGCAGCCTACAGCCAGGTACCATACAGTGCCCTGAGGCCTGATCACCTGTCTGTGTGTGACAGGTGCCAGGGAGAGGTGAGGCTGGGAAAACATACGGAGAAAAGGGCTTGGCTCTAAGTAATTAACAGAGAAAATAAGGAAATAGCTTGAGAAAAGCAAAGGGCACAGGCACCAGCTAACCTGGTGCACCAGAAACACTGGACACGGCACTTGCTCCAGGTGCCAGCAGGTGACGGGACAGTGTCCTTAGAGAAAGGCTATGAAATGAAAACCTACTTGCCGTGATGTCCTGTTTGCTCCACTGAGGGGCCAACAGCAGTGAGAAAAACCTGCTTACGTGTCGAGAGAACTAGCCCCAAAAGGGAACAAAAATCCATCTGAAATCACTGCAGATTCTCCCCTGGGTCTGAGCATGGATCTGGCCAGTGTCTGGGAGACAGAACAAAGATAGGCCTGTTCCTTTGTGAGGTGAGGGTCTGCAGGGCTTACAGGAGCTGGATCGCTGCTTCCATTCAAATCCATAGGCATGGCCCTGCCAGCTGCTCCTGCTTTAATGCCCAGATTCCTGATGTGGAGATCTGGGACACCGAGAAGGGGGAAGAGGCCAGAGCAGATGGAACAAGCCCGAGAGGAAGTGGGAAAGCAGCCAGGCTGCAGCGGGGTGGAGAGGAGGAAGTGGGGAGGAGGCCAGCAGGAGAAGAGGGGGCTCCAGCTGCAGAGGGGGCCGGAGCTACTTGGAGCCTGGCAGCAGACGTGATTTCAGCGTTTTCGTGACACAGTTTCAGAAAGCGGGTCTGGCTGAAGCTACTTCAGGCGACTGCCGGAGCATCTGAGTGGAGTGATCCTGTCTGCATCTCCAATCTGAGCCCTTAGCGGGAAGGACGCAGCAGGGGAAGCATCTGGTACAAATACAGCAGCTGGTACGTATCTGATTTACATTGCAAAGCCTGCAGATAGCCATCGATTACCGGCCTGTGTTCGGTAAGCTGCCAGGTAGCGTGGCTTGGTCTGTGGTGCAGACAGGGCCTCTGTTTCCCTGCCACAGGCTGGGCTGAGTCACTCTGCCTGGGCTGATGCAACCCACAGCCATGGTCAGATCAGCGTGTCCCACTCGCTCACTGCATGGTCGAGTGCGGTAGGAGCTTCATTGCTTGGCACCACCTTGTGGCCTGGTTGTTGCAGAGCGGCATTAAATCGACTTGGCGAATTCACATATGTAATTCACTGACAGCAGCCCTTTGCGTTCCAGGCCTGGAGGATGGATGAATCAGTTGCTATTCAGGAGACCCTGGCGGATGGACAGACCTGCCTGATCATATCCTTTACACCAAGCATTTCTTTGTAGATAAGTGAACGTGGCTTGGAATTACCAGGGAAATCACAACCCTTTGTCCCCCGTTTCTGCCTCTCAGAGTTACTGAGCATCAATGGAGACAGGCTCATTACTTGTAGGCCATCTGTTAATCCAAAACAACCTGTATGTCCCAGTCCTTTTCATGGCACACTGGCCTGGGTGCTGTGCTAATGATATTGGGCCAAATTCTATGGCCCCTAATTGAGCAAAAAACCCTTTCCCCGACACCTTCCATCTGAAACACCAGTCACAGTTTACAACTCCCTGCATGGCCAGGGCAGAGTGGAAGTGGACCACTCCGCACACCACCGCAGGTGGAAGAGAGCCTTTCTCAAGAGGCGAGTGGCTGCACACAATGGCCCAGGACAGAGCGTGGTGGGAGGATCCAGGGTTGAGCTGAAATGGCAGGAGGAATTTTAAGGAGGCAGAACACCTGGCTCCTAACTGATTCTGGATGGGAATGGAGGCTCCAGACAGGAAACCCAGAGGCTGAGCAGCTGGTGGCTGCTGCAGTCGAAGACAGGTTCAAAGAGAGAGAGAGCTCAGACTCCTGCCTTTCTGGCTGCCCTAGAGGAGTTGTGTCTCTGTTGGCCGTTCCTTGACCATGAGCTGCATGCGGTACAGGGTATCCTGGCTGGTGAGGAGAGTGTGGAGAGCCGGCTTCTGGGCCTTGTGCGGACCCATGGAGAGCATGCGTAGGTGCTTGAGACAATGTCTGATGGGCCACTCATATGGGGAAGGCAGGGCCCTCTGGCTGGCAGTCTCAGCGGGAAGCCCCAGAATTGAAGGGGCCATGGAGACTACACGAACTCCCCTCCCACCCCAAAGGTGCTCTCTCCATGTCGGGATTTGGCAAAGTAATGTGGGAAGGTCCTTTGCCCTGCCACTACCTGTTCTGTACCTGATCTGTATTTAATCGGAGGAGCCTAGACTCCAGGGCTGTTAGTCTGGTACTTTTCACCAGCAACTTGTATAAATTAATTTTTAAAAACCCCACCCTTACGGGGTGCGCTGGCTGGCACGGGACAGGGACAGGAGCTGCAGGGGCTGTGCTAGCAGGTGAGTGTGGTGCTGGGATAGGATGGTGTTGCACCATGCTTGCAGGGAGCTCAGTGCTGATGCTGGAATGGAGGTGGCATTACCCCCCCGCTCTTTGCCTCCAGGCTCTTCCTGTACACTCATCGGCGAATGGCTATAACAGCTGAGGATGTCTGCTTGGAGAGAGTTGTGCCGATCACCGAAGGATTTGCAGCAGAAGAAGGTAGAGCTGCCCTCTGCATCCTTCACTCGCTTCCTGGAAGGAGGTTCTTGCTTCTGCTCCTCAGAGATCAGTCAGGTGCCATCTTTTCTTGGGGGCAGGTAAAGAGAGGATCTGTGTGTGGAACAGAATCTGAATTTTGCTGTGCTGCTGCCTGAAATTTGGAAACTGATCACCTTTTGCCTTGTTGTGCCGTAACTTTTAAACAGCTGAATCCAGTGTAATTAATTAACATTTCAGGAAAACAGGCTGCATTGGACCCCATGGAACCCAAACTATCCTGTGCACCCCCAGCTCTGGCAAGAGGAGACCTTAGAGTTACCAAATAATACTCATGGCCTCCTATCCTTTCTGACTTCTTCTGCCTCCCTTTCTGTCCCTTATCAGAGGGTGCTCAGGGTCCATCTGTCTGAGCTATTTATGAAGTATTATCCCTGGATAGTAGCAGTGTGGCTCAGGCACCACTTGCCAGGTTTTCTAATGGAACCGCTTTTCTCTTTTGACAGTTACACCTGACAGTGACCTTCATATCATTGGTGAGTCTCTTCTGTTGCTATGATTCCCATGAGGTACAAGAAAGATTCCCATATACTGAGGTTACAAGCTCTGTATGAACCATTATTCCACGATTTTTGGTTTGTGGAGTTTGCTCAGGGTTGCTTATGGGATGTCAGGGGCTGAGCTGCTCCAAATTGAACACACTCTGTGCAATGATGGAGTCTTGTCTTGCTATTATTGGGTAGTTTATAAATCTGGACACTATTACTAGTTAACCAGTGTATTGCCAACCCCAGTTCAAACTATCATTTGGCTAAATGATTACGGATTGTTGCTAAACGATGAGTTCTAGTCGGTCTCCCTAGCTTTTACTGGAGTATCAGCTGGATACTATTATAATTTATTTAAATTGTGAAAGCCCGCAAAATGTGTTAACCGCTGTTCAAATGCAACTGTATTTCAGTGGCGTGGGATTCCTTGTCTAATTTTTCTGTTTGTTTAAGTTTTATAAAATGTTTTGGGATCAGTTGGGCTGAAAGGGACTAGAGGAATAATGATGATGATGATGATTTACAAATCCTATTTAAAAATAAAACAAATTATCCAAATACAGGAAACTGAAAGAGGTGATGAAGCTGATTTCTTTTCTCGCAGCTGGTGTGGTTTTCTACTGATTTGAGTACTGCGGATGTGGAAACATGTCCAGTGCTGGCATGGCTTTTGTGGGCCTGCAGCACCTAAAGTAGTGTTTAGAACTGTAAGTGTCTTCTGCAAACTTAGCAGCATTAATTCCAACTCTCCTCTTCCCGCCATGTGTAGGTTCTGATGTGACTGTCCAGATAAGCTCGGAAGATGCTCAGCTGGTGGTGCAATTGCCTTTTGGGTCCCATACACGCACATTCCTACAGGAGATCAGCAAGTGCCGACCAGGTACAACCCTCTGTCATATAAGTATTGAAGTTAATCCATAGGTTGGTACAGATGCTGCAGACGAACGAGGAAGTCTAGGTTAGGATTTTGTCTTTGTATCATGTTTTCTCTCATCGTAGGAGGAATGTCAATTCCAGTATCCCTGTTGCTGCCACTTGTATTTACACAGCTAGCTTACAGGCCTCTGGATGTACTAACCTTCCAAATCCATCACTCTTGTCTGTCACTAGATGACTCAGCAGAGATGCTCTGAGCTTTGCCTCAGTAGCAAGTAGGAATAGTATTTATATTGTAGCCTCGCTTGGGCTCACCACTCATGGAGCAGGGAAGTAAAATGTAGCCTAGAATTGATCCTCAAGACACTAAATCCGAAGCTATGACTTGTGCTAATACTGTAAGAGATCACAGAGAACTGGTTCCAGGGAGGCAGCAACTGTTGGATACTCCTGTTCCCCACTCTGTCTTCCTCCCCGTAAAGACTAAGGCCTGGTCTACACTTAAAACTTAGGCCAACATCGCTACAGTTCTCAGGGATGTGAAAAATCCACAGCCATGAGTGCTCTAGCTACACCACCTTAACCCCCAGTGTAGATGCAGCTAAGTCACAGAACAATGCTTCTGTTGACCCTAGCTATTGTCACTCGGGGAGGAAGAGTTCCTACAGCAATGGCAAAACCCCTTTCATCATTGTAGCCTGCGTCAATGCTGGAGGGTTATGCCGGCATAGCTATGGTGCCTTGCTATGCCACTATAGTCCCCATAGTAGAGACGTGACCTAAGCTGTATCACCGCTGCCATCTTTCCATGTGGGATTCCCCCCTGTGATCAGCCATGCTGGGCAGAAGGGTTGGTGTTTCAATTAGTTTTCAGTTCTGTCCTAGGGGAGTACTGTTGTGCTGTTAAACCATGTCCATGTTTCACCCCTGAGGTGGCTACCGTTCAGTGGTGGGTGCAGTGATCCCTGTGTATGGACTTCCTCTTGGCGCAGGTTTAGGTTTATAGAGCACTTTGAGATCCTTTGACTTGAGATGAAAGACACTAGAGGCATGTAAGATGTTATTTATTTAAAATCACAATGTTAAAAATACTGGGTGGTGTTCCCTCCATCACTCCAGCCCAGGGAATGGCTGGGACTCTCGGTATGCCTACCCAGAGCCTCATCAGCTTCCTCTAGACCGACGGAGACTATGCCAGCATAGCTCAGCATCCTTGCTGTGCCAGTATAAGCCCAGAGACTGTGTCTATGCTGACAGAAGGGTTTTTTAATGTTGGTGTAGGAATACCACTTCCCTGAGAAATGGTTGCTCGTTTGACAGAAGCATTCTGCTGTTGACCAAGCTGCGTCTATACTGTCAGTTAGGTTTCACATCCCTGACTGACGTAGCTATGTTGACCTAAAACTTAAGGGTAGACCAGGTGTTAGAGCCAGAAGAGCACTAGTCACAGGCTGGTCCAAGAATGCTTCTTGGGAAGGACACTCTATGGCCTGTTGAATAACCTGAGTTCCTCTAAGACCTGGTTTCTAACCAGGATGTTTCCATTTCAATTTGGGGAGAGGCTATTACTCAGTAAATTGATACATTTAAAAAATGAATGTGTCTCTGCACAAAGCCCTATCTCTGCAGAGCAAGCGGCCTGGCTGGCTGGGGAGGAGCCTGGTCATGCACGGGGCACCGTTTCTCACAACGACAGAACTACAAACTGCTCCCCACAGCGGAGCTCATCGCTTTGAACACAGGCTGTCTCTAGTCAGCTTGTTCACTTCATAAGAACATAAAAGCAGCCATACTGGGTCATACCAAAGGTCCATCTAGCCCAGTATCCTGTCTTCCAACAGTGGCCAATGCCAGGTGCCCCAGAGGGAATGAACAGAGCAGGTAATCATCAAGTGATCCATCCCCTGTCATCCACTCCCAGCTTCTGGCAAACAGGCTAGGGACACCATATTTTCCCAGCTTGGCTAATAGCCATTGGTGGACCTATCCTCCATGAACTTATCTAGTTCTTTTTTGAAGCCTGTTACAGTCTTGGCCTTCACAACATCTTCTTGCAAAGAGTTCCACAGACTGACTCTGCGTTGTGTGAAAAAATATTTCCTTGTGTTTGTTTTAAACCTGCTGCCTATTAATTTCATTTGGTGACCCCTAGTTCTTCTGTTATGAAAAGGAATAAATAACACTTCCTTATTTACCTTCTCCACACCAGTCATGATTTTATAGACCTCTATCAGATCCCCCCTTAGTCGTATCTTTTCTAAGCTGAAAAGTCCCAGTCTTATTAATCTCTCCTCATACGGAAGCCGTTCCATACCCCTAATAATTTTTGTTGCCCTTTTCTGAAACTTTTCCAATTCCAATATATCTTTTTTGAGATGGGGCGACCACATCTGTATGCAATATTTAAGATGTGGGCGTACCAGGGATTTATATAGAGGCAATATGATATTTTCTGTTTTATTATCTATCCCTTTCTTAATGATTCCCAATGTTCTGATCACTTTTTGACTGCCGCTGCACATTGAGTGGATGTTTTCAGAGAACTATCCACAATGACTCCAAGATCTCTTTTTCGAGTGGTAACAGCTAATTTAGACCCCATCATTTTATATGTATAGTTGGGATTATGTTTTCCAATGTGCATTACTTTGCATTTATCAACACTGAATTTCATCTGCCATTTTGTTGCCCTGTCACACAGCTTTGTGAGATACTTTTGTAGCTCATCACAGTCTGCTTGGGACTTAACTATCTTGAGTAGTTTTGTAGCATCTGCAAATTTTGCCACCTCACTGTTTATCCCTTTTTCCAGATCATTTATGAATATGTTGAATAGGACTGGTCCCAGTACAGACCCCTGGGGGACACAACTATTTACTTCTCTCCATTCTGAAAACTGACCATTTATTCCTACCCTTTGTTTCCTATCTTTTAACCACTTAACAATCCATGGGAGGACTTTCCCTTTTATCCCATGACAGCTTACTTTGCTAAAGAGCCTTTGGTGAGGGACCTTGTCAAAGGCTTTCTGAAAATCTAAGTACACTATATCCACTGGATCCCCCTTGTCCACATGCTTGTTGACCCCCTCAAAGAATTCTAGCAGATTGGTGAAGCATGATTTCCCATGTTGACTTTTCCTCAACAAATTATGTTCATCTACGTGTCTGAGAATTTTGTTCTTTACTATAGTGTCAATCAGTTTGCCAGGTACTAAAGTCCAGCTTACCAGCCTGTAACTGCGGGGATTACCTCTAGAACCCTTTTAAAAATTGATGTCACATTAGGTATCCTCCAGACATTTGGTAGAGAATCTGATTTAAATGACAGGTTACAAACTACAGTTAGTAGCTCTGTAATTTCACATTTGAGTTCCTTCAGAACTCTTAGGTGAATATCATCTGGTCCTGATGACATATTACTGTTTAGTTTATCAGTTTGTTCCAAAGCCTTCTCTAATGACATCTCAATCTGGGACAGTTCCTCAGATTTGTCACCTAAAAAGAATGGCTCAGGTTTGCAAATCTCCCTCACATCCTCAGCTGTAAAGACTGATGCAAAGAATTAATTTAGTTTCTACGTAGTGGCCTGATCGTCCTTGAGTGCTCCTTTAGCATCTTGATCGTCCAGTGGACTCACTGCTTGTTTAGCAGGCTTCCTGCTTCTGATGTACTTAAAAAAAATTGCTATTACTTTTTGAGTCTTCGGCTAGCCGTTCTTCAAATTCTTTTTTGGCCTTCCTCATTATATTTTTACACTTCATTTGCCAGAGTTTATGCTCCTTTCTATTTTCCTCACTGGGATTTAATTTCCACTTTTTAAAGGATGCCTTTTTGTGTCTCACTGCTTTTTTTACTTTGTTGTTTAGCCACGGTGGCACTTTTTGGTTCTCTTACTATGTTTTTTTTAATTTGGGGGCCTCTATTTAAGTTGAGCCTCTATTATGGTGTTTTTAAAAAATTTCTGTACAGCTTGCAGGGATTTCATTTTTAGCACTGTACCTTTTAATTTCTATTTAACTAACTTCCTCATTTTTGTGTAGTTCCCCTTTCTGAAATTAAATGCTACAGTGTTGGGCCGCTGCGGTGTTTTCCCCGCCACAGGGATGTTAAATTTAATTATATTATGGTCACTATTACCAAGTGGTCCCCATATATTCACCTCTTGGGCCAGATCCTGTGCTCCACTTAGGACTAAATCAAGAATTGCCTCTACTCTTGTGGGTTCCAGGACTAGCTACTCCAAGAAGCAGTCATTTAAGGTGTCAAGAAACTTTATCTCTACATCCTGTCCTGAGGTGACATGTACCCAGTCAATATGGGGATAGTTGAAATCCCCCATTATTATTGATTTATTTTAATAGCCTCTCTAATCTCTCTGATCATTTCACAGTCACTATTACCATCCCGGTCAGATGGTCAGTAATATATCCCTATTGCTATATTCTTATATTAGAGCATGGAATTACTATCCATAGAGATTCTGTGGTACCGTTTGGTTCATTTAAGATTTTTACTTCATTTGATTCTACGCTTTCTTTCACATATAGTGCCACTCCCCCACCAGCACAACCTGTTCTGTCCTTTCAATATATTTTGTACCCTGGTATTACTGTGTCCCATTAATTATCCTCATTCCGCCAAGTTTCTATGATACCTATTAAATCAATATCCTCTAGAGGCTCTCTAGTTCACGCATCTTATTATTTAAACTTCTAGCATTTGTATATAAGCACTTTAAAAACTTGTCACTTTTTAGCTGTCTGCCATTACATGATGTAATTGAATAGGAATCTTTTTCATTTGACTGTTTCTCATCAGATCCTACCCATATATTATCATCTTCCATCCTCTCCTTCTTACTAGGACATAGAGAATCTCCATTAATAGATCTTCCCCTTAAGGAATGTCACTGTCCGAACCATGTGCTCTTCCGCACCTGTCGGCTTTCCTCTAGCCCTTCGTTTAAAAACTGCTGTATGGCCTTTTTAATTTTAAGTGCCAATCTGGTTCCATTTTGGTTTAGTGGAGCCCATCCTTCCTGTATAGGCTCTCCCTTTCCCAAAAGTTTCCCCAGTTTCTAATAAATCTAAACCCCTCCTCCCTACACAATCATCTCATCCACACATTGAAACCCTGTAGTTCTGCCTAACTGGCCCTGCGCTTGGAACTGGAAACATTTCATAAAATGGTACTATGGAGGTCCTGAACTTCAATTTCTTACCTAGCAGCCTAAATTTGGCCTCCAGGACCTCTCTCCTATCCTTTCCTATGTCATTGGTACCTACGTATACCATGACCACTGGCTCCTCCCCAGCACTACTCAAAAGTCTATCTAGATGTCTCGAGAGATCCGCAACCTTTGCACCAGGCAGGCAAGTCACCATGTGGTTCTCCCGGTCATCGCAAACCCAGCTATGTTTCTAATGATTGAATCCCCCATAACTATTACCTGCCTCTTCCTAATAACTGGAGTACCCTCCTCCAGAATAACTATCACTCTTCAATGGACAATAAATTCTGTCTTGAGATGTAAAGAATAATGTAGCCATGCAGGGAATGTCAAAGGGAGCAGGAAAGGTAAAATGGCTTCTAGGGTTTAAATCATCGGATCCTGTGTTTTGAGATCTGGTATAGCAGGGATATTAGGTTATGAAGGCTGGCATGACTGCTCAGGGTATGATTGGGTCCAAGGCGAGATTAATGGCATTTGGGGCGCAGACAGTGCTTGGTGTGCAAGGGATACTAGGGAAGCCAGGAGTACTAAGGGCTGATCCAATTTGCCATTGAGTTCAAGGGCAGTTGAATTGGACGCTAAGTGAGTTTCATGGTTATATAATGCTAGTTGCAACCTGCATTGGATCGAGTTGTATGTTTGCTGTCACAGGTACAGCTGGAAGCTCTCAAATGAGCAGTTAATATCTGCACCAAGTAAGAACCCTCTGGATATTTTTCTCAAGGTGGGAGTCTTTAGGCCTGCACATGGGTTTCAGGCAGTATATATTTAACCTGCAGGGCCAATTCCTGGGAATCATGCTGCCCTTCAATCATGCATAGAGCAGAGGTCCCTGCCAGTCCCCGCTGCGGACGGATGCGGCCTCCTTCAGAGACGCTGTTTTAGTGCCCTCTGGGCGCCAGGTCTGACTGCCCCCTGGAGATACTGCCCGTGGGCCCCAACGCCTCGGGGACCCCGGCTCAGCTTCCTCGGCACAGACCCAGGTCACCAGGGCTGCTGTGGAGCAAGGTGAAGTACAGAAAGTGGGGGGCTCACGCAGACAGCCCGGCGCGGGCGCCCTGGGTGTGTTGGCGGGTGTGGAAGGCGCGCGGAGCCCGGCGCGGGCGCTCTGAGGCGCGCTGGCCGGCCGGGGGGCGAAGGGGGGGCCCGTCGCGGGCACTCTGGCCCGCGACGGGGGTCGCAGGGGTGGGGGGAGCCCGGCGCGGGCGCCCTGGGGTGTGTTGGCGGGTGTGGAAGGCGCGCGGAGCCCGGCGCGGGCGCTCTGAGGCGCGCTGCCCGGCCCGGGGGGCGCGGGCGGGGGCCCGACGCGGGCGCTCTGAGGCGCGCTGCCCGGCCCGGGGGGCGCAGGGGGGGGCCCGACACGGGCACTCTGGCCCGCGACGGGGGTCGCAGGGGTGGGGGGAGCCCGGCGCGGGCGCCCTGGGGTGTGTTGGCGGGTGTGGAAGGCGCGCGGAGCCCGGCGCGGGCGCTCTGAGGCGCGCTGCCCGGCCCGGGGGGCGCGGGCGGGGGCCCGACGCGGGCGCTCTGAGGCGCGCTGCCCGGCCCGGGGGGCGCAGGGGGGGGCCCGACACGGGCGCTCTGAGGTTTCTCTCCGCAGCGTTCCACGGGCACGGTGGGGAAGGGCGTGGAGACGGGGGCAGAAGGGGGTGAGAGCGGGACGAGTGTGAAGGGGAAATGGCGGGTTTTTGGAGGGTGGTGATTGGAGGGGCGGGGCATGGAGGCGGGGCTGGGGGCGGTCGGCCCGCCGTGGGTGGGGCTCGGAGGCGGGGCTTGATGATTGGAGGGGCGGGGCCCGGAGGCGGGGCTGGGGGCGGTCGGCCCGCCGTGGGCGGGGCCCGGAGGCGGGGCTTGGTGATTGGAGGGGCGGGGCCGGGAGGGGGAGCCGGGGGAGGCCCGCCCGCCGTGAGCGGGGCCCGGAGGAGGCTGAGCTGAGGGCCATGGCCGCGGCCGGGTGGCTCCGCGGAGGTAGGGGCCGGGGTGGTGGGAGGCGCAGGGATCGTGCTGGGTGCGGGTGCGCCGGGGTCGCCGGGCCGGAGGCGGAGGGATGCTGAGGAGGATGAGGGAGGTGGGAGCCCGATGGGGGCGGGGTGCTGGGGGATGGGGCTGCCTGGTGGGGGGCGCTGCGGGGGGCTGGTCCCTGTCTCTTTGGCCCAGTCAGGCTGGGAACGCTGTGATCCCTTCCCGCCCCCCCCCAGGCCCCTTCCCCCCCCCCCCCAGGCCCCTTCCCCCGGCCCCCTGGGGCTCCGTTCTGGTTCACTGAATCCCCCTGCAGTTTCAGTGGGGTGCAGGATTCCTCTCCCCTTCTAATCTATATAAACAGCTGTCATGCCCTACCCCAGAGGCAGCTGCGTCTCGGTCCTGCACGGAGGGGCAACTCCCTGGATAAAGAGCAATTGTGGCTGCTGCTTAGTTCAGGGGAAGCATCCCTTTGCAGCATCTGACATACCCACCCCAGAAATGGCTGCATCTGCGTGCTGGATGAAGTAATCCCCGTCAGCGGTTTGGGGAGCAGGAAGGAAGGCGCTGCTTTGTGTCTTTATGATGTATTAATAAAAGTTCACTAGAGAATGCTCTGAGCATGAAGATGCACATGTGGTTCCTGGATCATTGTAATAAGGCTGATGAAACAAATTCAGATTGAAACTTGTACAGGCACTAGTGCACAGCCAGTGTGTGTCTGAATAAATCTTATTAAAGAACCTGCTGATGAAGTGAATTACTACTTGAATATATATATATATGTCACCATTCTAAAATTCAGACTATTGTAGTAGGTATAAGATATTAGAAACTGTGTGGTTCCCTCAGGGCTGCTGAGGTGATTGCACAACAATCTGATAGGCAAACAGCCGTATCTCTCACTATTTGAAAAGAGATAAAAAGCTCTGAAGTTGCAGTATGAGATCAGTGTAATACACTCACAACCCAAGATATCCATGCTCATCTTATAAGGAGCATGTCGTGCTCTCTTTGCATCCTTTCTGGATCACAGCCTATCCAGTGTGCATGTTGTTTTATTTCCCCTGGTGGTCAATGTGCTACCAGTGACTGACATTAACTCTTCCTAGACCTGTGTACAGTTTCAGAAATTATTCTGAAGTTCAGAATGGGAAACCTTGGTTCAGCACAGACAGAAATGATAGGACTTCCTGTTATGTGTAGCGGAATGCCTTAGTTTGTCAGGTATGTGTACAGTACCTATCACTGCATTACCTAGGTCACAGTGCCTAGCCATGTGTCTAACACAAGTCTACCAAAGAGATGTTTCGTAGGGATTTTTTCATAGGAGACATGGGCCCTAATCATGTTACCTCTGTTAGTTATGTGGTGATGTTGACTTCCTGTGTGTCAGTTTGAACACATCCCTGTATACACGATGCTGGAAGGTCCGCTCTTTGGACCTTGCATTTGAATTTGCATCAGGTTACAGATAAAATACGTTTGATTTTCCTCAATCCTTGTAGATATTTATTTGCAACATAGAAGTACCATTGTCTGGCAAGTTTTCTGTTGTCTGTGGATGCAGAGGCCAAGAAGAGTAACAGGCTCATATAGGTCAGCACAGAGGTACTTTTGCAAAATTAGTCGAGGAACCACATCCCACTTCTAGCTCAAGGCGTTGCTTAAATGAGCATGTAAAACCCTCAGAGTGCCTCCTTCAATTAGTATCAAACCTTGAAATGAAGCCTGTGACTTGCCAACCAGAGGCAGTTTCAGCTCGATTAGCACAGTATTTCAGTGTACTTGGGATTTCTTTGTCACAAATATAGAATCTTAAAATAGTAGCATAGTCTGCCCCTGACAGAGCAGTGGATGGGAGTTACAGGCTCTGTGCAAACTGGTGGAGGCTAACTTATGAAAGTATCGCCACAGGGAATTAGACTTTTATAGTGCCCTGGTTATGCTGAGTTTACAGCTGATATTGTGAAATACAACTGATTAAAACCTGTCTGTGTCAGTAAGTGTAAAGAAGGAGGGAACTGGATTTGTGCCAGCTTGCCCTTTGTATAAAGGGAGCCTGGATAGAGTGGGCTTTTAAAACAAACAAAAAAGTGACCAACACCACTGCCAGCTCATGCGGCTTTTTCCCTTGTGTTTTTCTGTTGCATCCTGATAGCAACACAAGACACCTTTGGAGATGCCTCTTGACAGAGACTGATGCCAGGCCTACGTTTGGAAGGCTTTGCCAATAGAATTGTATTGATATACTAGACCAGCAAAGCGCTTCTAGTGTGGACACAACGTATATTGGTAAAACTGTGCCTTTGCCAGTACAGCTCAGTTTTGCCGGTATAACTGCGTCTATACTAGGGACTTTTGTGACCAGCATAGCTGTGCTGGCAAATCACATCTCATCATGCACCTGACGTAGCTACGCCAGCAAACATTTATGGCATAGACCTGGCCCAAGAGGGGGTTGTTAGTTCTTGAAACTCTTTACCCTTCAGTACCTCTCCTTTGAGGTTATGGGTTTCTGTCTTCCCAAGAACGAGGAGTACTTATGGCACCTTAGAGACTAACAAATTTATTTGAGCATAAGCTTTCATGGACTAAAGCCCACCTCATCAGATGCATGCAATGGAAAATACAGTAGAAGATATAGATATATCCATACAGAGAACATGAAAAAATGGGGTTGCCATACCAACTCTAACGAGACTAATTGATTAAGGTGGGCTATTATCAGCAGGAGAAAAAAAACTTTTGTAGTGATAATCAGGCTGGCCCATTTCAATGTGAGCAATGCCCCTCTGCCATGTACACTGGCCAAACCAGACAGTCTCTATGCAAAAGAATAAATGGACACAAATCGGACATCAAGAATTATAACATTCAAAAACCAGTCGGAGAACACTTCAACCTCCCTGGACACTCAATTACAGACCTAAAAGTTGCAATTATTCAACAAGAAAACTTCAAAAACAGATTCCCAATGAGAAACTGCAGAACTGGAATTAATTTGCAAACTGGACACCATTAAATTAGGCTTGAATAAAGAATGAGAATGGATGAGTCATTACACAAACTAAAAACTATTTCCTCATGCTAATTTCCCCCCTACTGTTACTCACACCTTCTTGTCAACTGTTTGAAATGGGCCATCCTGATTATCACTACAAAAGTTTTTTTTCTCCTGCTGATAATAGCCCACCTTAATCGATTAGTCTCGTTAGAGTTGGTATGGCAACCCCCATTTTTTCATGTTCTCTGTGTGTGTGTGTGTGTGTGTGTATATCTATATCTGTATCTTCCTACTGTATTTTTCACTGCATGCATCTGATGAAGTGGGCTTTAGCCCACGAAAGCTTTTGCTCAAATAAATTTGTTAGTCTCTAAGGTGCCACAAGTACTCCTTTTCTTTTTGCTGATACAGACTAACACGACTACCACTCTGAAACCTCTTTTCCCAAGGACACCTGCTTGAGGTTATCCAGACCACAGAGACTGTTAACAGAAACAAGATTTATTAAAAAGAGAGAAAATAGAATTAAAAGAAAAACTGTTTGCTTAACTCATTTAGATTGACACTTCTCATAAACTAAACTAAATACAAAAAGAAAAGGAGCACTTGTGGCACCTTAGAGACTAACCAATTTATTTGAGCATAAGCTTTCGTGAGCTACAGCTCACTTAAATTGGTTAGTCTCTAAGGTGCCACAAGTACTCCTTTTCTTTTTGCGAATACAGACTAACACAGCTGTTACTCTGTAAACTAAATACGGCTTTCTCAGCTGTTACAGAAGAAAAAGAAAAGCAAATAGCAATTCTCTCTGAATATGCTGTGGTCCGTTTATCAGCATTGCCCTATCCTGATACCGTCTCCCTTGCTGTGTCCTGGATTCTCTTTGCAAGTCCTTGTAACTTGGGTCAGCTTGCATGTTCAGAGGTGCCTCTCTCATTTTTGTGTCAGAGGTGTTAGAGTCTATTAAGCCATTAGGGTGAGGTTTCCTTAACATTTACAAAAGAGTCTTTTATCAGAACTCCTGGCTGGGAAAATGGTCAAATGACTGTTATCTCCCAGAGAGACAAGGTGGGAGAGGTAATATCTTGTATTGGACCAACTTCTATTGGTGAAAAAAGAAAAGGAGGACTTGTGGCACCTTAGAGACTAACCAATTTATTTGAGTATAAGCTTTCGTGACCTACAGCTCACTTCATCGGTGGTTTTGTCTTTTATCATTTTCCTGCGTGAATTCATTCGAGAGCATAGTGATTCGCTTCACCCACATAGTTGTTACTGGGGCACATAGTGGATGAGGTACACCACATGTTTTGATAGGCATGTGTAGGACCCATGGATCTTGACAGGTGTGTTGGGGGGTGTTGCTCATTGGGTCTGTAGGTTTTGTATCTGTTGTTCTAGCAGAGTCCGGTGCCGCTTTGAGTTGGTGTGTGCTGATCTGTGGGGAGCTTGCTTCTAATGATGAGGTTGGGGAGTTTGAAGGTCAGAAGAGACGGTTCAGGAAAGATTTTTTTCAGGATGGGGTCTCCACAGAAATGGGTTGCAGTTGTTCCATGGTACCCCATATGGGTTCCAATGTGGGGTGGTAGGTGACAACTCGGAGTGTGTGGTTGGAGGGGGTTTTATTTCTATATTGAAGCAGGTTCTCTCTGGGTATTTGGGTGGCCTGTTCCATGATGCGATCTACTTCTCTGGTGGAATGTCCTTTTTTGGTAAAGGCGGTTTTGAGTGTGTTAAGGTGTGTATCCTGGACTTTCTCCTCAGAGCATGTTCTCTGGTATCTGAGTGCCTGGCTGTATATAAAAGATTTCTCCATTGTCTACAGCCAAGCTCTACGATACAACTGTATTTGCTCCAACCCCTCAGACAGAGACAAACACCTACAAGATCTCTATCAAGCGTTCTTACAACTACAATACCCACCTGCTGAAGTGAAGAAACAGATTGACAGAGCCAGAAGAGTACCCAGAAGTCACCTACTACAGGATAGGCCCAACAAAGAAAATAACAGAACGCCACCAGACATCACCTTCAGCCCCCAACTAAAACCTCTCCAATGCATCATCAAGGATCTACAACCTATCCCGAAGGATGACCCATCACTCTCACAGATCTTGGGAGACAGGCCAGTCCTTGCTTACAGAGAGCCCCCCAACCTGAAGCAAATACTCACCAGCAACCACACAACAAAAACGCTAACCCAGGAACCTATCCGTGCAACAAAGCCCGTTGCCAACTGTGTCCACATATCTATTCAGGGGACACCATCAGAGGGCCTAATCACATCAGCCACACTATCAGAGGTTCGTTCGCCTGCGCATCTACCAATGTGATTTATGCCATCATGTGCCAGCAATGCCCCTCTGCCATGTACATTGGTCAAACTGGACAGTCTCTACGTAAAAGAATAAATGGACACAAATCAGACATCAAGAATTATAACATTCAAAAACCAGTTGGAGAACACTTCAATCTCTTTGGTCACTCGATTACAGACCTAAAAGTTGCAATTCTTCAACAAAAAAAACTTCAAAAACAGACTCCAATGAGAGACTGCTGAATTGGAATTAATTTGCAAACTGGATACAATTAACTTAGGCTTGAATAGAGACTGGGAGTGGATGTGTCATTACACAAAGTAAAACTATTGCCCCTTGTTTATTTCCCCTCCTACTGTTCTTGTAAAGTGCTGGAAATGGCCCACCTTGATTATCACTACAAAAGGTGTCACCCCTCCCCCGCCCCCCCGCTCTCCTGCTGGTAATAGCTCACCTTTCCTGGTCACTCTTGTTACAGTCTGTAGGGTAACACCCATTGTTTCATGTTCTCTGTGTATATAAAATCTCCCCACTATATTTCCCACTGAATGCATCCGATGAAGTGAGCTGTAGTTCATGAAAGCTTATGCTCTAATAAATTTGTTAGTCTCTAAAGTGCCACAAGTACTCCTTTTTTTTTTTTTTACAGATACAGACTAACACGGTTGCTACTCTGAAACTTAGGTGTGGTGATCCATGGGTTTCTTGTATATAGTGTGACGGGGCAAGGCCAGATGGCTATAGAAAAGTAGTGGGAGATAGATATGTTAGCTCCAGGCTAAACAAATCCCTGGTACCAGGATAAGTGAAATGGCAGCTGCTCCAGGTCAATTAAGACACCTGGGGCCAATTAAGAACTTTCCAGAAGGCAGGGAGAAGGCTAGGTTGATTGGGACACCTGAAGCCAATCAGGGTCTGGCTGAAATTAGTTAAAAGCCTCCCAGTCAGTCAGGTGGGTGTGCATGTCAGGAGCTGTGGGAGGAAGTTGCGCTGTTGGAGAGGCTGAGTAGTACACACCATGTCAGGCACAAGGAAGGAGACCCTGAGGTAAGGGTGAAGTGGAGCTTGAGGAAGTGAGGGCTGCTGTGGGGGAAGTAGCCCAGGGAATTGTACATGTCATGTTTCTAAAAGGTCAGCTACCATAGCTGATACTATTAGGGTCCCTGGGCTGGAGCCCGGAGTAGAGGGTGGGCCCGGGCTCCCCCCCCACCTTTGCCCCCTGATTAATCACTGAGACTGGGAGACAACGGAGACTGTGCAAGGAAGGATAACTTCTCCTCACCTCCCTCGCTGGCTTATGATGAAAATGGCTCAGTAGACTGTGCCCTTGTCTCTAGAGAGAGAAGGGTTACGTGCAGGGTCACAGTGAGCCTCTGAGGCTAGCAAAATCCGCCAGGAAACGCGGGACCCACGGAGGCAAGGACAGAGCTTTGTCACAATAGTTCTCTGTAAGGTACCATTGTTTAAACTGATCATGGTGTCCAGGAAGTTGAGGTTAGAGTGGGAGTGTTCCAGAGAGTTTAAGGGACGGGTTTTTGAAGTTGTGGTGGAAATCTATGAAGGAGTTTGTCTTCTGTCCAGAGGATGAAAATATCATTGATGTATCTCAGGCATTCATTGGTTTTGTGGTGCATTTGTCCAGATTTGTCTCCTAGTTATCTCTGGGAGCACATTCCCCCACTCCACTCCCAACCTTCCTGTCTCCAGTGCTGGTATGTCAAAAGACCAGGTAATTTCCATTTCTAAGAGAAATCTGATAATCAGCTGGTGATCTGAACCATTATTCCTTTCTACAGAACTAGCTCATGACCTCAGGCTGAATACACTATAGCCTGGTCTACGCATAGATTTTGTACTGGTCCAACTGATTAGGTTAGAGGGGGTGACTTTTTTTTTTTTTAACTAAAATAATTATTTCACTGCAACTTACTGTGGACAATTTTACCAGTATAAAGGTGTCTTATATCAGAATAGCTTATTCCCCTTCCTGTACAAGAATAAGAACATGAGAATGGCCATACTGGGTCAGACCAAAGGTCCATCCAGCCCAGTATTCTGTCTTCCGACAGTGGCCAATGCCAGGTGCCCCAGAGGGAATGAACAGAACAGGTAATCATCAGGTGCTCAATTCCCTGTCACTCATTCCCAGGTATACTGATATAACTGTTACATGAATTTGCATGTCATCCTTGCGCAGGGGCCATGCTAATCTTCTCTGTATCATTCCAATTTTTCAGGCAGTTGTACTGCTTTAATTATACTGATAGACAAGGCCCTAGTCTCAGCCCATGCTGGACACACATAACTAGGATGTGACCCTTTAAAAATTATTGTATTAAATTCTCTCACCATAAAACATAAGTTATTGACACAGCCTAGGTCCTCTGTCACATATATCTTCCTGTTCGGGCTTTATCTTATAAATATTGGAAATGGAAAGTCTGGTCTCACGAAGGACTTCTTGAAGGACTCAGCACCCTGAAAATCAGGCAACTTTAAATAGGGACATGACTGATGTGTCTTGGAGGAGAGTTGTGAAGATTAGTTAATGTTTGCTAAGTGATTTGAAAAGGAAAAGCACCACTAGTACAAAATATTGTCTGGAATGTGTGAAGCCCATATGTGCCTGTGGATTTAACATTGATGTTTCTGATAAGGGAGGTACTGGGAGATTAGTTCCCTGTGGTCAGTGTGAAGGTCTGTGTGTCTGTGGGGTGGAAGGCAAAGGCAAGAAGGGGCAAGATGAGAATGCTGCTCTCTGGGAACTCCAGATAGCTTGTAGGGAGATAGAAGCCAGTGAATTTCTGCGGTTGCTCTGATTGTCCCTGAGCCATGTTGGAAAGCAGTCTTTCCCTCTGAAAATGGCTACTGGGGAGAGAAAATCAGCCTTTGTCATTTTTTAAAAATAATAACCAAAGAAAAGTTCTTCTCAAGTCTGATCTGTCTGTCATTTGAAGGTGTCACAGGCAGGGGTAGTCCTCCTCCTTCTCCGTGTGCTGGTGGTCAGATAGGCCTGTGGCACTTCTAGGCTGTTTACTGTGCCCTTACATGGGTGGCCAGTGGCCACCAGGATTCTTGCAGCACTCTGTTTCTTCAGCCTGTTTCTCTTTACACTCCCAGGTGTCCCATTGGATTTCGTAGTGACTATCGAATGGCTGTGTTGGTGTTTAAAGCTTTCATCAATTGGAGGCTGTGGTTCTCTGTGACCTCAAGCTGCTAGCCATGCAGGCACGGGTTTAGGGGTATGCAGTGACTACTAGAAAAGGTGTCAACCCCAAGGGACTTGAACCCATTATCTGCAGACCTGTTGGGACCTGGCATACTCTTCCTCATTTGGCCCAAGGACTGTATGCTGCTTCTCTCTGTGGTCAGCCTTAGAGCATCCAGTCTTCTGTGACCTTCCTGTTCTACAGGGGAGTTTTGAATCTGAACTGCAGTGTCATGTTGTCCAGAATGACGTAGAGATGAGCAGTTTGTATCTTGCTGTGACTGAAAAAGCCTCAGGGAAATTGGACCTGGTTGCACTTTCCATCCTGACTGCTGTAAGATTGTGGGGGTGGTGGGGTGTCTCTAGCTGCTGGCAATCATGAGGCCTTATCACAGGATAATGTCAGTCTATCAGATTCTTCAAGGGATCCTTCCCTCCAGATAATCTTATGGGTGGTCTTTATCCCTGATTACTCTTCCTGTTTTTAAATTCTTGGGAGGCACTTGGATATTATGGTGATGGGGCTACATAAGTACCTAGGTAGATGACTGGAAAGTCCCTATTTACCTGATCCAACTCCCATTGACTTCAATGGAAATTAGATCTGGCCCTGTTTGTGGCTTTCTGTCTTCAGAATGAACCATGCCTATGCTAGAGCTGTGGGTCCCTGCCCAAGGTCACAGTGGCTGCTTTGACTTTTGATCAAGCATCTCAGAAGCCCCTCTCATGGCTGTATCTCACCATCTGAAGATGTGGCCATTGGCAAAGCCACACTGCATGTCAGGCTGGAAAGAGAAAGCAAGGGCTGTTTGTACACAGAGCCCACACAAGACATAACTAGAGGTACAATGCTCAAAGTCAGAACTGCTAGCAAATTAAGCCATTTGCGCTCTGCAGAGCATGACATGGGCAGATTGGGGCTTCTCCTTTGCCAGCATAGACTCATGTATAAAATTGTGTTTTGAAAATGATCCCTTGAGTGTAACACAACAGGGAAATATAATTAGACATGTATAGGTCTGGGTATAGTTTTGTTTTCAGTTGCCACTGGAAGTGGGCAGAGCATTCTCTGTGCTGTGATGGAAGGTGTGACTTCCTGTTGCTACTTAGGAGGCATGTTACAAACAATGAATCCTCACAACCCTCAGTCCCCATGATGGAGAAGCCCTGTACTAGTTTGTCCATTTGTAAAATGGAGATGTAGTGAGACAGGAAGAGACTCAGAGGCCAGAACTGGAACTTGGGCATTCACAGCTCCTACACCCATGCTCAGATCTGGGTACTTTTTTGACCAAATTCATGGATACTGAGATTCTTGGCTTCAGAATAACTCGCATTCCTCCTTCTTTTACCTTCTCCATTTTTCAGTTTTATATCCTCTTTTTTTTGTTCCCTCGCTTACTGTAAAAATGCTGTGAATTTATTTTAGCGTGTGCTTTATCACTGGTGGGAGGATGGGGATACAGAGTAGAAGAGGATGGGGAAGGGAGATCTGGAATAGCCAGTCAGAGATGGTGCCTGTAAAAGTCTGAAGTTTAAAACACTTTCACTTTAAGGCTTGACAGTGGAAAGACCTTGCATATTTATTTGAGAGAAGCACCTTAGTGTTGAACAGTTCACAACCACAGCTGTTTTGCAAATACATTCTTGTGGTATCTCTGAAGCATAGCAACATAGTATCTCCATTTGTGTGAATTAAGGCCCCTCAGCCGGATGCTGAATTCTCAGAGAGGGTGATTGGCCTTTGACAAAGTTGCTTTTTCAAGGTTTTCCTGTGCTGTTTTTATCATCCAGATCTAACAATTGCTTTCATCCCTGACCCCCGATTGGCTAATGGCAGGGGCAGTGGAGAACATGAACATACAAGATGCATATTGACTGTTTAGCTGGGCCAGGGCCTTATGTGCCCTCTGCCAGCCACGGTGCCGGAGGTGACATACAGTTAATTTATGCAGAAGGCGGTTTCTTCTGTCAGTTGGCAGGAAGGGGAGGCTGTGACTCCATCTGACTTGCATCTTAGAATTGTGCTTTGTTTGGATCAGGAGTACATACAGCCTCTGATGCAGGTACAGTCCAACTGGAACAGTTCAGCTGTTCATAGCTGCTGAGGGAAGATTTCTAAGGGGAATGCTGGTGTGCTTTATGCCACTTTATTTGCCAGCCTGGACGTGCTGCTCTAACAACGTGACCAACCTTGGATTTTTACTAAGCAAGGCTCACTTTTTATCCTTTCTCAGTTGGAGCTGGAGATTCCGTTTGGGTCCCCTTTGCTACACTGGTTTCAGAGGAGCAGCCGTGTTAGTCTGTATTCGCCAAAAGCAAAGGAGGACTTGTGGCACCGTAGCGACCAACCAATTTATTTAGGCATAAGCTTTCTTGAGCTACAGCTCACTTCATTCTCCTTTTCTTTTTGCTACACTGGGTCCTTTGTAATCAAAAGGATGTGTTAGCTGAGGTCAGTATAATTGTTTGCAATTGATAAAGCTAATTTGATTTGATCTGCAGAGGTCCAAGCTTAGGATATCAAATAGATTGCTGTGGTCTGCCATGGGACGGTACTTTAAATATATCTTTACAACCTTTTAATAGGAAAGGCCTAATTAGCTGTTAAATCCATTTAGCTGCAAATCCTGTTTACAGTTTGGGCCATGCACACTCTTCTTGAACTGAGTTCACAAAGCATCTTTATTTTTGTGCCTGGTCTTATTTTAACAGTTAATTTTATTCCTCAAGACTCTGTATGTGTTCTAGCTCATCGTATCTTCAATTTCTTGCCCCATCTACCTAGAACCATCCTTAGCTGGACTTAAAAAAATCTATCTGGCCAAGCATATGGTGACGGGTTACCCCCGGGGTGCCATCTGTAACTGGGGTACCACTGAGCCTGACTGACTCGCCAGCCTGGGTTCCCTTTACACTGTACTACTGTGAACCCCTGCCAAGTCCACTCCCGTCTGCACCTTCACCAGCACACATACAGGTAGGGGGACACCCAGCTGCAGAAACATACAGCTGTGATCAGCTCTGCATGGGAAAGCTTCATCTAAGGAACTGTCCAGTTACTCAAGTGCACACACCCCCTCTGGGGGGTAAACCCAAAATTATACCATCTTGCGCTGCACAGAGATCTGTACAGCGTAAGCTCATGAAATTCGCCCCCTCCGTCAATGTGGAGAGGAATATACACAGCTTTCTGCCTCCAGTTATAATTCCCACACACTGCTTTTAGACAAAGCAAAAATAAGTTTATTAATTACAAAAGAGACATTTTAAGTGATTATAAGAGATAGCAAACAGACCAAAGCAGATTACTTAGCAAATAAACAAAAACACAATCTAAACTTAATATACTAAAGAG